>NW_027363553.1:302500-661636 GCF_046119375.1 Phyllobates terribilis | reverse complement strand
AAATGGGGACACTTGTGGGGGAGCTCCACTGTTTAGGCACATCACGGGCTCTCCAAACGCGACATGGTGTCCGCTAACGAATTGAATGGAAAATCGGCTCAAATTGTTAGCGGACGCCATGTTGCGTTTGGAGAGCCCCTGTGTGCCCAAACATTGGAGCTCCCCCACAAGTGACCCCATTTTGGAAACTAGACCCCCAAGGCACCTATCTAGATGCATAGTAAGCACTTGGAACCCCCAGGTGCTTCACAAATTGATTCGTAAAAATGAAAAAGTGAAAAAAAAAACAGATGGTAATCTCGCCTGAAGAAGGAGCCTCTGTGCTCTGAAAGCTTGCATATATATATATTTTCTGGTTAGCCAATAAAGGTATCACCCCAAGAATACTTTTGTCATTTTTGGCATACAAGTATTTACATCGATTTTTCTGGCTAGCACGGTGCCACAATATAACTTTGTATTGTACATCATGATAATGGAAGATACCCCAATGTATCGATCACAGATGGATCTGAAAAACCTCCTGAAGAAACTGGCACAAATGAACAGCGACATTTTCTTTCTATCCAGATGCAAAAAAGAAAACTTAATCCCCAAAGGCCTCATAATAAGGAATCCGACTCAGTTTACCTACAATACTCATTTTTCACAGAAACTTTGCTACAGATCATCTGAGAGACTGCGGAATCACCGCATTGGATTTTTCTACAACAAGAAGAAGAAGAGGACCATCCATAAAGAGATAACTTCTCTACAGGGCCGAATACAAGGACCAGATTCATGTCTAATCAAGGAGACATTACAGGATTTTTACAAAAAATTGCAACATCACCTTATTATCAATAAGAAAAAGAAACTTGACAGACTGAGGAAGAAAGCAGGTCTCAATGTAGTTGAAGGTAAGCCCAATTTACAAAATCATTTTAATACATCGTCCTCTGTTGTGAACCTCTCACAGTATGAGCCAAACGCAGGAGAAATGAATGTTTTATCAAAGGGACTAACATTCTGTCCTACAAAACAACTTGATACGGCTCAATTTTGTAGTGATATTGAGGAATTCTTCCGCAGATTACGGCTTAAAGAATTCTTTCACAACCATGCAGATATCACACCACAAGATAATCTGAACAACACATCAAAAAAGAAAAAGAGGACAAACTGGACCCCCCAACCTGGGCACAACCAAACTCTAGATCACTACGTAGACTGTTTCCGTAAAAAAGTTAAATCTGACATTTTGGACAGATGCCACAAAGTGCCGCACAATATCAGTATGGAGGAAAGAAAAGCCATACAGTCTTTAAAAGCAAATAACAATATCATCATCAAACCAGCAGACAAAGGAGGAGCTGTAGTCATTATGAACATGTCAGATTACATCCAAGAAGCACACAGACAACTCTTGGATATAAAATACTACACTCCACTTCAGGAAGATCCCACCAAAAAATACACAGAGGAACTAACACATATCATCAATGGGTTTGATTCTACTTCATCCTCACTACTGGAACTAATACCAGACAATCCCCAAACAGGTACCTTCTACATGTTTCCTAAAATACATAAAGGAGGTAATCCTGACAGGCCAATCATTTCTGGCATTGGGACATTAACGGAAAATATCTCAGGCTGGGTGGAGAACATTCTGAAACCCCTGGTGAGACGCACACCCAGCTATATCCAGGACACCACGGATAGCCTCTGCAAACTGTCAGCTCTCGGCCCACTTCCGGAGGACACAATACTAGCCACCATGGATGTAGAGTCTCTCTACTCCAACATTCCTCATGAGGATGGGATTGTAGCAAGCAAACATTTCCTACAAAAAAACAATCTGGCTACAGAACCAACTCTGCAATTCATCAGGTTTGTGCTCCATCACAATTATTTCTCCTTTGGGAACAATTTATACCAACAATGTATGGGTAGCGACATGGGAAGCAAAATGTCCCCACAATATGCAAACCTATTTATGGCTAAACTACAGGAGGAATTTTTGTCATCTTGCTCTATTAAACCTCTAGCATACTTCCGCTACATTGATGATCTGCTAATAATCTGGACAGGCTCAAAAGATGATCTGCTGACCTTCCACGATAACTTCAACAGGTTCCACCCAACCATCAAGCTCACCCTCAACTTCTCAAAATCCCAAATACATTTTCTGGACATGACCATATACATCAAAGACAACACCATACAGACATCAATTTACCATAAGCCCACAGGACTAGAGATGAGCGTTGTTCTACTCGAACTGTTCGCCAATCTCAAATTCGAGCTGTTTTGGGCGGTGTTCGAGCCGTTCGGCGAACACGAACAATTTGAGAAAAATTCGGCTGTTCGAGGTTATGTTTGATAACTGTTCGTGCACCAAAATCATAACTGGATTTTTTCTCAGTAATGATGAAAATTAATGTTAATACGCAGTTTGAGTGTACAGCAGGGCGGGGGGAGGGGCAGGGGATGGATCTCTGCAGGAACAATGAAGATCTCCATTTTTTTTTTCTCTTTCCCGCATTTACAGTGGGGAGGTGCAATCTGTCAGCCTATCAGCAGCGCACACACGGAGCGAAGTGCTTTTTTTCACACAAGCAAGGGCATGTGTCATTGGCAGTGTATGTCACATGTCCTTGCCCTATAAGACCAAGCCATTTTCCCCGTCGCCACCATTTTCTCACTGCTGCAGCTGCGTGTTAGACGGCACCGCTGTTGCTGTGTGTGCTATACCTTGTTAATTTCAAGCCAATTTTCGCACAAATCTACAGATAGCTTGGGAGTAGGGAATAGTTGTGATTGCAGTCCTTTTAAGGACTAGGTTACAGCATTTCCTACGACTTTTATCAGGCAGGTCTGTGCTCTTAAATAGATAGATTGTGGGAGTAAAGACTAATTGTAATTGCAGTCCTTTTCAGGACTAGGTTACATCAGTTCCTATCAGTTTTTGCCAGGCAGGTCTGTGCCAGTGCTGTGCAAGTTTTTTTCACAGCATTTGGCTGAATCTAGCAAAGCTAATCCTTTTTGGCCTATTGCAGAGTGTGTTAGTCAGTGGAGTAGCCTATCTGTGTTGCAAGATATACCACCTGTGTATAGAATACCAATTTTTTTACTGCACCTAGTGAAGTAAAATCTTTTCGCCATAGCATCATTCTATTAGTCCATCTATACTGACCTCCATCAGGTTGCAAATTAAATATAATTTTTTTCTGCATCTAGCTCTGAAAAAATATTGGGCTTCTAGCTGTGTGTGGGACTTGTTGTATTAGTCCATCTATACTGACCTCCATCAGGTTGCAAACTAAATATATTTTTTTCTGCATCTACCTCTGAAAAAATATTGGGCTTCTAGCTGTGTGTGGGACTTGTTCTATTAATCCATCTATACAGACCTCCATCAGGTTGCAAACTGAATATATTTTTTTCTGCATCTACCTCTGAAAAAATATTGGGCTTCTAGCTGTGTGTGGGACTTGTTCTATTAATCCATCTATACAGACCTCCATCAGGTTGCAAACTGAATATATTTTTTTCTGCATCTACCTCTGAAAAAATATTGGGCTTCTAGCTGTGTGTGGGACTTGTTCTATTAATCCATCTATACAGACCTCCATCAGGTTGCAAACTGAATATATTTTTTTCTGCATCTACCTCTGAAAAAATATGTGGCCTTCTAGCAGTGTGTGGGACTTTCTCTATTAGTCCATCTATACTGACCTCCATCAGGTTGCAAACTGAATATAATTTTTTTCTGCATCTAGCTCTGAAAAAATATTTGGCCTTCTAGCAGTGTGTGGGACTTTCTCTATTAGTCCATCTATACTGACCTCCATCAGGTTGCAAATTAAAAATAATTTTTATCTGCATCTACAGTACCTCTGAAAAAATATTTGGGCTTCTAGCTGTGTGTGGGACTTGTTCTATTAGTCCATCTATACTGACCTCCATCAGGTTGCAAATTGAATATAATTTTTATCTGCATCTAGCTCTGAAAAAATATTTGGCCTTCTAGCAGTGTGTGGGACTTTCTCTATTAGTCCATCTATACTGACCTCCATCAGGTTGCAAATTGAATATAATTTTTATCTGCATCTAGCTCTGAAAAAATATTTGGCCTTCTAGCAGTGTGTGGGACTTTCTCTATTAGTCCATCTATACTGACCTCCATCAGGTTGCAAACTGAATATATTTTTTTCTGCATCTACCTCTGAAAAAATATTGGGCTTCTAGCTGTGTGTGGGACTTGTTCTATTACTTCATCTATACAGACCTCCATCAGGTTGCAAACTGAATATATTTTTTTCTGCATCTACCTCTGAAAAAATATGTGGCCTTCTAGCAGTGTGTGGGACTTTCTCTATTAGTCCATCTATACTGACCTCCATCAGGTTGCAAACTGAATATAATTTTTTTCTGCATCTAGCTCTGAAAAAATATTTGGCCTTCTAGCAGTGTGTGGGACTTTCTCTATTAGTCCATCTATACTGACCTCCATCAGGTTGCAAATTAAAAATAGTTTTTATCTGCATCTACAGTACCTCTGAAAAAATATTTGGGCTTCTAGCTGTGTGTGGGACTTGTTCTATTAGTCCATCTATACTGACCTCCATCAGGTTGCAAATTGAATATAATTTTTATCTGCATCTAGCTCTGAAAAAATATTTGGCCTTCTAGCAGTGTGTGGGACTTTCTCTATTAGTCCATCTATACTGACCTCCATCAGGTTGCAAATTGAATATAATTTTTATCTGCATCTAGCTCTGAAAAAATATTTGGCCTTCTAGCAGTGTGTGGGACTTTCTCTATTAGTCCATCTATACTGACCTCCATCAGGTTGCAAACTGAATATATTTTTTTCTGCATCTACCTCTGAAAAAATATTGGGCTTCTAGCTGTGTGTGGGACTTGTTCTATTACTCCATCTATACAGACCTCCATCAGGTTGCAAACTGAATATATTTTTTTCTGCATCTACCTCTGAAAAAATATGTGGCCTTCTAGCAGTGTGTGGGACTTTCTCTATTAGTCCATCTATACTGACCTCCATCAGGTTGCAAACTGAATATAATTTTTTTCTGCATCTAGCTCTGAAAAAATATTTGGCCTTCTAGCAGTGTGTGGGACTTTCTCTATTAGTCCATCTATACTGACCTCCATCAGGTTGCAAATTAAAAATAGTTTTTATCTGCATCTACAGTACCTCTGAAAAAATATTTGGGCTTCTAGCTGTGTGTGGGACTTGTTCTATTAGTCCATCTATACTGACCTCCATCAGGTTGCAAATTGAATATAATTTTTATCTGCATCTAGCTCTGAAAAAATATTTGGCCTTCTAGCAGTGTGTGGGACTTTCTCTATTAGTCCATCTATACTGACCTCCATCAGGTTGCAAATTAAAAATAATTTTTATCTGCATCTACCTCTGAAAAAATATTTGGGCTTCTAGCTGTGTGTGGGACTTGTTCTATTACTCCATCTATACTGACCTCCATCAGGTTGCAAACTGAATATATTTTTTTCTGCATCTACCTCTGAAAAAATATGTGGCCTTCTAACAGTGTGTGGGACTTTCTCTATTAGTCCATCTATACTGACCTCCATCAGGTTGCAAATTAAAAATAATTTTTATCTGCATCTACAGTACCTCTGAAAAAATATTTGGGCTTCTAGCTGTGTGTGGGACTTGTTCTATTAGTCCATCTATACTGACCTCCATCAGGTTGCAAATTGAATATAATTTTTATCTGCATCTAGCTCTGAAAAAATATTTGGCCTTCTAGCAGTGTGTGGGACTTTCTCTATTAGTCCATCTATACAGACCTCCATCAGGTTGCAAACTGAATATAATTTTTATCTGCATCTAGCTCTGAAAAAATATTTGGCCTTCTAGCAGTGTGTGGGACTTGTTCTATTAGTCCACCTATACTGACCTCCATCAGGTTGCAAATTCAAAATAATTTTTTGTCTGCATCTAGCTCTGAAAAAATATTTGGCCTTCTAGCAGTGTGTGGGACTTTCTCTATTAGTCCATCTATACTGACCTCCATCAGGTTGCAAACTGAATATTTTTTTTTCTGCATCTACCTCTGAAAAAATATTGGGCTTGTAGCTGTGTGTGGGACTTGTTCTATTAATCCATCTATACAGACCTCCATCAGGTTGCAAACTGAATAAAAAAATTTTCTGCATCTACCTCTGAAAAAATATTTGGGCTTCTAGCTGTGTGTGGGACTTGTTCTATTAGTCCATCTATACTGACCTCCATCAGGTTGCAAATTGAATATAATTTTTTTCTGCATCTAACCCAGCCAATAGTTTTGGCCTAATACCACAGTTTGGCCACTCAGCTCTGCTCGGTTCCCATCCATTGTTTTTTTGTGCAAACAACTCCAGAGTTGTGAATTAGTTAACCACCAAAATGAGTGGAAAAAGGCCTGCTGCTGGTGGAAAGGGGAATAGGCGTGTTGGGAAGGGGAAAAAAGGTTGTGTCCGTGGGGTAGGTGTTAAAGCAACAGTAACATCTGCAGAAGAAAGACCATCTTCCAGCCAAACTAAAATGTCTACTTTTAGCGGACAATGTGATAAGATCCCTTTCTTACGGCCACGCCAATCGCTACAAATTCCAGATGAGGCACAAAAACAGCAGGTGCTTCAACGGATATCAAGTGCTCCTTTAAGTGGGCTCTCCTCCACATCAACTTCAACATCACAAATACTCCAGTCCTCAAAGGTGTCACCCCAATCGCACTTGCTTCCTCACAGCTCCCAAATCTCCAGCTGCCCGTCTGAGTATGAGGTAGAACAGATGGTTGAGTCTGCAGAGCTGTTTACTCATACTATAGCCTGGGAATCAGAGGTCGACTCCAGCGCTTCTGTGAATCCAGACGAGGAAATAATCTGCACTGATGCCCAGAATCTTTATGAGTCGGATCCAGGACCAGACGCAGAAGGTTCTGACCATAATGTAGACCCTCATTCCCAAACTGTAACTCCTGTTGGTGGAGACAATGAGGAAGACGATGATAAGACTCAAATACCTGATTGGAGCGACAACTTTAGTTTTTTGTCAGGGCAGGAACAGGTTGGCTCTGAGGACGACGGGTGTGATAACGCACAGGGTGATGATGATGAGGTTGGAGATCCCACTTACTGTCAACCCACAGTCAGCCAAGAGATGAGGTCAGCAGAGGAGGTGGAGGAAGATGCTAGTGACGACGAGGTCAGGTTGCGCCTTCCTGGACAGAGACGTAGTACTGGAAGCACGTCAACAACTGCATCCTCAAACACAACTCTGCCTCTCACCACAAGTCGTGGTGGCTCTTCAGGTCGCATGGGTGCTAAGCCTTGCATAGCCTGGGCATTTTTTCAGATCGATAAAGATGACCCAACTCGTGTTATCTGTAACATTTGTCAGCAAAAGCTAAGTAGAGGCCAAAAAATACATAGTTTGAGTACTTCATGCATGAACCGGCACATGGACATGAAGCATAAGTTGCAGTGGGAAGCTCAGTGTGCTACAATGCGGCCTAGCCGGCCGGGCCAACCACCGTCTGCCATATCTTGTGCATCCGCAGCCTCTTCATCCTCTGTGACTGGGGGGACAGCAGTCACACCTGTTTTGGGGCGCAGACCTGCCACCTCTTTACCCGCAACAGCCAGCGTGATTGGCAGGTCATCATTTTCTTTGGAGGTGGTAACACCAGCTGGTGTTGAGCTCTGTCCGACATCGATAGCACCACCTTTGGATCAAGGCAACCTAACATGTCCGTCTGCATCTTCCTCACAGACCGGCAGTTTGCCGGGGACACCCTTATCAACCCCGTCTAAGCACAATAGCCAGCCCTCGGTCCCTCAGATGTGGACAAGTAAAAGACCATTTCCTCGTAGCCATGAGAAAGCTAAGAGGTTGAATTTCACCATCTGCAAGCTCTTGGCTACAGAAATGCTGTCTTTCCGCCTGGTGGACACTGAGGATTTTCGAGACCTTATGTCTGTCGCAGTGCCCCAGTACCAGATGCCCAGTCGGCACTACTTCTCAAAGAAAGGTGTGCCTGCGCTCCACCAGCATGTCGCACACAACATCACCGCTTCTTTGAGAAACTCTGTGTGTGACAGGGTGCATTTCACCACAGACACTTGGACGAGTAGGCATGGACAGGGGCGTTACATGTCGCTGACTGGGCACTGGGTAACTATGGTGACAGCAGGACAAGGGGCTGCTGTCCAAGTCTTGCCGTCCCCACGAGTTGTGCGTCAATCCTCTTTATGTCAAAGTTCCTCCACTGCTTCTGCCTCCTCAACCTCCTCTCGGTCTTCCACCTGCACCCAAAGCCTGTCTGGTCATGCCACAAGCTTTCTAACTGCGCAGAAGGGATCCTGCACACCTCCTTACTATGCTGGCAGTAGGGTTCAACGTCATCAGGCGGTTTTTACATTGAAATGTCTGGGAAATGTGAGTCACACAGCTGAGGAGTTGTGGTCAGCTCTGGAGAACCAATTTCATGAATGGTTGTCTCCACTGGACCTGAAACCAGGGAAGGCCGTGTGCAACAATGCTGCAAACCTGGGTGCGGCCCTTCGCCGGGGCAATGTCACACACGTGCCTTGTATGGCTCACGTGTTGAACCTGGTTGTCCAGCAATTTTTAGCCCACTATCCCAGACTACATGGCCTTCTGCAGAGGGCACGGTCGCTGTGTGCTCACTTCCGCCGTTCGCATCCCGCAGCTCAGCGACTTACATCTCTACAGAAGTCGTTGGGCCTGCCACTTCACCGGCTAAAATGCGATGTGCCTACCCGGTGGAATTCAACTCTGCACATGTTGCAGCGACTGTGACAGCACCGACAAGCCCTGGTGCAATACGTTCTGACGTATAGCCTGGGCCAACGAGATCCAGAGGTGGGGCAAATCATGCTGGAGGAGTGGTCTCAGATCAGGGACCTATGCACCCTTCTGCACAGTTTTGAAATGGCGACGAAGATGTTTAGTGCTGACGATGCCATTATCAGCATGACTATTCCGGTGATTTACATGCTGGAGCACATGTTAAACAGAATTTGGAGTCAGGTGGTGGCACAAGAGGAGGTGGAGGAAGTAGAGGAGGAGGAGTTGTATGCGGAAGGGCTAACATCTGCAAGGTCCAGACGGTCGGCAGCACCAAGGCGGCAGGCATGTGAGGGTGGGGGAGATGGTTTTACCAGGGCGCATGGTAGCAGCCAAACTAGTGAGGAAGGTGCAGGAGCCCAGGAAGAAGTGGAGGACGAACTGATGGAAGACTCATCAGATGAGGGAGACCTTGATCACATTTCTGTTGTGCGAGGTTGGGGGGAGAGGACAGAGGAAGGAAGCATGATTGTTACCTCGCCACCAACACAACAGGGACTTGGTGCTCCTGGATGCGCAACACACATGAGTGCCTTCTTGCTGCACTACCTGCAACATGACCCTCGAATTGTGAGAATTAGAAATAATCCTGACTACTGGGTTGCCACACTGTTAGATCCCCGGTACAAAAGTAAATTTGCAGAAATTATTCCTGCCATAGAAAGAGATGCACGCATGCAGGAGTATCAGCAGAGACTGTTGCAGAATCTTACATGTGCTTTTCCACAAAATACCAGTGGTGCACGTAGTGAATCTCACAGTTCCAACTTGCCAACCGTGGGACCGTCAAGTGTTCAGCACTCAAACCGTAACAGAACCACAGTATCTGCTGGTAACATCAATTTTGCGGAATCATTTCACCACTTTTTTAGCCCATCCTTTGCAAGGCCACAGGAGACAAGAAGTCTGACACATAGTCAACGCCTAGAGACGATGGTACAGGAGTATCTCCAAGTAAACATTGAAGCCACGACTGTGTCACTGGACCCTTGCTCTTTTTGGGCTTCCAATCTGGATAAATGGCTGGAGCTAGCCACTTACGCCTTGGAGATCTTGTCATGCCCCGCAGCCAGCGTTCTGTCTGAACGTGTGTTCAGCGCTGCTGGTGGTGTGCTGACAGATAAGCGCACGCGGCTCTCCACTGATAATGTAGACAGACTCACGTTCATAAAGATGAACAAATCATGGATCCGAAACGACTTTTCTACCCCTGTGTCATCCCGGGGAGAGTAAAAGCTTGATGATTGGTTAAAATCACCCTACCAACCGTTTTAAGCTTTCAAATTACTAAGCATGTTTATCTGTATCTTGGCTGGAAAATAATTTGGGCTTTGTAGCAGTGTGCAGCACTGATTCTATTAGGCCATCTATAATAAGCTCCACCAGATTTAAAATTACTAATCATGTTTATCTGTATCTTGGCTGGAAAATAATTTGGGCTTTGTAGCAGTGTGCAGCACTGATCCTATTAGGCCATCTATACTAAAGCTTCACCAGATTTAAAATTAACAATAATTTTTAGCTGCATCTAGCCCGGAAAATAATTTTGGGGCTCCGAGATGCGCAAGACACATAAGTGCCTTCTTGCTGCACTACCTGCAGCATGACCCTCATATTGTCAGAATTCGAAGTAATCATGACTACTGGGTTGCCACACTCTTAGATCCCCCAAACTTTTCGATCAACCTTTTCATTTTAATAAAGACCAAAAAAATGGTCATTTTTGAAATTATAAGCATTAGCAGGTTGTTAGAAACTGAAATCAAACAGTTTTCAACTCAAAACTTTATTCTAGGTGATGTTACATTTTCACATAGGACCCCTTGTTCGAAAGGAGCTTCTGAACTCTCTCGTCCATTGAATTTGTCAGGTTTTGGATGGTTTCTGCTTCAATTGTTTTGCATGAGGACAGAATACCCTCCCAGAGCTGTTGCTTAGATGTGAACTGCCTCCCGCCATCATAGACACTCCTTTTAATGATGCTCCAAAGGTTCTGAATGGGGTAGAGGTCAGGGGAGCATGGGGTCACACCATAAGTTTGTCCCCTTTTATGCCCATATCAGCCAGAGATGCAGATGTTTTATGTGCAGCATGAGATGGTGCATTATCATGCAAAAAAATGATCTTGCTGTGAAATACACGGTTCTTCTTCTTGAACCATGGCAGGAAGTGCTGTTTGAGAAAATCCACATACATTATGGAGTTCATCTTTAGCGCCTTCAGGGATCCTAAAGGGGCCGACAATCTCTCTCCCCATGATTCCAGCCCAAAACATTACTCCACCTCCTCCTTGTTGGCGCTGTAGCCGTGTTTACGTGGGGTGTCCATCAACCAGCCATCCTCCACTCCATCCATCTGGACCATCGAGCGCTGCACGGCACTCATCCGTGAACAAAACAGTTTTGAAATCAGTCTTCATGTAATGTTTGGCCCACTGGAGCCGTTTCTGCTTGTGTGAAGTGGATAGAGGAGGTCGACAGGATGGCATATGCACAGCTGCAAACCTCTGAAGGACCCTGCATCTTGTTGTTCGGGGGACGTTGGAGGCACCAGCAGCTTCAAAAACTTGTCTGCTGCTATGACAAGGCTTTTTTGCCGCTGCTCTTTCAACCTGACGTAATTGCCTGTAGGAAAGAGTCCTCAATTTGCCCTTATCAGCACGCACACGTGTGTACTGTGAATCAGCTACATACTTCTTGATTGCCAAGACACTTCATCCTGATCATCGCACAATGTTGATTGTAGTCATGCCTTGACCTAAACACTCCACAATTTGTTGCTTCTCAGCAGCCGACACATCCTTTTTCTTTCCCATTTTGGCAGAAAATGTAGGCTGCTTAATAATGTGAGACAGCCTTCTTAAGTAGTCTTGCCTTTCATTGGACACACCTGCCAAACTAATTAGCACAGGTGTCTGCAATTGCTTACAGTGATATAAAGAGCCCTGACACACATCACCATCAATGAGTTTAACTGACAAACAAACAAATTCTTCCCTTATCACTCCTAAACACTTTTTGCATAATAATTTGGAACACAGTGTACATGTGCTTTTCCACAAAACACCAGTGGTTCACGTAGTGAATCTTACAGTTCTAACTTGCCAACCGTGGTCTGAATGGAGTTGTTCAATAAAGGGCCCAAAATTAAGATAACATAGATGGGAGAGGTCTCTATGAATAGGAATTCCTAAGTATTTGATACCCTGTGAGGGCCAGGCAAAGGGAAAGTTGAACTGGATGGAATCCTATATGGATTTGGGGAGGGAGACATCGAGGGCCTCAGACTTCGCTGCATTGATTTTAAAATTTGACCATGTAACAAAGTGATCTATTTCAGCCATAACAGCATGGATGGATATATGTGATTGAGTGATATATACTAGGACATCATCAGCAAATAGAGAGCACTTGTACTCGGTGCCTTCCACCTAATATTGGGGTTATGACGAATTGATGAGAGCAGGTGCTCCGTCACTAGGATGTATAAGAGAGGGGACAGAGGACATCCCTGCCTTGTCCCATTGGTGATTGTGAAAGGTGATGAAAATGTTCTGACGCGCCCCCTGGGCCTTGGGACACCCGGAGCCGGACCCTTTTTGGTGGATGCTGGTGGTTGTAGTCTCCGTGGCGGCGACCCGGTTCCGTGGCTCAGGGCGGTCAAACCAGTGGCGGAACTATTTATGTGGTTTTGATGTTTAAATATCCGACTACGCCACCCGTGGATTGCGGTCAGAGTGAACCGCCGCTCCAGGGCAGACCGCTGAGGCTGGTGTTGTGGGTGCAGCAGAGCGTAGCATAACTCCCCACGGGAGGAGTATAGCCTCAGGGCAGTGTATGCGGAGGATGGGGGTGATGGTGCAGGGCAGCAGCAGTAACGACACGGAGTCAGTGATGCAGTCCAGGGCCTTTACTCACAGTTCTTATTATCCAGACCACGTCTGCAGGTAACGGCTGCCCACGTCGTACTGTGCTCACCAGGTGAGACAACTCCCAGATAACTTTGGAGCGCTTCACAGGACCCCCTTTGTGTGTCCTTTGTCTGGCCTTTCTTACCAACCCTTCTGTCCGGCTGCCTCGGGCCTCCTCTTGGTAAACTTGGCGCCAGTTTCCCTGACCCTATGTGGTGCCTTCCTAGCGGGTGTAGCGAGGGGCTGCGCCACATAAAATGTCACAGCCTCCTGTTTCTAGCTGAGGGTCGTTTCCTGCCTCCACTAGTTTCGGGGACTGGTCTCCCCCTTTGGCCTGACCCCTCCACGCAGGTGGATTCGGGCGTGCGGTGGCGACTGACTCGCCCGTCCGCACCCCTGGGATCCCTTCGTTCCTCGTTCCTGGAGCCTTCTCCGCTCCTCTTCCTTCCTTCTCCCTCTTCCAGGCCTGGGCCTCTGTTACTAGGCCCGCCTCCGGAGCAGAGCTCATGCAGAGCCCCTGCTCCCTGCCACTTCTGCTCAGACTTCTCTGCACTGAACTAAGATGATGCCCACCTTTTATACTCCCTTCTCAATGCACCCAGGAACTGCTTCCTCCCTGCTCCTGCACTACAGGGTTCCCCTTCCTCAGTGTTCCCTCCCCCCACTCCAGCCAGGGACAGGGACTGTCGTGCCCATCTCAGGGGCATATTGGTCGCCCTGCCCCACGGCAATGTGGTGTAATGCATGCAGGTGTCGGGTCCTGATCCACACTACATCCTTACCTGAGAGTGAGATATCACACCTCTGGGTGAGGTGCAATACCTCTGTAGCAACCGAGCCCTCAGGGTGCTACAGTTCCATTTATCTTCAGCCTAGGTGACGTATTGCGATACAGGGCCGTGATTTTGGCTATAAAAGGGTCCCCTAGACCCCTACCCCAAGCTTTTTAAGAGAATCATATATGGCGTGCCAGGAGACTCTATGGAATGCTTTCTCAGCATCCAACGAGAGTATCTAATTACAAATTTTTAATTGCATCTAGCCCAGGAAATACTTTGTGCCTAGTAGCAGTGTCTGCTAGTCAGCGGATTATCCTGGCTGTTAAGCAAGCTACACCACCTGTAGTTTGAACACTTATTTTTTTCAAAGGAAATGCTTCGGGACCACGGGATACTCAGTGAAGAGCATCAGGAGGCACCCCAAGGCATAGGGGCTGGGACTGGCAGTAGGATACCTTGCGGTGGACCGCCGAGCTCGATCCTTATAAAAGCTTTTTAACTGCAGCAGCTTTAGTGGACGCTACTGGAGCTGGAATTACGCGGCTGCTTGCATGAGACTTGCCCTCCAATAGATCCTTGTAAATGGATTTAAAGTGTATTCATTCAAATTAGAGAGACAATTTAAATTAAAAAGCTTAGAGCTGCCTCCACCACAGGGGGGCTCGCTCGACCCACCAGCGGACAGGCACCAGTATTGGGAGAGGGGGGCTGGCCGTCAGGGTTCACCGCGGCTCTGGCACAAACCCGGCGACGCGGAGGTGGCATGGGCAGGAGCGGACTGAACGTGTCGGCTTCTCACTTTTTGGATTTTAGAAGGGCATGACATGCCTATATCTGTGTCTCCCCCTCCTTTTACTCCTCCACCTCTTTTCTTTTCGCATGACTATATGTACTTGTCACTTTTCCATGTGTTAGTTGTGTCTTCTGAGCAGTTTGTCAGCTTTTGGACACCTTTGAAGGTGTTTTCTATGTGTTTCTATGTGTTTTTGTTTGCCTGCCATTGGTTTTAACGGTGTTCGAAGGTGTTCGACGAACAGTTCGGCGAACACACGGGTGTTCGACGAACCGAACCGAACTCGAACACTACGGGGGTGGCTCAACACTACACAGGACGTCCAGCATATCTTAGATGGAACAGCTTTCATCCAAGACACACAAAAAAATCCATCATCTACAGTCAAGCTCTGAGGTACATTCGAATCTGTTCAGACAGCAAGGACAGAAAACTGCAGCTACTATCCCTGAGGAATACATTCCTACAACAAGGATCCCATCCACTGGTAATAGATGAACAAATTCACAGAGCTACAAGGATACCAAGAAGTAGCCTCCTGGATTACAGACAAAGGGAGGACAACAACAGGCTTCTCTTGTGGTCACATACAACTCCCACATGAACATCCTAAGGAAAATTGGTGCTGATCTCCAACCCATATTCCACAGAGACCACAAACTGAAAGAAATATTCCCAGAACTACCACTTCTCTCCTACAAACAGCCCCCTAACTTAAGGAATCTCCTTGTCAGAAGTGTCCTCTGATCACCATCAGTGACGGGCACATTCCCATGTAAAAACAAAAAATGCAAAACTTGTACCCACATATCACCATCAAATACAGTCTGTATACCTAACACAAATCAGGACTACAAAATCATGGATGTCTTTTCATGTACATCCTCCAGTGTGGTGACATGATACAATGTACAAGGTGTCCGGAAGGAGTTTATATTGGAGAAACGATGCAAAAACTGCAAACAAGAATGAATTTACACAGACACACAATTAAGAATGAACAGGACACACCTGTGGGAAAACATTTCTCTGGCCGGGGACACTGTATGAAAGATCTAAAAGTTTTAATACTAAAAGGTCACTTCAAGGGCAACAGAGAAAGAAAAATTTGGGAATTCAAATTGATAAGGATGTTCAATTCACTGACAACAGAACTAAATATAACACCTGGCTTTATGACTCACTACATGGACACAATTCACACCTCCAGATAATTAAACATTCCCAAGGCCTCTCATTTTGCAAAAAAAAAAAAAACAACTAATTTGCTCTCCCTAACTTATCTGTAGGAGACATCACAACTTACACCTCATGAACAAATGTCTTGTTGTAACATCTCTCAAATGCTGTGCCTTTTGTCTCATGAATTCATTTGTAATCTTGCCTGAAGAAGGAGCCTCTGTGCTCTGAAAGCTTGCATATATATATATATAATTTCTGGTTAGCCAATAAAGGTATCACTCCGAGACTACTTTTGTCATTTTTGGCATACAAGTATTTACATCGATTTTTCTGGCTATCACGGTGCCACAATATAACTTTGTATTGTACATCAAACAGTGTTAGAAAGTTCAGAAAATTCCATTTTGCAATGATTAAAGTTCCGTTGTGAATTTTAGCGTGACTGGACCGTTCTTACGGAAATGTTTCCTGCCTCCTTCACTTAGATTCAGATCATACAGATAGTCAGACACCGCATTATCTCTGATACTATGGCCGATACAGCGCACATATAGATTATACTATAGAGTCCAAAAGTTTTGCTTTTTTTTTTTTAAAATGTGATAACTTCTGTCTGGTTGTTGTGATGTAATTTCCCTGGTGAGGAATTGAAAGTGCATGAAGTTGTCATCATACAAGACCTTAATTGTAACCAAAATGCTTTTGAATATCATTCATATTCTCTGAAACAAGACCAAGAAAGGAAAAATTCTGCTGGGGTATGTAAACTTTTGAGCACAACTGTATCCTTGTTCATGGTAGCATTCATATTTCCATCAATTCTATGCCAAGGGCCAATGGCAGATGCAGAAAAGCAGCCCAAAACCATGAGATTGCCACCACCATGTTTCACTGTATGCGTTTGGTACCTTACATCATTACGTTTTCCAACTCTGCAGTATATACAGTGCTGCCATCACTACCAAACAGATTGAACTTGGATTCAACCGACCCCAACACCTTAGACCAATCTGTCTCTTTCCGTTGGCTGTGTTCTTTGGCAAACACAAGTTGGACCTTCCGGTTCTTTGCAGAGATGAAAGGCTTCTTGACTGGAACTCGTGCATTCAGCCCTACTGCTTAGTCGTCGCGACTCACTTTGACCCCATATTCTTTGTTCATTTTGTGGACATCAGATACTGACTTTTTCTTTATAATGTGATCAACTCTGGAGGAAGTTCTCCTTGGTCGTCCACTTCTAGGTTTGCCGGCTGTTCCAGAACCTTCTTTTTCTTTCTTTAATATACCTGACACTTGACTCTGAGAACAGGTGAATTCCATAGCTGCCTCTTTATGGCTTTTCCCTGACTTCACTCCCAGAATAATAAGCTTCCTGACATCTGGTGATAAATTTGGCTTTGTCTCTGCCATGTTTTTAACCTTAAAACGCAAAAAAAAAAATTTAGGCAAAATTCGACTGCCCATAACAAAATATGCAAAACATTTGGCCCAGCAAATGTTGAAAACTAACACATAAAGGGATAAAACAATGTCCAACACAATTTTTGTCCTGATAGCTGACAATCATTTGCTTCCAGTTAACTAAAATCACCAGAAAAATGGCCTCACAACAACCAAACAGAAGCAATCACAATTTAAAAAAAAAATGCTAAACTTTTGGTGGCTACTGTATTCATACAGTCAGGTTTAGCTGAGCTGCCTTTATCATTTGGCACAAAGTACAGTATCACAACATTTAATGTGGCTGCAGGGAAACTAGGCTGTACTTTTGGAGATGCATATAAAAATATTTTTGGTTTTGTCACTCGGCCTCAAAAAATTTAGTTACATATCTGGTAAAAATCCCTGAGCTCTCCTGAACCCTGCTGCTTTTTTGCCGTTTTGCACTGCGTCGCTCCATTGCAGAGATACTCACATTTGTTGCTTTCGGAGTGCAGTATGTGAAATCTCTGCTTTGCAGTCCAACTTTGCATTTTTTCAGTCTTATTTGGGAGTGCGCACTTTCAGCCCTCCCTCCAAGACGCTGCCAATGATCACATGCTCGACTACTAGATCTTCTCCTGATCTGTGGAAGCAGAGAAGAAACAGCCCGTTGCACTACAAGCAGAGATTTCACATGCAGTGCTCCAAAAGACGCAAATGTGAATATCTCTGCAATGGAGCGACGCAGCGAAAAACGGAAAAGAGCTGCAGAATCGGGGGAGCTCAGGGACTTTTACAAGGTATTTAAGGAATCACCCTGTAAGAATTGAATTTTATCGTTCTGGGTCCAATTACTGGAAAGTGGATTGTATTATGTGTTGTGCACAGATATTACTCAGTATTGCAGGGTCTGATTACTGCACACTGGGGTCAGGTGGCTTTAGTGGTCCTATCACTGTCTTATTACAGTTTTTGTGGAGCATTATATGGCGGCACACGCAGTTTGGTACATGTGATGGGTCTCCTAACCATTTTCCTTCTGTATTTTTTTACAGAGAAGGACGGGAAGGCTTTCCATCCAACCTACGAGGAGAAGCTGAGGCTGGTGGCTGTGTACAAACAAGTCCTCCTGGGACCGTACAACCCCGACACGTGCCCCGAAGTCGGCTTCTTCGATGTCCTGGGCAACGATAGGAGGTAACGAACGTCGTGTGGTTTGTTTCACTGTATCACATTCCTATAAAAAAGTAGCCACTTTGTAAATAGCCTAACGTTTTCTTACCGTTTTGTATACACAGCACTGATGCAGATCTGTGTGTCTCCATGGTTACAGACTACACTACATATGTAGTCTGATCCTGCCATTGTATATTTTTCACCACTAAAGTAGCCGTCAGTGACTGCAGGGTGAACCTCATTACCATGAGCATTTATGGGAGCTGTGTACGCAAAACGGCAACAGATTTTCCATCATGGGCATGCATCGATCTGATGTGTCCAAAAAAAAAAAATAGGAATTGAAATGCAAAGTTTAATAGAAAACTGCAGACTGTTTCTTGCATAAAACTGAACGACGACGCGTTTCTAACCTCTTCATAGAAGCCTTTGCTCCCTCTGAGCGTCGTTCACACACTGTCGTCTTTCTCACAGGAAAGAATGGACGGCCCTGGGCAACCTAAGCAAGCAGGAAGCCATGACGGAGTTTATCACCCTCCTGAACAGATGCTGCCACCTCTTCTCCACATACGTCACATCCCATAAAATAGAGAAAGAAGAGCAGGAGAGAAAAAGGTACTAATCCCTACAATCCGTACATCCGGCATCGGTGGGGCACGGTAACTGCTGGTTTCCTCCAGAAACAGCGCCACACGTGTCCACAGGCTGTGCCTGGTATTGAAGCTCAGTACTATTAAAGTGAGTGGGGCTGAGCGGCAAGGTGACGCACAACCTGCAGACAGGTACCTGAAAACAACTCCAGCACTAATAGTTACTGGAGACGTTCTTAAAGGGACCGCTCTGCAGATTGTGCAGTGAACCCACCCAACTCTACCAGAAGAGGCGCTGGTGATGCTGATAGATAGGAGATGGTTTGCAGCGGTTTTCTATGGATGCCGGACCTGGGTCCTGCAAATCTTTCTGCTCCAGTCTATAGCAGAGGTTAGCGGCAGTCGCTATCTCACAAGATAGATGATGATCGACATCTGGGTCACGTTTTTCCACACTTAAAGGGGTTGTCTGTTAGTTTAAAGGAGCTTTCTGTTTCCTGCAGGGATAACGTCACGTCACTCTATCAGATTGCTGCAGCCAATCACTGGCATGTACAGCATGAGACCGTAGAAACCAGTGATCGACTGCAGCAGTCACATGGATTATACAACATCATCGCTGCAGGAAAAAAAGTGATGGCCGCCAGAGTGTGAGCACGGGAGAAGCGAAGGAGTCATCAGGCGAGAAATATTTGTTTTTTATGGGTCAATTTTGTAAAATTTCCAACTGCCTTAAGTGGTATCAAATCCCTATCATATCACTAACTTAAAGCCGCAGCAGTTCTTAAACTTTGACTAAGTTTGATACATAGAATCCAACCTGCAGTGTAAAGCATGGGGGACAAAACAGCAGTATGAGACTGACAGGACATGAGGCATCTTTCAGGTTACCTCCTACTCCAGTACTAATTGCAGTATAGCTGGAGTCAGTGATTATGGATTTACGGAGCAGTCGGTATGTAAGACCGGAGGGATCATGGACCGGACTTCTGCTTTAAGTCCCAGGAAGTGAGAACGGTTGACGCTGCTGCAAAAATCATGTCCGAAATAGTTCAGTGTAAAGCGTCATCTGCTGACTTTACTGGAGAGAAGAGAAGGAGCGGAGACGGCGGGAAGAGGAGGAGCGGCAGCGGCTGCTGCGAGAGGAGGAGAAGCGGAGGAAAGAAGAGGAGCAGAGGCTGCGGAGAGAGGAGGAAGAGAGGATGCGAGCGGAGGATGAACGGTTTAGAATGGAACAGCAGAAGTAAGTACTCCCATCGGAAGTCACTCATCTTTCTTAAAGGATATTTTTGGGTGGGTCACTCATTCAGGACCCTCGTAGTATGAGCCATAGTGCAAGGAGCAGTCTGTTGTATGCAATGCTGGTGACCGGTTGGAGGGTACATGCGCTGGGGTCACCAACAATGGGGTCCACGGAGCCCTGTCACATTCATTTTAATGGAAAATTACTAAAGCTCTGCCGGCCACAGGCAATGGCGGGTGCAGCAGTCATTAGGGCAGGATCGTGCATTTGTGTTTCAAATCTTAATTCTATTTTTTTTTTGCAGGCAGCAGATCATGGCCGCCCTGAACTCGCAGACAGCGGTGCAGTTTCAGCAGTACGCAGCGCAGCAGTACCCGGGGAACTTCGAGCAACAGCAGCTCCTGATCCGGCAGCTGCAGGAACAGCACTACCAGCAGTACATGCAGCAGCTGTACCAAGTGCAGCTCGCTCAGCAACAGGTAGACGCAGCGCACAGACCCCCGAGCCTCGCTGCTCTGAGCTGCATTTACCTGTCGGACCATGTTCCCACGTAGCATAAATGCTGCAGGGTTTGGTTTTTTTTGCAGAAAATCCCCTGTGTTTAAAACGGTGTTTCCCAAACTCCAGTCCTCACGGCCCCCATAGGTCATGTTTTCAGGATTTCCTTAGTATTTCCATCACCTGTGTAATACTATCAAGGCATCAGGAATTCTCTCACCTGTGTAATACGAAGGAGATCCTGAAACATGACCTGTGGGGGCCGTGAGGACTGGAGTTTTGGAAACACTGGTTTAAAAGTTTGAGGAAACTTCTTGTGCTTCCCGGAAAACTCCTGGCCGCTGTGCATCTAAAGACGTTGCTGAAATTTGTGTTTTTTTGGTTTGTTTATTTTTTCCTGTGGAGCCGAAAAAATGCATGAAAAAATGCCCTCGCTTCTTGTACAGAATTAATAAAACCTTCAGATCTTCAACAATAAATGGGGTAAAAACACCTGTAAAAATAAGATAATCAGAGTAGATTGCTATTGCGGGTTTTGATGTAGAAAATAAACCCTGCACTTTACGCTCCCTGGAACCTGAACTAATTAACTAATTGTTTTTAGTAAGAAAAAAAGAAAAAAATTGCGCGGCTGAGTCTTGCTCTTGATGATGGCGGTGCGCTGAGTAGCTGGTTGATTAGATGCAGCGTTTATAAGTGGAAGACAGTGGGATTTGTGTGCAGCGTCTATTGGAGCCTGTGGTTGTCTGAAACGCTGCCTCATTAGAAGTTAAGCTTCTTTGTTCTTCCCCTCATGCTTTACACTGCAGTTTTGCTTTGCAGCATACAAGAAATGAAGAATGCTCATAAATGACGTGGTGTTACCCTCTCCTTACCCTCTCGGCCTTACAGAAACAGCAGGAGGCACTTTCGGCTGGAACCAGCTCCCCTGTCAGTTCTCCATCCAAGATGAACATGGGAAGCATCACCGGCTCCGGAGAAGCCCCCTCGGTCAATGGACAAACCCACCCACACATAGACAATGCTGAGAAAGAACTGGAGGCCGACCCCGCTGGAAGACCTGCTGGAGAACGCGCCTAAAGGTGCGTCCTATTGACCCCAGTGGGGTTGGGGTCTGTTGGGTGGACAAACAGACGATACCTGGACATTGGCTAATGGTTTATGTTTGCTCATTATTTTTCCACTTCCTTCTCTCTACAGAGTCCACGCCGGTCATTGCTGCCCCATCCATGTGGACAAGACCCCAAATTAAAGACTTCAAAGAGAAGATCCGGCAGGACGCGGATTCAGTCATCACCGTCGGAAGAGGAGAGGTGGTCACAGTCCGGGTCCCCACACACGAGGAGGGCTCCTATCTTTTCTGGGAGTTTGCCACAGATAACTTTGACATTGGTTTTGGGGTTTACTTTGAATGGACAGACTCCCCAAACACGGCTGTGAGCGTGCACGTCAGCGAGTCCAGCGAGGACGAGGACGAAGGTACTTTGTACAATTTTCATACTTCATTCCTGTACAATAAATACTGTAGCAGGTCTTCACTGCATCTCACCCCCTCTTCCTGAAGAGGTCGGGGGTCTCTCGAGAAGCAGCATCTTACCCCCTCGTTTTAAGGAGGTTGGGGCCTCTCGAGAAGCAGTGTCTTACCCCCTCGTCTTAAGGAGGTTGGGGCCTCTCAAGAAGCAGTGTCTCACCCCCTCGTCTTGAGGAGGTTGGGGCCTCTCGAGAAGCAGCGTCTCACCCCTTTGATTTGAGGAGGTTGGGGCCTCTTGAGAAGCAGCATCTCACCCCTTCGTCCTGAGGAGGTCGGGGGGTCTCTCTAGAAGCAGCATCTCACCCTTTCGTCCTGAGGAGTTAGGGGGTCTCACCCCCTCGCCCTGAAGAGTTCTGGGGGTCCTATTGAAGCAGCGTCTCACCCCCTCGTCCTGAGCAGGTTGGGGGCCTGTTGAGAAGCAGCGTCTCACCACCTCATCCGGACGAGGTAGGGGGCCTTTCGAGAAGCAGCGTCTCACCCCCTCATCCGGACGAGGTAGGGGGCCTTTCGAGAAGCAGCGTCTCACCCCCTCATCCGGACGAGGTCGGGGCCTCTTGAGAAGCAGCGTCCCACCCCCTTGTTCCGAGGAGGTCGGAGGCTTCTGGAGAAACACCAACTGGTCATGGATGTTCACCTCTGCAGGAGATCAAAAACCAACAATGTGCTCTCTGGGGCGTTACTGTGGTCTCTCTTGCTTTCCGTAGGTTAAGATTGACCTATCAGACTGGCGGGATGGTTGAGTCGCTGCCTAATTTATCCTCTCCCCAATGCCAGTAGTGGAGGAGCTGTGCCTCTGCAGAGGGAAAACGGGCCGCATCTAGCGTCAGAGAGGCTCATTCACACTTTAAAGTAAAAAGCTTGCGAGCGTGCTCTCCTTGCCAAGGAAACCAGTCACCACTGATAGTTTGTAGAGGTGGCCGGTATCCTAGGCAACCAGCTGTAAACTATAGAATTAAGAATACCTCCATATTTGACAACAGAGATACTTTTTAATAAAGAGTGAAATGTAAAGTTCCTGGTGTTTACAAGCACTTTGCAATTTTACCCAGCGAAGATGGAGGAAAAACCGCACCAAAAACGGATCAGATCAGCATGAGTCGCCCTGTACTCTCTCTGCGGGATTTCTGTAAGACTGCTTGTTTCCGGATTATTCCCGGAAGACCCCTTTATGCTTCTGTTTTAGCTCCGCGCCCATGACTTGTCCCACTCTGATATCCTGGACTCACTCCTGACTTGTGTCTGTTCTTTACAGAGAATCCCAACAACGAAGAGAAAGCCAAAAAGACGCCAACAAGCCTCAGCTGGAGGAGATTGTGCCGGTCTACAGGCGGGATCGTCACGAAGAGGTGGACGCCGGCAGCCACCAGTACCCCGGCCGGGGGCTCTACCTGCTCAAATTTGACAACTCTTATTCCTTGTGTCGTTCAAAATCTGTGTACTACAGAGTGTATTATACTAGATAAAGGAGGGGCCTGCGGTCAGGGGGAGGAGCCGGCAATCAGGGGGAGGGGCAAGTGATCATGGGGCGGGGCCTGCAATCAGGGGGAGGGGCCAGGGCAGTAAGTCGCTCACATGACCTGGATCCTTTTCGATAAGTGTCGCCTCCTCATCGCTCCTCGTGGCGGCCGACACTAATTCAGAGTGCTGTGATTTAACCCGTTCTTTGCCACTACGATTGGTGGACATGAAAGGGGTTAAACATAATTTGGCTGTGCCCGCACTTTTGTGTTTTGTGTTTTTTTTCGCACTTGTTTGGGATTTTTAATTCTATTCTCTGTGCGCCCACTCGGGGGCATTTCATGATCTGTTCAGAAGATGAACGCGCATGAGAAGCGTCATGGAGGAGGGGGCACCTTTGTGTTGGGTACCAGGGTAGTGGGCGCCCCCTCAAGACTGGTGGAAGGGTAAAGGTCCCATGCGTTCCCCTCGGTCTGCCCTATTCTGTACCACGCGCAGGTAGCTCAGCGCCATCGCAAACAGCAACGGTTTCTCCTCCACTATAGGTCAGGGCAAATCCGAAATGTGCTGTTGCCTCTCTGGTATCAGCCGTCTGTAGCGGGCAGGAGAGGGTAGTGGGGAAAGTTTCTTATCTCTTCTCTCATCAGTCTGATTTGTCTGATCTTGTACCATGTAAAATATGTAACAAATATGAGAAATGGTTTATAATAATAATAATCATATGGAATAATCTGTCCTGTGTGATCTGGTGGAAACACTGCACCTCCCCCAATGCCCCGCAGCAGAGCATGCGCTATGTGAGACCACCAGGGGTGGGCCGCAGGGCGGAGGGGGGGGTTCACGAAGCCTGAGAAGCTAGGAGGAATCTGGCAGACTTGCGATTGCTGCTCTGGAGGTGATAACAGCATTTCCTATAGATTTTACCTGTATGATGCTGCACTACGCCTTGTTGCCGTATAAGGGTAAGTCACAGGGCAACGGTCTCTGGTTGTTGTGAAACTACAACTCCCAGCATGCCCGGACAGCTCCTTGACTTTAGTCTGACTTGCACTAATACATTCTGTAATTTCCGTTGTTTTCTATGAAGGCGTCGCTTTTCTATATCGCGTCCAATGAGCTGGATGAGGGCAGAATACGGCCGCCATACATTTACCATGGGAGATGGCTGATCGGCTCTGTGTATCGCTCAGTGCACCTATGTGGGAGCAGTCAGGGCGGCCATATTGCTCATCACTCAGCTTTCCCAGAAACTGAACGGAGGGATAGAATTTGCCCCTGCAAATGATACTATGAGCTGTAGGGATTAATGGCCAGATATTTAGATCCAGACTGTAGAGATTGTGGACGGTGGGGATCAGGCTGGTCACAGGACAGGGCCGTGCAGATGGTTTCCGCTCTGCATTGGGGGGCGCAGGTATCGTATACGGCTCCTATTATAAGGCGCTATACAGGTCGGGTGTTGGACTTTGCTGCCAGCAGCTGCACTTCTCCCTGCAGAAATGAGACCACCCATCCCCTTCAGCAGAGCAGTGATCAGAGCTATGGACGGGTGGGCTGTAACATTAGGGGCCCCTGGTACTCAACTTTCAGCCTGGAAGCAAGAAAAATCTCAGGTGCCAGTTTCTGATCATGTGGTTCAGTGTGATGTGAATGTTCAGGAATCTGCACCAATTTATTTACTATGTCTAAAGTCTGTCTTCTAATACAAGAATTAAGGTGCTGCCAGCAGCCACCACTAGAGGGCACCAGTGGTGTATGCACTGAGCTCTGCGCTGGCAGCAGCCTCCACTAGAGGGCACCTGTGGTGTATGCACTGAGCTCTGCGCTGCCAGCAGTCTCCACTAGAGGGCGCCTGTGGTGTATGCACTGAGCTCTGCGCTGCCAGCAGCCTCCACTAGAGGGCACCTGTGGTGTATGCACTGAGATCTGCACTGCTAGCAGCCTCCACTAGAGGGCACCTGTGGTGTATGCACTGAGATCTGCACTGCCACCAGCCTCCACTAGAGGGCACCTGTGGTGTATGCACTGAGATCTGCACTGCCAGCAGCCTCCACTAGAGGGCACCTGTGGTGTATGCACTGAGCTCTGCTCTGCCAGAAGTCTCCACTAGAGGGCGCCTGTGGTGTATGCACTGAGCTGTGCGCTGCCAGCAGTCTCCACTAGAGGGCACCTGTGGTGTATGCACTGAGATCTGCACTGCCAGCAGCCACCACTAGAGGGCACCTGTGGTATGTTGAATGCACTGAGCTCCATACCACCATCAGCCACCACTAGAGGGCACCTGTGCTGTTGTATGCACTGAGCTGTGCCTTTCCTGTGCTGTTGTATGGACAGAGCTCTGCGCTGCCAGCAGCCACCACTAGAGGGCGCCTGCGGTATGTTGTATGCACTGAACTCTGCGCTGGCTGCTGCCACCACTGGAGGGCACTTTCGTTATGTACTGAGCTCCATGCAGCCAGCGGTCACCATTAGAGGACGCCTGTTGTATGTACTGAGCTCCGCACTGCCTGCAGTAACCACTAGAGGATGCCTGTGGTGTATGCACTGAGCTCTGCGCTGCCAGCAGCCTCCACTAGAGGATGCCTGTGGTGAATGCCCTGAGATCTGCGCTGCCAGCAGCCACCACTAGAGGGCGCCTGTGGTGTATGCACTGAGATCTGCACTGCCAGCAGCCTCCACTAGAGGACGCCTGTGGTGTATGCACTGAGATCTGCGCTGCCAGCAGCCACCACTAGAGGGCGCCTGTGGTGTATGCACTGAGATCTGCGCTGCCAGCAGTCACCACTAGAGGGCGCCTGTGGTGTATGCACAGAGATCTGCGCTGCCAGCAGTCACCACTAGAGGGCGCCTGTGGTATGGTGTATGCACTGTGCTCTGCGCTGCCAGCAGCCACCACTAGAGGGAGCCTGTGGTGTATGCACAGAGATCTGCGCTGCCAGCAGTCACCACTAGAGGGCGCCTGTGGTATGGTGTATGCACTGTGCTCTGCGCTGCCAGCAGCCACCACTAGAGGGCGCCTGTGGTATGGTGTATGCACTGTGCTCTGCGCTGTCAGCAGCCACCACTAGAGGGCGCCTGTGGTGTATGCACTGAGCTCTGCGCTGCCAGCAGCCACCACTAGAGGGTGCCTGTGATGTGTTGTATGCACTGAGATCTGCGCTGTCAGCAGCCTTCACTAGAGGGCGCCTGTGGTGTATGCACTGAGATCTGCGCTGCCAGCAGCCTCCACTAGAGGGCGCCTGTGGTGTATGCACTGAGATCTGCGCTGCCAGCAGCCTCCACTAGAGGGCACCTGTGGTGTATGCACTGAGATCTGTGCTGTCAGCAGCCTCCACTAGAGGGTGCCTGTGGTGTATGCACTGAGATCTGCGCTGCCAGCAGCCTCCACTAGAGGGCGCCTGTGGTGTATGCGCTGAGCTCTGCATTGCCTGCGCTGTTGTATGGACAGAGCTCTGCGTTGCCAGCAGCCACCACTAGAGGGCGCCTACGGTATGTTGTATGCACTGAACTCTGCGCTAGCTGCAGCCACCACTGGAGGGCACCTGCTGTATATAATGAGCTTCATGCTGCCTGCGGTCACCACTAGAGGGCGCCTGTGGTGTGTTGTATGCACTGAGCTCCCCCTAGTGGTGGCTGTGAGTAATCAGCATTTTAAAGTCTTATGTAAAAAGATAAAATAAATTAAAATTGTGTACAACTTGGAAAGGTGGACAGGTCACTAATGGGCTCCAATATTGAATTTGCCCTGAAAAATCAGCTATTCCCATCAATGAGCTCTCGCTGAGCAGCACATATGTGCTTAACCCCTTATTAGTCAATCATTCCTGAAAACCCCCCCATTACCCTGCAGTAACCCTAAATCCCCGTAGCCTTTGCAGGGCGTCCGTGTGTTATACCTGCACTGAATCTGTATTTCAGCCTCTCGTCCTTTGGGGCCTCAGGATCTTGACGAGTTCCCCTGAAGACCCCCAGATGCAGAATGTCCCCATGATGGAAGGTTTCCCAGCATATAGCATCCATCGCCCCTTGTCAGCGCTGCCTGCCGGGGCCGGACGTTAACCCTTTCTTTCCCCGTGAGCCCCCTCTCGTCTCGTTGCTGCCTTCCAGCTCTTCACCAATCAGCGAATCGTATTGGTGAGGACCGGGGAGCGCCGCTGCCTGTGCGGATACTTCCACTGCAAGAAGCCGAGAGATGAGCGACTGCTCGCAGCAGAAGTATCCCGACCCGCAGCGCCGCTCCCCGGTCCTCCCTTCACACCCTAGCCGCTGATGTCCCCACAGTATCCGCATGGTGTTACAAAGGTCCGGACATTTGTGTTAAAAATCGCTGATTGGTCGCTGGCGCTGCCCGCGACCAATCACCGATTTGGGCGCCAAATTTAAATATCGGCCGCGACCAATCACCGATCTTGGCTCCACATTTAAACACCGCTCTCGGCTTCTCGGAGTGGAAGTATCCGCACAGGCAGCGGCGCTCCCCGGTCCTCACTAATACGATTCCGCTCCCCGCTCCTCACCAATACGATTCGCTGATTGGTCGCGTGCGGAGAGCGCGACCAATCAGTGATGTTGGCGCTAAAGTTAAACACCACTGTGCTGATTGGTCGCCGACGCTGTGCGCGACCAATCACCGATTTGGGCGGCACATTTAAATAGCGTCCGCGACCAATCAGTACAGCGGTGTTTAAATGTGGAGCCAAGATCGGTGATTGGTCGCGGCCGATATTTAAATTTGGCGCCGAAATCGGTGATTGGTTGCGGGCAGCGCCAGCGACCAATCAGCGATTTTTAACACAAATGCTGACATCCATGCGGCTAGGGCGTGAAGGGAGGACCGGGGAGCGGCGCTGCGGGTCCAATTGGTCGCGGCCGCTATTTAAATGTGCCGCACAAATCGTTGATTGGTTGCGGACTTGGCCCGCGACCAAGCACTGATCTTGCGGCCAAAGTTAAACACTACTGTGCTGATTGGTCGCGGACTCTGCCCGCGACCAATCACGGATTTGGGCGCCAAATTTAAATATCGGCCGCGACCAATCACCGATCTTGGCTCCACATTTAAACACCGCTGTGCTGATTGGTCGCTGCCGATATTTAAATGTGGCTCCCAAACCGGTGAGTGGTCGCGGGCGGCGTCGCCGACCAATCAGCACAGCGGTGTTTAAATGTGGAGCCAAGATCAGTGATTGGTCGGGTCCGAAGACCGCGACCAATCATCGAATCTTCTTGGTGAGGACCGGGGAGCGCTGCTGCCTGTGCGGCTACTTACGCTGCGAGAACCCGGGACATAGTGGGCGCTGGCAGCAGAAGTATCCCGACCCGCAGCGCCGCTCCCCGGTCCTCCCTTCCGCATGGAGGTCAGTGGCACCGGCGGTCCTTCCGCTGCTACCAGCCGGGAGATGAGCGCCTTGCGCCGCTCATCTCCCGGCTGCATCTCCGTCCCGCAGATGGGTCCGGCGGTCGGGTTCCTTCTGCTGTTGCTGGCCGGGAGATGAGCGCCTCGCGGAGCTCATCTCCCGGCTGCATCGCCGCTCAGCTCCGTCCCCCAGATGAGCCGCTAACGGCCGCCATCTTTTTTCAGAAATCCCGCAGCGCTGATTGGCCGCTGCCGGACCAATGAGTGACGCGGGATTTCCTGGACAGACAGACAGACAGACAGATGGGATAAGACGATTATATATATATAGATAATTTACCTTTCTCCTCATTAAAGATGGAATTAGCGGCTTTTTGATTTTCTTATGATGTAAAAACTGCGCCTGAGATGATTCATTACGGTGTAATACAATCACCCCACGAGGAGCTTTTACAATCTGTTATAGAGACCTGATGCTTAAAGGGGTTTTCTACTTTTATATACCCCCCCCCCCCCCTATAAGGGGATGGGGGGCAGTGATGGCATTTAATGGGGGTTGGTCACGCTCCCTTTATTAGTACGACACCAGCTTGTCTGTTCTGCTTAAAAGCCTCTCTATATGCCCTATTACTTCCTATGGCTATCATGCAGAATATTTGTAACTTTTAGGTTGTTCTGTGCTATATTATTTTTTAATAGCATCAAAATTCCCCATGTAAATTATAAATTTCTTTCTGCTTTGCTCATAGCCACCACTAGAGGGTGCCACATGCATACAGATTTGTGTTCCTTATATAAACAGAATGCAAAGAACTCCCCCTAGTGTTGGCTGCAGGTACCTAGAATGTAACATCAATGACTTGGGTTGAGGAAATAAAACGTACAATTATGTACTAAATGGTAAAACAATGGGTAAAATAGTCGCTATAGACTTGCGTGTATGGGCGGAAGTTGAAGTCCACTTTAGTGACCAGTGGCCGGCAAATAAAATGATGGGATGCATTAAAAGAGGCCGAGCTGCTCCTGAGGAGAACGTCCTTCTGCCTTTATACAAGTCCCTATTGCGGCCACACAGGACTGGGGACAATTTTGGGCTCCAGTCTATAAGGAAGATATAGATGAACTAGAGCGGGTGCAGAACAACCAAGGTGATGAAGGGAATGAGGGACTGCAGAGGACGAGGGATCAGACTGGGGGTTATTCAGTTTGGAGAAAAGACGGCTGACGGGAAATCTCATTACAATGGAGAAATGGATGAGGGGACAGGACCCAGATTTTCTGATGATCTTTCTACACCTTGATCTGCAACAATGACAAGGAGGCGTCCTCTCCATCTTCTATATATATAATTCAGTCAGTCAGTCAGTCAGTCAGTCAAGGAAATCCCGCGTCGCTCATTGGTCCGGCAGCGGTCAATCAACGCCGCGGGATTTCTGAAAAAAGATGGCGGCAGTTAGCGGCTCATCTCCCGGCCGGCAACAGCAGAAGGAACCCGACCGCCGGACCCATCTGCGGGACGGAGATGCAGCCGGGAGATGAGCGGCGCGAGGCGCTCATCTCCCGGCCGGTAGCAGGGGAAGGACCGCCGGCGCCGCTGACCTCCATGCGGAAGGGAGGACCGGGGAGCGGCGCTGCGGGTCGGGATACTTCTGCTGCGAGCGCCCGCTATGTCCCGGGTTCTCGCAGCATAAGTAGCCGCACAGGCAGCGCTGCTCCCCGGTCCTCACCAAGACGATTCGATTATTGGTCGCGGTCTTCGGACCCGACCAATCACTGATCTTAGCGCAAAAGTTAAATACCGCTGTGCTGATTGGTCGCCGACGCTGCCCGCGACCAATCACCGATTTGGGCGCCACATTTAAATATCGGCCGCGACCAATCAGCACAGCGGTGTTTAAATGTGGAGCAAAGATCTGTGATTGGTCGCGACCGATATTTAAATTTGGTGCCCAAATCGGTGATTGGTCGCGGGCAGCGTCCGAGACCAATCAGCACAGTAGTGTTTCACTTTGGCCGCAAGATCAGTGATTGGTCGCGGGCCAAGTCCGCGACCAATCAACGATTTGTGCGGCACATTTAAATACCGGCCACGACCAATTGGATGTCAGCGCCGCTCCCCGGTCCTCCCTTCACGCCCTAGCCGCATGGATGTCAGCGGCGCTGCCTGTGCAGCTACTTCCGCTCCGAGAACCCGGGACATGAGCAGGCGCTCGGAGCAGAAGTATCCCGACCCGCAGCGCCGCTCCCCGGTCCTCCCTTCACACCCTAGCCGCTGATGTCTCCACAGTATCCGCATGGTGTTACAAAGGTCCGGACATTTGTGTTAAAAATCGCTGATTGATCGCTGGTGCTGCCCGCGACCAATCACCGATTTGGGCGCCAAATTTAAATATCGGCCGCGACCAATCACCGATCTTGGCTCCACATTTAAACACCGCTGTGCTGATTGGTCGCGGTCGATATTTGAATTTGGCACCCAAATCGGTGATTGGTCGCGGGCAGCGCCAGCGACCAATCAGCGATTTTTAACACAAATGTCCGGACCTTTGTAACACCATGCGGATACTGTGGAGACATCAGCGGCTAGGGTGTGAAGGGAGGACCGGGGAGCGGCGCTGCCGGTCGGGATATTTCTGCTGCGAGCGCCCGCTCATGTCCCGGGTTCTCGCAGTGGAAGTAGCCGCACAGGCAGCGGCGCTCCCCGGTCCTCACTAATACGATTCCGCTCCCCGCTCCTCACCAATATGATTCGCTGATTGGTCGCGTGCAGAGAGCGCGACCAATCAGTGATCTTGGCGCTAAAGTTAAACACCGCTGTGCTGATTGGATGCGGACGCCAGACGCGTCCAATCACCGAGATTGGCGCCAAATTTAAACAACGCTCTGCTGATTGGTCGCGGACTCCAGCTGCGACCAATCAGCGATTTTGGCGCCAAATTTAAACACCGCTCTGCTGATTGATCGCGGTCGCTGGCCGAGATCAATCAGCAGTATTGAGGCCAAATTTAAACCTCACTCTGCTGATTGGTCGCAACCACCGGCCGCGACCAATCTGCGTTATTTTGTGCCAAATTTAAACAACGCTCTGCTGATTGGTCGCGGCCGTCAGCCGCGATTAATTAGCGATTTTGGCGCCAAATTTAAACATGCTCTCCAGTCCTCACTAACACGGTTTGCTGATTGGTCGCGGCCGCCGCCCGCGACTAAGCGATTTTGGCGCAAAATTCAACCACCGCTCTGCTGATTGGTCGAGGCCGCCGGCCGAGATCAATCAGCAGTATTGGTGCCAAATTTAAACACCGCTTCGCTGATTGGTCGCGGTGGCCGGCCGCGACCAAGCAGCGAAATTGGCACCAAATTTAAACGCTCTGCTGATTGGTCGAGGCCGCCGGCCGTGACCAATCAGCCATATTGGTGCCAAATTTAAACACCGCTTCGCTGATTGGTCGCGGTGGCCGGCCGCGACCAAGCAGCGAAATTGGCGCCAAATTTAAACACCGCTCTGCTGATTGGTCGCGGTTACCGGTCTCGAATAATCAGCATTATTAGTGCCAAATTTAAACACCGCTGTGCTGATTACTCGCGACCAATCTGCGATATAGGCGCCAAATTTTAACACCGCTTTGCTGATTGGTTACGGTTGCCGGCCTCGACCAATCAGCGATTTTGCCGCAAAATTGAAACACAGCTCTGCTGATTGCGCCCGGTCGGCCGCATACCTATTCTAGAATACCCGATGCATTAGAATCGGGCCACCATCTAGTCTAATCATAATAACAGACGGGGATTCTTTACTGTAAGAGCATTAAGACTATGGATCTCTCTGTCACATGATGCTGTCATGGTGGATTCACTACCAGTATACAAGGAGGGCTGGACACCTTTCTTGAAGAATATATTCTTATAGTTTCTAGATTGTGTGATGATGGTGATCCAGGGAACTCGCCTGATTGCCGTTTGTGGAGTCAGGAAGGAATTTTCCCCTGATATGGGGCAATTAGCATCTGTCTCCCGGGGTTTTTGTTTTCTTTCCTCTAGATCAGTGTTTCCCAAACTCCAGTCCTCATGGCCCCACAGGTCATGTTTTCAGGATCTCCTTAGTGTTACACAGGTGATGGAAGTATCATCAAGACATCAGGAATTCTCTCACCTGTGCAACACTATGGAAATCCTGAAAACGTGACCTGTGGGGGCCGTGAGGATGGGGTTTGGGGAACACTGCTCTAGATCAACGTGTTATTGTACTGGTTGAACTTGATGGACTTGTGCAGTCAACCTAAAAGGGAGTCAGCACAGAATGACTGTTCAAACCAAGCGCAGGCGCTTAGTGCATCATGGTGCAGCCAAACATTGAAGGTCGCCTTCCCACGTGCTTGTTTTCTCTCCATTTGCACACCTCGCCCCCCCCCCACCTTTGATGATAGCTCTGGCTTCATAGAGCAATGTTTGGCCAAATCACGGTGCACCGAGGGCCGGTGCTCGGTTTAAACAGTCGTTCTGTGCTGTCAGACTCGTTTTAAATGTTTGGCCTCGCCAAAGGTGCACTAAGCGCCTGTGTTATCACAGAATAGTGAGGACCGGTGTAGAGCGTGAGGCGTGGACATGGTGGTAGCACAATAGTGAGGACGGATGTAGAGCGTGAGGCGTAGACATGGTGGTATCACAATAGTGAGGACGGGTGTAGAGCGTGAGGCGTGGACATGGTGGTATCACAATAGTGAGGACGGGTGTAGAGCGTGAGGCGTGGACATGGTGGTATCACAATAGTGAGGACTGGTGTAGAGCGTGAGGCGTGGACATGGTGGTATCACAATAGTGAGGACGGATGTAGAGCGTGAGGCGTGGACATGGTGGTATCACAATAGTGAGGACGGGTGTAGAGCGTGAGGCGTGGACATGGTGGTATCACAATAGTGAGGATGGGTGTAGAGCGTGAGGCGTGGACATGGTGGTATCACAATAGTGAGGACGGGTGTAGAGCGTGAGGCGTGGACATGGTGGTATCACAATAGTGAGGACGGGTGAGATCGTGAGGCGTGGACATGGTGGTATCACAATAGTGAGGACGGGTGAGATCGTGAGGCGTGGACATGGTGGTATCACAATAGTGAGGACGGGTGTAGAGCGTGAGGCGTGGACATGGTGGTACCACAATAGTGAGGACGGGTGTAGAGCGTGAGGCGTAGACATGGTGGTATCACAATAGTGAGGATGGGTGAGATCGTGAGGCGTGGACATGGTGGTATCACAATAGTGAGGACGGGTGTAGAGCGTGAGGCGTGGACATGGTGGTATCACAATAGAGAGGACGGGTGTAGAGCGTGAGGCGTGGACACGGTGGTATCACAATAGTGAGGACGGGTGTAGAGCGTGAGGCGTGGACATGGTGGTATCACAATAATGAGGACGGGTGAGATCGTGAGGCGTGGACATGGTGGTATCACAATAGTGAGGACGGGTGTAGAGCGTGAGGCGTGGACATGGTGGTATCACAATAGTGAGGACGGGTGTAGAGCGTGAGGCGTGGACGGGTGTAGAGCGTGAGGCGTGGACATGGTGGTATCACAATAGTGAGGACGGATGTAGAGCGTGAGGCGTGGACATGGTGGTATCACAATAGTGAGGACGGGTGTAGAGCGTGAGGCGTGGACATGGTGGTATCACAATAGTGAGGATGGGTGTAGAGCGTGAGGCGTGGACATGGTGGTATCACAATAGTGAGGACGGGTGTAGAGCGTGAGGCGTGGACATGGTGGTATCACAATAGTGAGGACGGGTGAGATCGTGAGGCGTGGACATGGTGGTATCACAATAGTGAGGACGGGTGAGATCGTGAGGCGTGGACATGGTGGTATCACAATAGTGAGGACGGGTGTAGAGCGTGAGGCGTGGACATGGTGGTATCACAATAGTGAGGACGGGTGTAGAGCGTGAGGCGTAGACATGGTGGTATCACAATAGTGAGGATGGGTGAGATCGTGAGGCGTGGATATGGTGGTATCACAATAGTGAGGACGGGTGTAGAGCGTGAGGCGTGGACATGGTGGTATCACAATAGTGAGGACGGGTGTAGAGCGTGAGGCGTGGACATGGTGGTATCACAATAGTGAGGACGGGTGAGATCGTGAGGCGTGGACATGGTGGTATCACAATAGTGAGGACGGGTGTAGAGCGTGAGGCGTGGACATGGTGGTATCACAATAGTGAGGACGGGTGTAGAGCGTGAGGCGTGGACATGGTGGTATCACAATAGTGAGGATGGGTGTAGAGCATGGGGCATGGACATGGTAGTATCACAATAGTGAGGACGGGTGTAGAGCGTGAGGCGTGGACATGGTGGTATCACAATAGTGAGGACGGCTGTAGAGCGTGAGGCGTGGACATGGTGGTAACACAATAGTGAGGACAGGTGTAGAGCGTGAGGCGTGGACATGGTGGTATCACAATAGTGATGACGGCTGTAGAGCGTGAGGCGTGGGCATGGTGGTAACACAATAGTGAGGACAGGTGTAGAGCGTGAGGCGTGGACATGGTGGTATCACAATAGTGAGGACGGGTGTAGAGCGTAAGGCGTGGACATGGTGGTATCACAATAGTGAGGACGGGTGTAGAGCGTGAGGCGGGGACATTGTGGTATCACAATAGTGAGGACGGGTGTAGAGCGTAAGGCGTGGACATGGTGGTATCACAATAGTGATGACGGGTGTAGAGCGTGAGGGGTGGACATGGTGGTAACACAATAGTGAGGACGGGTGTAGGGCGTGAGGCGTGGACATGGTGGTAGCACAATAGTGAGGAAGGGTGTAGAGCGTGAGGCATGGACATGATAATCACAATAGTGAGGACGGGTGTAGAACGTGAGGTGTAGACATGGTGGTAGCACAATAGTGAGGACGGGTGTAGAGCGTGAGGCATGGACATGGTGGTAGCACAATAGTGAGGACGGGTGTAGAGCGTGAGGCATGGACATGGTGGTAGCACAATAGTGAGGACGGGTGTAGAGCGTGAGGCATGGACATGGTGGTAGCACAATAGTGAGGACGGGTGTAGAGCGTGAGGCGTGGACTCTGTGTTGTCACACAATATAATCACATCTAGTAACAGAACCTTTAATGGATGTTTTATACAAAAGTGAACATTCGCTCTGAAGTCTTAAAACCCTATAATTCAAGAAACTATTTCCTCCATACGAAATGCACGTGTAGATAGTGAGTCGTGGACACGGTGGTATCACAATAGTGAGCACGGGTGTAGAGCGTGAGTCGTGGACGCGGTAGTGTCACAATAGTGAGGACGGGTGTAGATCGTGAGTCGTAGACGCGGTGGTATCACAATAGTGAGGACGGGTGTAGATCGTGAGTCGTGGACACGGTGGTATCACAATAGTGAGGACGAGTGTAGATCGTGAGTCGTGGACGCGGTGGTACCACAATAGTAAGGACGAGTGTAGACCGTGAGTCGTGGACGCGGTGGTATCACAATAGTGAGGACGAGTGTAGAGCGTGAGTCGTGGACGCAGTATCACAATAGTGAGGACGGGTGTAGATCGTGAGTCGTGGACGCGATGGTATCACAATAGTGAGGACGAGTGTAGATCGTGAGTCGTGGACGCGGTGGTATCACAATAGTGAGGACGGGTGTAGAGCGTGAGTCGTGGACGCGGTGGTATCACAATAGTGAGGACGGGTGTAGAGCGTGAGTCGTGGACACGGTGGTATCACAATAGTGAGGACGGGTGTAGAGTGTGAGTCGTGGACGTGGTGGTATCACAATAGTGAGGACGGGTGTAGAGCGTGAGGCGTGGACATGGTGGTAACACAATAGTGAGGACGGGTGTAGATCGTGAGTCGTGGACACGGTGGTATCACAATAGTGAGGACGATTGTAGATCGTGAGTCGTGGACGCGGTGGTAACACACAATAGTGAGGACAGGTGTAGATCGTGAGTCGTGCACGCGGTAGTGTCACAATAGTGAGGACGGGTGTAGATCATGAGTCGTGGACGGGGTGGTAACACACAATAGTGAGGACGGGTGTAGAGCGCGAGTCGTGGACATGGTGGTATCACAATAGTGAGGACGGGTGTAGATCGTGAGTCGTGGGCGCGGTGGTAACACAATAGTGAGGACGGGTGTAGATCGTGAGTCGTGGGCGCGGTGGTAACACAATAGTGAGGACGGGTGTAGATCGTGAGTCGTGGACGCGGTGGTAACACACAATAATGAGGACGGGTGTAGATCGTGAGTCGTGGACCCGATGGTATCATACAATAGTGAGGACGGGTGTAGAGCGTGAGTCGTGGACGCGGTGGTATCACAATAGTGAGGACGGGTGTAGATCGTGAGGCGTGGACATGGTGGTACACAATAGTGAGGACGGGTGTAGATCACGAGTCGTGCACGCGGTGGTAACACACAATAGTGAGGACGGGTGTAGAGCGTGAGTCGTGGGCGCGGTGGTATCATACAATAGTGAGGACGGGTGTAGATCGTGAGTCGTGGATGTGGTGGTAACACACAATAGTGAGGACGGGTGTAGAGCGTGAGTCGTGGGCGCGGTGGAGTCACACAATAGTGAGGACGGGTGTAGATCGTCAGTCGTGGATGCGGTGGTATCATACAATAGTGAGGACGGGTGTAGATCGTGAGTCGTGGGCGCGGTGGTATCATACAATAGTGAGGACGGGTGTAGAGCGTGAGTCATGGACGCGGTGGTAACACACAATAGTGAGGACGGGTGTAGATCGTGAGTCGTGGACCCGGTGGTATCACAATAGTGAGGACGGGTGTAGGTCGTGGGCGCGGTGGTAACACACAATAGTGAGGACGGGTGTAGATCGTGAGCGCAGTGGTAACACACAATAGTGAGAACGGGTGTAGATCGTGAGTCATGGACCCGGTGGTATCATACAATAGTGAGGACGGGTGTAGAGCGTGAGTCGTGGACGCGGTGGTATCACACAATAGTGAGGACGGGTGTAGAGCGTGAGTCGTGGACATGGTGGTATCACAATAGTGAGGACGGGTGTAGATCGTGAGTCGTGGGCACGGTGGTAACACACAATAGTGAGAACGGGTGTAGATCGTGAGGTCGTGGGCGCGGTGGTAACACACAATAGTGAGGACGGGTGTAGATCGTGAGTCGTGGACGCGGTGGTAACACACAATAGTGAGGACGGGTGTAGATCGTGAGTCGTGGACCCGATGGTATCATACAATAGTGAGGACGGGTGTAGAGCGTGAGTCGTGGACGCGGTGGTATCACAATAGTGAGGACGGGTGTAGATCGTGAGGCGTGGACATGGTGGTACACAATAGTGAGGATGGGTGTAGATCATGAGTCGTGGACGCGGTGGTAACACAATAGTGAGGACGGGTGTAGAGCGTGAGTCGTGGGCGCGGTGGTATCATACAATAGTGAGGACGGGTGTAGATCGTGAGTCGTGGATTTGGTGGTAACACACAATAGTGAGGACGGGTGTAGAGCGCGAGTCATGGACGCGGTGGTAACACACAATAGTGAGGACGGGTGTAGATTGTGAGTCGTGGATGTGGTGGTAACACACAATAGTGAGGACGGGTGTAGATCGTGAGTCGTGGGCGCGGTGGATTCACACAATAGTGAGGACGGGTGTAGAGCGTGAGTCGTGGGCGCGGTGGATTCACACAATAGTGTGGACGGGTGTAGATCGTGAGTCGTGGGCGCGGTGGATTCACACAATAGTGAGGACGGGTGTAGATCGTGAGTCGTGGGCGCGGTAGAGTCACACAATAGTGAGGACGGGTGTAGATCGTGAGTCGTGGGCGCGGTGGTAACACACAATAGTGAGGACGGGTGTAGATCGTGAGTCGTGGGTGCGGTGGTAACACACAATAGTGAGGACGGGTGTAGAGCGTGAGTCGTGGGTGCGGTGGAGTCACACAATAGTGAGGACGGGTGTAGAGCGTGAGTCGTGGGCGCGGTGGAGTCACACAATATAACATCTAGTAACAGAACGCTTCCTTTAATGGATGTTTTATACAAAAGTGAAGCCATAAAACCCTATAATACAAGAAACAATATTTCCTCCGTCCACATCGCACAATTTCCTTCTCACAGAGCAGCAGTAACAGAACGCTGCAGATTCTCTGCAGAAACCTTTGGTGCCGTCTACACGACAGGAACGAGGCCACATTTTACCATTTGTACCACAAGACCCCGAACAACAGACAAGAAACACGAGGACATGAACAGAAGGACAAAAGAAATCAGGAATCTCCTCCGTGTAACCAGAAGTCGGATCAGCGGAGACTCGTCCTCGCACACCTTATCCAGACATGGCGGCCGCCAGCGCCTTCACTTCAAAGGCCTCCGGAGGAATGGCACCCCGACTCTGTAAAGGGAAACCGATAATAAAGGAAAACCAAATCATACGTGTAAACCTGGAGACCAGACAGAAGCATCATTTACCCCTTTATACAGTCAGGGGGTGAGCGCTCTTAAAGGGGTTCTCCATTTATATAGAGATAAACATTAAATGGATTCTCTTATCAAGACGACTGCTCTCTATATACCGTATTAGTGCTTATAGATATTATAGAGGGGTCTCCCGCCCCGAACCCCCAGCTGTGAGCTAGAATAATACCTGGCCCCACCATCCCCCCCGGTGCATAACGTCCGGCACCATCTTGCCCCCCCCCGGTGTATAATGTCCTGCCCCATCTCGTCCCCTCCCCGGATGTATCATGTCCGGTCCCATCTCCCCCCTTCCTGGTGTATAACATCCAGCCCCATTGCTCCTCCTGTGCATAACGTCCGGCACCATCTTGCCCCCCCGGTGTATAATGTCCTGCCCCATTTCGTCCCCTCCCCGGATGTATCATGTCCGGTCCCATCCCCCCCCTTCCTGGTGTATAACATCCAGCCCCATTGCTCCTCCTGTGCATAACGTCCGGTCCCATCGACCCCCGATGCATAACGTCTGGCCCTTCCCCCTGCTGTGCATAACATTCAGTGCCATCGCCCCCCATGCATAACTTCCGACCCCATCGTCCCCCGGTGTAACATCTGGTCCCGTTGCGGTGTGATGTCTTCTGGATGAAGGGGCAACAATTCCCACCAATGCCTCCAAAATCTTATAGAAATCCTTCCCAGAAGAGCAGAAGCCGTTCTATCTGTGGAGGAGCGACTCCATATTAATGTCTATGGGTGTAAGATGGGAGGTGAGAGCTCCCTGGAGGTGAATGTGGAGGGGGCACATACTTTTCTCCAGATATTGTATGTACAGTGATTCCATAGAGCAAGAACTGATCTTTGCAGCTGTAATCAGCTCTGGCCAATAGAGGGCAGCACTGAACCTCTAAACACCTCCACAGGACACATGCAAAGACCTTCAGAGATACAGTGCAGGTGTCGGCTTCAGGTCACTGGAGACAGTCAGCAAGTAGGTTGCTTAATAAAACCATTTACCTTCAGGTGATGAAACACTTTCTTTGCTTGATGCACATCCCAGTTGTTGTCGTCAAGACATCTGTATGGGGAAAAGAGATTTTATCAAAAGACACCGACCACGGCGGCAGGAAGCCCATCGCCCGTGGCTGGTGTCACCTAAAGTTACATGATATAGAGGCAAAACCTCAGCTGTGAGAAGTGTCGGGGCTGCACAGGTTTTCAGTACCTTAATGGAAAGTGAAATGTTCCTATTCAGTGACAGAAAGCAGAGATCTTGGATACAAAGTGTATGATGAGGTTACAGAACCCCCCGCGCCCAGTGCCGCGCACCGCGGTCTCACTCACTTCAGAGCCCAGTCCGGCTTCATCCTCGTGTACGCGGAGAATGAGTGGACGGTGTCCCTGGCGGCGGCGGAAGGGGCTTTCTCGCAGATCGCTGGGACAGGTTTGGGGGGCTCAAGTGATGGCGTTTCTTGCGGACCCCCGTATGCATTCAGTATAACCATCTGATCATTCAAAATCTGAGCGCTGGAAAAAGAGGAAAACAAAAAAGTAACTGAATTATTAGTGATTTCAATATCTCGGCTGCTTTCAGTGAATGGGACCATGTTTGTTACACAGACCGGATTCCTCTCACTGCTAATCATTTACTAACTGGGGTCTACGCAATATGCTGTACAGATTTTATGCCTCGCGATGTAATTAAGAATATTCTCATTCATTGATGGCAAGCAGAGATCTGAAAACGCTGAAAAAATAGAAATATAAATTACCGTATATGCTCGAGTATAAGCCAAGGCACCTAATTTTACCACAAAAAACTGGGAAAACTTATTGACTTGAGTATAAACCCTAATTTGGGAAATGCAGCAGCTACTGGTAAATTTCCCCATCCTGGTACGCATGGCCCCCTCATCCCCAATCCTGGTATGCATGGACCCCTCATCCCTAATTCTGTTGTGCATGGCTCCCTCATCCCCAATCCTGGTACGCATGGCCCCCTCATCCCCAATCCTGGTACGCATGGCCCCCTCATCCCCAATCCTGGTACGCATGGCCCCCTCATCCCCAATCCTGGTACGCATGGCACCCTCATCCCCAATTCTGTTGTACATGGCCCCCTCATCCCTAATCCTGGTATACATGCCCCCCTCATCCCCAATCCTGGTATGCATGGCAGCCCTCATCCCCAATCCAGGTATGCATGGCAGCCCTCATCCCCAATCCAGGTATGCATGGCAGCCCTCATCCCCCAATCCAGGTATGTATGGCACCCCTCATCCCCCAATCCTGGTATGTACGGTACCCCTCATCCCCCAATCCTGGTATGCATGCCCCCCCATCCCCAATCCTCGTATGCATGGCACCCTCATGTCTAATCCTGGTATGTATGGTCCCCTCATCCCCAATCCTGGTATGCATGGCCTCCTCATCCCCAATCCTGGTATGCATGGCACCTCTATCCCCAATCCTGGTATGTGTGGGCCCCCTCATCCCCCAATCCGGGATTGTATGCCCCCCATCCCCAATCCTGGTATGCATGGCCTCCTCATACCCAATCCTGGTATGTATGGCCTTCCCATCCCCAATCCTGGTATGTATGGACCCCCTCATTCCCCAATCCTGGTATGCATGGCCGCATTACTGCACACACAAAAAAATAATCAAACACTGAAGGTACGTGCACACGATCAGTAATTGCTGCGGATTGTACGCTGCGCACTTGCGCTGCGTGCAATCCGCAGATGCCAGATGTTATAGAATAGTGGATGGGATTTATACAGATCCCATGCCCACTATGCGTCTCCATACACCTGCGGCTCACCCGCAGACACGGACATGCGGCGCGTCTTCCCAGACCTCAGTATGTCAATTTCTCTTGCGGAGACACTAGTCTCCGCAAGAGAAATTCTATCAGTGCAATGTATAGGATGCGGTGAATCCGCATGGCTCAATGAACACATGCGGATTTACCAGCGTGCAGCGCTTTGGACGCAGCATAAAGTATGCTGCGTTCAAAGCGCTGCCAATAACGCCCATGTGCACATACCCTTATACTCACCTTCCTTCCTCACCTCTGCTCTGCGTCCTTTTCTGCTGCAGCAGCTCATGTCAGCATCTGAGCAGCGCATGACGTCACTGCCATGCGCTCTCAGACGCTGAGCTGCTGGCACATTCACTCCTCTCCACCCCGGGACTATGGGCGTGGAGAAGAGTGAATATGCACTCTCTTTAGTAGCGGGCACTGTCAGCAGGAACTGCGGCTCAACGCTTCTCTGTGTCCGCTACTAAAGAGAATGAATATTCATTCTTCTCCACGCCCATGGGAGTGGAGAAGAGGGAATATTAATTTCTCTTTAGCGCGGGCACACGTGGTAGCTGCAGCAGCGGCTACTGCGTGTGCCCCGCTCCTCCACCGTCGCAACCTCCCCCAGCACTATCCACCACCAGAATTTCTATATACTCGAGTATATACCAGAGTATAAGCCGAGAGGGGCTTTATCAGAACAAAAAATGTGCTGAAAAACTCGGCTTATACTCGAGTATATACGGTATATTAAAAATCTGGTGAATTACATGATGATTGGAAGAGATGAGATCAATCATAACCTATGCAGCGGATACCACCACTGGCGGCCTCAGTATTCCTGTAGCCAGAAGACCACCGCCAGGAGGAGTTAACAGAGCGGCCGGTCATACATGCACCCTGCCTCCACCAGGAGGAGTTAACAGAGCGGCCGGTCATACATGCACCCTGCCTCCGCCAGGAGGAGTTAACAGAGCGGCCGGTCATACATGCACCCTGCCTCCGCCAGGAGGAGTTAACAGAGCGTCCGGTCATACATGCACCCTGCCTCCGCCAGGAGGAGTTAACAGAGCGGCCGGTCATACATGTGTAGCACCCTGAGGGCTCGGCTGCTACAGGGGTATTGCACCTCGACCCAGAGGTGTGATATTCCACTCCCGGGTAAGGATGGAGTGTGGACCAGGACTCAGTAAGCTGCATACACCACACACACCCCATTTCCGAGGGACAGCTCTACGGGGCTCCCATTTATATATATATGTAGGCACAACTGACCATGTCCCTGGCTGGAGTGGGGAGGGGGAGGAAAACCCAGTGGTGTAGGAGCAGATAGGGGTGGCTCTCTGGGCATAGGTAGGAGCCCATTGGTTGCTAGTCACCTGGGCTCACACATAGAGGGAGGTATATAAGGTGGGCACCATCTTAGAGTAGTCAGTTCAGTCCAGTCAGGAGGAGAAGAGAGAAGGAGAGTTCAGCCAGAGAGGGCTGACAGGGAGCTGTGGCTCAGTCTGGGCCCAGCTCCACGAGGCCGGCCTGGAGTGGAGGCCAGAGCCAGAGGAGAGGAACAGAAACAGCAAGGAACTGGAACAGAAAGGAAACAAGGAACAGCACATTAAGAGAGGCTCAGAGACACCAGAGAAGAAGGGACCCCATAGGCCCAGGAGAGTGCGGGTGAAGGGTTGGCAGAGCAGGGTACCGGAACCCAAATTGGTGGAGGCAACAAATTCCTCAGCCAAAGACCGAAGGTTGTGTCCACATCTTGGTGCGACCCCTCACTACATCCACCAGGAAAGCATACCACATAGGGTCAGGGAAACCGGAGAGAGGTTTCGCCAAGAGAAGGCCCGAGGAAGCTGGACAAAGGTGGGTCACTGGTGGGGACGGCCAGAGCAAGAAAGAGAAGGGAGCCCTGTGCCACGCTCTGGAATTGCCTGGGAGTTGGTCGAGCCCCTTGCCTGGTGGACGCAGCACGGCTTGGGCAGTCACCGCCGGTACAGACGTGACTAGGACCAGTAAAGAACTGTGAGTAAAGCATTGGAAACTGCAACCACACGTCTCTGTGTTTCATCGCCGCACCAGCACCATTAGTACTGGGACGCTCACACCATCACTCCCATCATGCACACTAGCTGCCCTGAGGCAATGCTTCTCCCGTGGGGAGTTATCCCATACTTGGCTGCGCATACAACATCAGCAGTCTGCGGCACAGCGGCGGTCTCCACTGACCGCAATCCACGGGTAGCGTAGTCGGACACTTATTATTACACTAAGACTGCCACTGGTTTGAAAGCCCTGGGCACGGACCGGGTCACCGCCACTGAAGACTACAACCCCCAGCGATAGTCTTCCGTGGCGATAGGTGATATTACAGCTCACCTCCTCCTCCTGTACAATGACTGATAACACCTCTATATATAGTAGATTACACAGGATCCACCATTCACAATAGGTGATATCACAGCACACCTCCTCCTCCTGTATAATGACTGATAACACCTCTATATACAGTAGATAACACAGGATCCACCATTTACAATAGGTGATATCACAGCTCACCACCTCCTCCTCCTGTACAATGAATGATAACACCTCTATATACAGTAGATAACACAGGATCCACCATTTACAATAGGTGAGATCACAGCTCACCCCCTCCTCCTCCTGTACAATGACTGATAACACCTCTATATACAGTAGATAACACAGGATCCACCATTTACAATAGGTGAGATCACAACTCACCTCCTCCTCCTCCTCCTTTATAATGACTGATAACACCTCTATATACAGTAGGTAACACAGGATCCACCATTCACAATAGATATCACAGCTCAACTCCTCTTCCTGTATAATGACTGATAACACCTCTATATACAGTAGGTAACACAGTATCCACCATTCACAATAGGTGAGATCACAGCTCACCCCCTCCTCCTCCTGTACAATGACTGATAACACCTCTATATACAGTAGATAACACAGGATCCACCACTCACAATAGGTGAGATCACAGCTCACCTCCTCCTCCTGTACAATGACTGATAACACCTCTATATACAGTAGATAACACAGGGGACCCACCATTCACAATAGGTGATATCACAGCTCACCTCCTACTGTACAATGACTGATAACACCTCACCTCCTCCTGTACAATGACTGATAACACCTCTATATACAGTAGATAACACAGGGGACCCACCATTCACAATAGGTGATATCACAGCTCACCTCCTCATCCTGTATAATGACTGATAACACCTCTATATACAGTAGATAACACAGGATCCACCATTCACAATAGGTGAGATCACAGCTCACCCCCTCCTCCTCCTATACAATGACTGATAACACATCTATATACAGTAGATAGCACAGGATCCACCATTCACAATAGGTGATATCACAGCTCACCTTCTCCTCCTGTACAATGACTGATAACACCTCTATATACAGTAGATAACACAGGATCCACCATTCACAATAAGTGTCATCACAGCTCACCTCCTCCTGTACAATGACTGATAACACATCTATATACAGTAGTTAACACAGGGGACCAAACATTCACAATAGGTGATATCACAGCTCACCTCCTCCTCCTGTATAATGACTGATAACACCTCTATATACAGTAGGTAACACAGGATCCACCATTCACAATAAGTGATATCACAGCTAACCTCCTCCTCCTATACAATGACAGATAACACCTCTATATACAGTACATAACAAAGGGGACCCACCATTCACAATAGGTGGTATTACAGCTCACCTTCTCCCCCTGTATAATGACTGATAACACATCTATATACAGTAGGTAACACAGGATCCACAATTCACAATAGGTGATATCACAGCTCACCTACTCCTCCTCCTGTACAATGACTGATAACACCTCTATATACAGTAGTTAACACAGGATCCACCATTCACAATAGGCGATATCACAGCTCACCTCCTCCTCCTCCTGTACAATGACTGATAACACAGGATCCAACATTCACAATAGGTGAGATCACAGCTCACCCCTTCCTCCTCCTGTACAATGACTAATAACACCTCTATATACAGTAGATAACACAGAGGACCCACCATTCACAATAGGTGATATCACAGCTCACCTCCTCTTCCTGTATAATGATTAATAACAAATCTATGTACCGCAGTTAACACAGGATCCTCCATTCACAATAGGTGATGTCACAGATCACCTCCTCCTCCTGTACAATGAATGATAACACCTCTATATACAGTAGATTACACAGAATCCACCATTCACAATAGGTGAGATCACAGCTCACCTCCTCCTCTGTACAATGACTGATAACACCTCTATATACAGTAGATAAAACAGGATACACCATTCACAATAGGCGAGATCACAGCTCACCTCTTCCTGTACAATGAATGATAACACCTCTATATACAGTAGATAACACAGGGGACCCACCATTCACAATAGGTGGTATTACAGCTCACCTCCTCCCCTGTACAATGACTGATAACACCTCTATATACAGTAGATAACACAGGATCCACCATTCACAATAGGTGATATCACAGCTCACCTCCTCCTCCTCCTGTACAATGACTATTAACACCTCTATATACAGTAGATTACACAGGATCCACCATTCACAATAAGTGAGATCACAGCTCATCTCCTCCTCCTGTACAATGACTGATAACACGTCTATATATAGTAGATGACACAGAGGACCCACCATTCACAATAGGTGATGTCACAGCTCACCTCCTCCTCCTCCTGTACAATGACTGATAACACCTCTATATACAGTAGGTAACACAGGAGACCCACCATTCACAATAGGCGATATCACAGATCACCTCCTCCTCCTGTACAATGAACGATAATACCTCTATATACAGTAGATTACACAGGATCCACCATTCACAATAGGTGATATCACAACTCACCTCCGGCTCCTGTACAATGAACGATAACACCTCTATATACAGTAGATTACACAGGATCCACCATTCACAATAAGTGAGATCACAGCTCACCTCCCCCTCCTGTACAATGAATGATAACAACTCTATATACAGTAGATTACACTGGATCCACCATTCACAATAAGTGAGATCACAGCTCATCTCCTCCTCCTCCTGTACAATGACTGATAACACCTCTATATATAGTAGATAACACAGGATCCACCATTCACAATAGGTGACATCACAGCTCACCTCCTCCTCCTGTACAATGACTGATAACACCTCTATATACAGTAGATAACACAGGATCCACCTTTCACAATAGGTGATATCACAGCTCACCTACGCCGCCTGTACAATGAACGATAACACCTCTATATACAGTAGATTACACAGGATCCACCATTCACAATAGGTGACATCACAGCTCACCTCCTCCTCCTCCTCTACAAGGACTGATAACACCTCTATATACAGTAGATTACACAGGATCCACCATTCACAATAGGTGATATCACAGCTCACCTCCTCCTCCTGTACAATGAATGATAACACCTCTATATACAGTAGATAACACAGGATCCACCATTCACAATAGGTGATGTCACAGTTCACCTCCTCCTCCTGTACAATGAATGATAACACCTCTATATACATTAGATTACACAGGATCCACCATTCACAATCGGTAAGATCACAGCTCACCCCCTCCTCCTCCTGTACAATGACTGATAACACCTCTACATACAGTAGATAACACAGGGGACCCAACAATCACAATAGGTGGTATTACAGCTCACCTCCTCCTCCTCCTGCACAATGACTGATAACACCTCTATATACAGTAGATAACACAGGATCCACCATTCACAATAGGTGATATCACAGCTCACCTCCTCCTCCTCCTGTACAATGACTGATAACACCTCTATGTACAGTAGATAACACAGGATCCACTATTCACAATAGGTGAGATCACAGCTCACCTCCTCCTCCTTTACAATGACTGATATCACCTCTTTATACAGTAGATAACACAGGATCCACCTTTCACAATAGGTGATATCACAGCTCACCTCCTTCAACTCCTGTACAATGACTGATATCACCTCTATATACAGTAGATGACACAGGGAACACACCATTCACAATAGGTGATGTCACAGCTCACCTCTCCAGCTGTACAATTACTGATAACACCTCTATATACAGTAGATAACACAGGATCCACAATCCACAAAAGGTGATATCACAGCACACCTCCTCATGCTCTACAATGACTGATAACACCTCTATATACAGTAGATGACACAGTGGACCCTCCATTCACAATAGGTGATGTCACAGCTCACCTCCTCCTCCTCCTGTACAATGACTGATGAAACCTCTATATACAGTAGATTACACAGGATCCTCCATTCACAATAGGTGAGATCACAGCTCACCTCCTCCTCCTCCTGTACAATGACTGATAACACCTCTTTATACAGTAGATAACAAAGGGGACCCATCATTCACAATAGGTGGTATCACAGCTCACCTCATCCCCCTGTATAATGACTGATAACACCTCTATATACAGTAGGTAACACAGGATCCACCATTCACAATAGGTGATATCACAGCTCACCTCCTCCTCCTGTACAATGACTGATAACACCTTTTTATACAGTAGATAACACAGGATCCTCCATTCACAATAGGTGATATCACAGCTCACCTCCTCCTCCTGTACAAGGACTGATGACACCTCTATATACAGTAGATAACACAGGTTCCACCATTCACAATAGGTGGTATTACAGCTCACCTCCTCCTCCTATACAATGACGGATAACACCTCTATATACAGTACATAACAAAGGGGACCCACCATTCACAATAGGTGGTATTACAGCTCACCTTCTCCCCCTGTATAATAACTGATAACACCTCTATATACAGTAGGTAACACAGGATCCACCATTCACAATAGGCGAGATCACAGCTCACCTCTTCCTGTACAATGAATGATAACACCTCTATATACAGTAGATAACACAGGATCCACCATTCACAAAAGGAAATATCACAGCTCACCTTCTCCTCCTGTACAATGACTGATAACACCTCTATATACAGTAGATAACACAGGATCCACCATTCACAATAGGTGATATCACAGCTCACCTCCTCATGCTGTACAATGACTGATAACACCTCTATATATAGCAGATGACACAGGGGACCCACCATTCACAATAGGTGATGTCACAGCTCTCCTCCTCCTCCTCCTCCTGTACAATGACTGATAACACCTCTATATATAGTAGATAACACAGGACCCACCATTCACAATAGGTGATATCACAGCTCACCTCCTCATGCTGTACAATGACTGATAACACCTCTATATATAGCAGATGACACAGGGGACCCACCATTCACAATAGGTGATGTCACAGCTCTCCTCCTCCTCCTCCTCCTGTACAATGACTGATAACACCTCTATATACAGTAGATAACACAGGATCCACCATTAACAATAGGTGAGATCACAGCTCACCTCCTCCTCCTGTACAATGACTGATAACACCTCTATATACAGTAGGTAACACAGGATCCACCATTCACAATAGGTGAGATCACAGCTCACCTCCTCCTCCTCCTGTACAATGACTGATAACCTCTATATACAGTAGGTAACACAGGATCCACCATTCACAATAGGTGATATCACAGCTCACCTACTCCTCCTCCTGTACAATGACTGATAACACCTCTATATACAGTAGATAACACAGGATCCACCATTCACAATAGGTGGTATTACAGCTCACCTCCTCCTCCTCCTGTTCAATGACTGGTAACACCTCTATATACAGTAGATAACACAGGGTCCACCATTCACAATAGGTGAGATCACAGCTCACCTCTTCCTGTACAATGAATGATAACACCTCTATATACAGTAGATAACACAGGATCCACCATTCACAATAGGTGGTATTACAGCTCACCTCCTCCTCCTCCTGTTCAATGACTGGTAACACCTCTATATACAGTAGATAACACAGGATCCTCTATTCACAATAGGTGAGATCACAGCTCACCTCCTTCTCCTCCTCCTGTACAATGACTGAAAACACCCCTATGTACAGTAGATGACACAGGGGACCAACCATTCACAATAGGTGATATCACAGCTCACCTCCTCCTCCTGTATAATGACTGATAACACCTCTATATACAGTAGATAACACAGGATCCACCATTCAGAATAGGTGATATCACAGCTCACCTCCTCATGCTGTACAATGACTGATAACACCTCTATATACAGTAGATAACACAGGATCCACCATTCACAATAGGTGAGATCACAGCTCACCTCCTCCTCCTCCTGTACAATGAATGATAACACCTCTATATACAGTAGATGACACAGGGGATCCACCATTCACAATAGGTGAGATCACAGCTCACCTCCTCCTCCTCCTGTACAATGACTGATGACACCTCTATATACAGTAGATAACACAGGATCCTCTATTCACAATAGGTGAGATCACAGCTCACCTCCTCCTCCTCCTGTACAATGACTGATAACCTCTATATACAGTAGGTAACACGGGATCCACCATTCACAATAGGTGATATCACAGCTCACCTCCTCCTCCTGTACAATGAATGATAACACCTTTATATACAGTAGATAACACAGGATCCACCATTCACAATAGGTGAGATCACAGCTCACCTCCTCCTGTACAATGACTGATAACACCTCTATATACAGTAGATAACACAGGATCTACCATTCACAATAGGTGATATCACAGCTCACCTCCTCCTCCTGTACAATGAATGATAACACCTCTATATACAGTAGATAACACAGGATCCACCATTCACAATAGGTGAGATCACAGCTCACCTCCTCCTGTACAATGACTGATAACACCTCTATATACAGTAGATAACACAGGATCCACCATTCACAATAGGTGATATCACAGCTCACCTCCTCCTCCTGTACAATGAATGATAACACCTCTATATACAGTAGATAACACAGGATCCACCATTCACAATAGGTGATATCACAGCTCACCTCCTCCTCCTGTATAATGCGGATTGCACATTTTCTGTACAATAAACCTCATTTCAAGGCAGAAACATTACTGTGTCCAACAGTTATTACATAGATCAAACTGAAATAGCTGCTGCAAAAACACCAATTTTAAGAAAGCATTAAGCTTAAGATTAATAGGGGTGCCCAAACTTTTTCATATAACTGTATATATAATTATATACACAGTGGGGGAAATAATTATTTGATCCCCTGCTGTCTTTCTTAGTTTGCCCACTGACAAAGACATGAACAGTCTATAATTTTAAGGGTAGGTTAATTTTAACATTGAGAGATAGAATATCCCAAAAAAAAATGAAGAAAATCACATTGTATAAATTAGATAATTTTTCTGCATTTTGCAGTGAGAAATAAGTATTTGATCCCTCTGGAAAACAACACTTAATACTTGGTGGTAAAACACATGTTGGCAGCACAGCAGTCAGACGTTGTTTGTAGCTGATGATGAGGGTTGTGCACATGTCGGGAGGAATTTTGCTCCACTCCTCTTTGCAGATCATCTCTAAATCATTAAGATTTTAAGGCTGTCGCTTGGCAAATCGGAGCTTTAACTCCCTCCATAAGTTTTCTATGGGATTAAGGCCTGGAGACTGGCTAGGCCACTCCATGACCTTACTGTAGTTCTTTATGATCCACTCCTTTGTTGCTTTGGCTGTATGTTTTGGGTCATTGCCTTGCTGGAAAGACCTAGCCACGACCCATCTTCAATGCTCTTACTGAGGGAAGGAGGTTGTTGGCCAAAATCTCGCGATACATGACGCCATCCATCTTCCCTTCAATACGGTGCAGTCGTCATGTCCCCTTTGCAGAAAAGCACCCCCAAAGTATGTTTCCCCCACCATGCTTCACGGTTGGAACAATGTTCTTAGGGTTGTACTTCCTTCTTCTTCCTCCAAACACGGCCAATTGAGTTAATGCTAAAGAGCTCAATTTTTGTCTCATCTGACCACAGCACCTTCTCCCAATAACTCACAGAATCATCCAGGTATTCATTGCCAAACTTCAGATGGGCCTGCACATGTGCCTTCTTGAGCAGGGGGACCTCGCGGGCACTGCAGGATTTTTAACCTTTAAAGCGGAATGTGTTACCAATGGTTTGCTTGGTGACTGTGGTCCCAGCTGCCTGGAGATCATTAGCAAGTTTCCCCCGTGTAGTTTTAGGCTGATCTCTCACCTTCCTCATGATCAAGGATACCCCACGAGGTGAGATTTTGCATGGTGCCCCAGATCAATGTCTATTGACAGTCATTTTGTATTTCTTTCATTTCTTACAATTGCACCAACAGTTGTCTCCTCCTCACCCAGAGTCTTACTTATGGTTTTGTAGCCCATTCCAGCTTTGTGCAGGTCTATGATCTGGTCCCCGACATCCTTAGAAAGCTCTTTGGTCTTGCCCATGTGGTAGATGTTAGAGTCTGACTGATTAATGGAGTCTGTGGACAAGAGTCTTTTATACAGGTGACTATGTAAGACAGCTGTCTTTACTGCAGGTAACGAGTTGATTAGGAGCGTCTAACTGGTCTGTAGCAGCCAGAACTCATAATGGTTTGTAGGGGATGAAATACTTATTTCTCACTGCAAAATGCAAAAAAAATTATCTAATTTATACAATGTGATTTTCTTGATTTTTTTGGGCAGGGATATTCTATCTCTCAATGTTAAAATTACCCTTAAAATTATAGACTGTTCATGTCTTTGTCAGTGGGCAAACTTAGAAAAACCCGCAAGGGATCAAATATTTATTTCCCCCAGTGTGTGTGTGTGTGTGTGTGTGTGTGTGTGTGTGTGTGTGTGTGTGTGGGCAGGTGTTTGTGTGTGTGTGTGGGCAGGTGTGTATGTGTGTGGGCAGGTGTGTGTATGTGTGTGTGTGTGTGTGGGCAGGTGTGTGTGTGTGTGGGCAGGTGTGTATGTGTGTGTGTGTGGGCAGGTGTGTGTATGTGTGTGTGTGTGGGCAGGTGTGTGTGTGTGGGCAGGTGTGTTTGTGTGTGGGCAGGTGTGTTTGTGTGTGTGTGTGTGGGCAGGTGTGTATGTGTGTGGGCAGGTGTATGTGTGTGTGGGGGGGGCAGGTGTGTGTGTGTGTCTGTGTGGGCAGATGTGTGTGTGTGTCTGTGTGGGCAGGTGTGTGTCTGTGTCTGTGTGGGCAGCTGTGTGTGTGTGTGTGTGTGTGTATATGTGTGTGTGTCTGTGTGGGCAGGTGTGTGTGTGTATATGTGTGTGTGTGTGTGTGTGTGTGGGCAGGTTAGAAAGTCTTGCCCTGTTGAACACTACACCTGACTTGAGGCCACCACCTCTTGGTTGTCCAATGTTCTTGCTTCTCTAGGGCTCTTCTCAGATATTCATTATACCAGCTCCCCAGAATACCAAAGTTATGGTGGGTGACCGCGAGCCCTGGTGGTGGTCATAACTGCGGCCACCCAGGGGCAATACTCCATAACAACAATCCCCTGAGGTGGTGTAGGATGTAAGGACCTATTCACACTACATTCAGCGCTGCATTCAGGTCTTTACACAAGGCTTACAACTGAATCCCTGAAATTCAGGATTGTGCTGTCTGAAATGAGACATCTGAAAGCAGAGAAAATGGAGCCTAAAGATTCAGACTTTAGCCTCGGTTTGCCTTTGTTCAAATCAATGGCTATGTCAAGGCACATCTGAATGCCATTTTTCAGGGATTTAGATAGAAGCCTGGAAAGAGGAGATGAATGCATTGCAAAATTCAGTGTGAATAGGCCCTTATATCTGGAGTCTTGATATTGATGCCACAAGCATTTTACTTGTTTTTAACTTAAAAAAAAATACACACACACAAATTATACACACACACACACACACTATACATACACACACACTATACATACACACACACTACACATACACACACACACACTATACATACACACACACACACACTATACATACACAAACACTATACATACACACACATTATACACACACACACACTATACATACACACACACAAATGTGTGTGTGGGCAGGTGTGTGTGTGTGTGGGCAGGTGTGTGTGTGTGGGCAGGTGTGTGTGTGTGTGGGCAGGTGTGTGTGTGTGATGTCTGTCTGTTTGTGTGTGTGTTTGTGTGGGCAGATGTCATTGTGTGATGTCTGTTTGTATGTATTTTTGTGTTTCAAATGTGTTTATGCGTGTCTGTATATGTTTGTGTGTGTGTATGACTGCATGCGGCCTCCTGCTGTGTATAGATGGCTACGTGCGGCTCCCCGCTGTGTATAGATGGCTACGTGCGCCCCCCCGCTGTTTATAGACGGCGCCGTGCGGCCCCCCGCTGTGTATAGATGGCTACGTGCGCCCCCCGCTGTGTATAGATAGCTATGTGCGGCCCCCCGCTGAGTATAGATGTCGCCGTGCGGCCTCCTGCTGTGTATAGATGGCTACGTGCGCCCCCCGCTGTGTATAGATAGCTATGTGCGGCCCCCCGCTGAGTATAGATGTCGCCGTGCGGCCTCCTGCTGTGTATAGATGGCTACGTGCGGTCTCCCGCTGAGTATAGATGGCGCTGTGCGGCCTCCTGCTGTCTCTGGGGGGAGCGCCGTGAGGCATCTATACTCAGCAGGAGGCCGCACGTAGCCAGCTATACACGTATACTCAGCAGGAGGCCGCACGTAGCCATCTATACGGTGCCATCTATATACAGCGGGAGGCCGCACGGCGCCATCTATACACAGTGGGAGGTCGCACGGCGCCATCTATACACAGCGGGAGGCCGCACGGAGCCATCTATACACAGCGGGAGTCTCAGTGTTTTGCAAGAGCAGTCAATAAATTCTGCTTGACTAATTCTGAGCACCATAAAGTCTGGTTCGCTTCTAACCTGCTGTCTTCATTTTCAGCTTGCTGAATTCTAACTCATTTACTGTCATTCGAGACGATGCCTTTGCTGGTCTCTTTCACCTTGAATACCTGTAAGTGCTCCACTTAATGTCATATTTTTGATTCTGTTCTTCTTCATCTTTTGGCATGTGCAATTGTATGAGCAAGTATTCATATGAATTTATGACCTACTTAAATCTTGGAGGACCTTAAATTTTATTCAATCAATTTTTTTTCCAGTTTAAAACTATGGGACATATATGTGCCTTGGTCCTCAAAGGGTTTTTAAAGGGGCTGCAAACATAAATACGAAAAAAATAATTCAATTAGTGCTTTTTGTGTTCATTTAATTTTTATTTGAAGTCCATTTTTTTTATATACCTTGAAATTAAGCTCTACCCCGTGGAATGAAGCCCTACCTACATGACATCTGAGAGCTACATGGATCCCGCTTGTGAGGTGCCTGTCCGTCACTGCTATTCAGTTTTAGGGTCCACTCACTAAGCCATATATTCTCTCATGCAAGAGAATAGGGCCAATTATGCTAATGACACTGGGCTCAAACTCTGTCAGAGCTTCAACTGAGTGTGATCCGATTCTCTCGCAGCACAGATATGGAGAAGATGGAGAACTTAATTTCTCCATCTTCTCCATAGTCTCTGTGAGTGTTCATCGGACTGCACTTGGATGACATCCGAGTGCAGTCCAATGTTTTACGTGCACCCATAGACTTGTATGGGTGCACATGGTCCGAATATCGAATGAGATTATTTTCTCATGCCAATAATCGCACTGTCCCATAGTATAACATAGAGCCGAGTCCTATCCGATAAAACATCACATAGCATTCGGCCGTGTTATACGACAGTGTGAGCGAGCCCTTAGAGTCAAGGAATATTTACATGTAGATGATGATATTACTCTCCAAGTGTATATTTTTTTAGGCGAGTTCATAGTAAATGCTTTGCATTTTTGACATGTGATCAACTAAAGAACAAGAAAGATTTAGGACCTCGCCTATAGAGAAACGGAAAATAGTTTGGAGGACTTGCATGTCCTTTTTTATTTATTATGAGAAAATCATAAAAGATCCCGTTTTTTAACCATGCTGTGACTTTCTGCTGAGGGAGAGGGAGAGAGCTGCCCTATTCAGAGTCTGTAATAAGACCTGCTGACAAAAGTGTTGAAGATACAGTCTAATGTGAATTAACAATGAAAAAAAGTTAATTTAACAAATGGCTTGTATTTTTTTTAATACAAACTTTTTTGTCTTTACAGCTCCTTTAAAGGGAATCTGTCATCAGGTTTTTGCCACCTAATCTGAGAGCAGCATAATGTAGGGTTAGAGGCACTGATTCCAGTAATGTGTCACTTACTGGGCTGCTTAGTGTTGTTTTGATAAAATCATTGATTTGTCAGAAGGTAATTATCACTAGATGACTAGTAAGTTCTGTAGGACCCCACCCCCATCACTGATCAGTAGATTTCTGTGTACAATGAGCATGGGCAGAAAGCTGCCAATCAGTGGTGTGGGTGGGGCTATACAGAGCGCAGCATTCAGAGAGCTGCTAGATCTGCAGCAGATAAAACAAAACGGTGATTTTCTCAAAATGACAACAAGCAGCTGAAAAAGTGACACATCGCTGGAATCAGGGTATCTGCCCCAATATTGTGCTGCTCTCAGATGAGGCAGCACAATTAATATTATGCCAAATTAATTTCCCGTGAACTATCACATGATCTATCACAGGGGATCATGTGACATGTCACGTGATAAATCAGGTGTGTGGAGGGGGCCCGCGCCTTCTAAACTGCCCGGGGCCCTTGCTACTCTTAATCCACCCCTGCCTATATCCCCGGAGCGGCCTGGATGCCCCAGTATGCCGGCGAGTCGCATACCTTGGGCGACTTTAAAGAAAGGCTGTATAGCCTGTTCAAAGTTTATCCCCTGACAGAAGAACAGAAGGTAAGCATACTGATAGGGCAGTTAACTGGTGCGGACCAGCGGGAGGTAAAGTCTTGGACAGCTGAGGAGAAAAGGACTGTAAGGGGGGTTCTGACCCGTCTACGGGACACCTTTGATACCCGTACCTCAGCAGAAATCAAAATGCGGTTCTATGGATGTAAGCAGCGAGCTCAAGATAGCATCCGAGATTATGCCCTAAATTTACAGGAAGCCTTGGGGGCAATTAAGCAAGCTGACCCTGGCAGCGTGCAGGATACAGATAAACTATTGACTGACCAGTTCATAGAAGGTCTGCTGTCCAGCGCCCACAGAACCCAGCTGCGCCTCATGGCCCTACAGAACCCCGATTTGACTTTTGCACAGTTCAAAGATAGGGCCATCCGGGTGCTCCGAGAACCTGCACCGGGTGGCGCTGTAGCTTCCCGGCGCCCTGCCATCCCTTACCACCAGGGGGCGGCGCCCTATCCCGCAGACCTTGTGGGGGCTGATGCGCAGGCCCTAAATCCATCCCCGCCTGCAAACCTGCACCATCAGGTCCAAGAACTAACAAAGAGTGTTGCTGCATTGACCAGGACCATACAGTCATTACAAATGGACACGTCAGGACCAATCAAGCTGGCTTCCAGTCCGGAGGATGTCCCGTGGCGTCGACGGAGGAGGATCCCGTCGTTCAGAGGGAGGCCCGCCGATCATTACACTGAGGATGGACAGCCGATTTGCCGCTGTTGCAGCTAGCCGGGACACGTAGCCAGGTACTGTACTTTAAATGGGTCCGACCTGGGGCAAAGGGCCAACCCCCAGGCATAAGGTCATCAGGCCCATCTAATTGGCGTGATAAGTACGTAGGGGGACGCCCGGTTTTACCCGTAGTGCTGGACGGTATCCCCATAAGTGCACTGCTGGACACCGGGTCCCAAGTGACTACCATCCCCTATGTACTTTTCAAGCAGTACTGGAGTGACACTGATATAACTCGTTATCCAGACGATGACTTGAGCATCATCGCCAGCAATGGTCAACCCGTGCCGCAGGTGGGGTTCAGAGAGATGACCATTAAGATTGGTAAACTTGAACTGCCGGCACAGGGAGTGATCATTGTGGACATTGACCGTCGAGAAAGTCACCCTAAAATAACCTTGGGTACTAATGTGATTGAAAATTGTCTTTCAGAAGTAATTGTAATTTTGCAGCAGGTGGCGATGAATGCAAGCTCCAGCCAACAGAGGGTCCTCCAGAAGGAGATAAGAGCCCTGATGAGATGGCAACAGGTAGAACTGTCTGGTGGTGAGATCGGTAGCGTGAGGATGAGCGACCCGTTCCCCATTGCCATGCCCCCCAAAAGTGAAATGATCTGGTGTCGGACTGCAATCGGGTTAAGAGGGAGAGACTACCAAGCCATGGTAGAACCCGTGTACTCAGACAGCAGGCCCACCATTTTGACAGCCCGGGGGGTGGTCGATGTCCGCCATGGAAGGGTGCCCGTCCGGATCTTAAACTTTGGGGAAAGGGAAGTACACTTGCCCCGGTACGCTACACTAGCCAAATTGTATACTGTTGAACACAATGCTGTCAGGGCCATGGAACCCTTGCCTCCATCTCCCCAGGCGGAGGGTAATGGTTCCCAGAAACCCAAGGAGGACTGGTGCCAGAAACTCCACGTGGGTGCTGACTCCACTCCCTTGCACCAAAAACTTGGAGTCTATCGGGTGGTTCAAGAGTACGAGAGAATCTTTAGTAAGCACCCGCTAGACTTCGGCAGAGTGAAAGGGGTAGAACACCACATCCCCACGGGGAGCCACCCACCAATAAAAGAAAGATACAGACCTGTACCACCCCGCACGCTATCAGAACGCAAAGGGCATGCTGAGAGAAATGAAGGAAGCCGGGGTCATTAGAGACAGTTGTAGCCCCTGGGCAGCCCCCTTGGTTCTGGTAAAAAAGAAAGACTGTACTATGAGAATGTGCGTGGACTATAGAGAAGTCAATCGTATCACCCATAAAGACGCATACCCGTTGCCTAGAATAGAGGAGTCTTTGGTCGCACTAAAATCAGCTAATTTCTTCTCTACTTTGGACCTTACTAGTGGGTACTGGCAGGTTCCTGTGGCAGAGGCTGATAAGGAGAAGACCGCCTTCACCACCCTGATGGGATTAAGTAAATTCAACTATATGCCGTTCGGGCTCTGCAACGCACCCGGGACCTTCCAGAGGCTGATGGAATGCTGTCTAGGGCACCGAAACTTTGAGACGGTCCTACTTTACCTGGACGACGTGATTGTCTATTCGAAGACTTACGAGGACCATCTAAAGCACCTGGCCGAGGTGTTCGAGGCCCTGGCAGGCTTTGGCATGAAAGTGAAACCCTCCAAGTGCCATCTGTTAAAGCCGAAGGTACAGTACCTGGGACACGTGGTGAGTGCAGAAGGAGTAGCCCCCGACCCTGACAAAATCATGGCAATAAAGAACAGGCCAAGCCCCTCTAACATAAAAGAAGTGAGGCAGTTCGTCGGGTTGGTAGGCTACTACCGAAGGTTCATCCCCAGGTTCACCAAGATGGCAGCCCCTATGCAGGACCTCCTTATAGGACAATCTAAGACCAGAAGCCAAAAGCCACCCTTCAAGTGGGACAAGCCGGAAGAGGAGTCCTTCCGCCAGCTGAAGATGGCCCTCACGGGGGATGAGATCCTGGCATACCCTGATTATGGCCAGCCTTTTATCCTCCACACAGACGCCAGTAATGTGGGGCTGGGAGCCGTACTGTCACCGAACCAACAGGACAGAGAAAGGGTGATCGCGTACGACAGCCGAGAGAAACCCGGAGAATTACAGCTCCTTTAAGCTGGAGTCCTTGGCAGTGGTGTGGGCCGTAACAGAACGTTTCAAGCATTACCTGGCCTCTGTGAAGTTCACTGTGTACACGGACAACAATCCGTAGACACATCTGGACAATGCGAGACTTGGTGCCCTAGAGCAGCGGTGGATGGTCCGGCTAGCAAACTATGACTTCACCATCAAGTACCGGGCAGGCCGAGCCAATGCCAATGCAGATGCCCTATCGAGAATGCCCCACTTGCCCGATGAGGGAGAAGATCCAGATGAGTTGGAGGAAATAGAGCTCCCTGCATTCCACCGGTACGGAAGGAAGGAAGGTACCAGCCAGAAGACGCCCTTGATGCCCATCGTCACCAGGCAGCCTCTTGAGCTGGTAGCTCTGGACCATGTGAAACTGGCTCCAAGCCGGTCGGGCTACGTCTATGCCCTGACAATAGTGGACCACTATTCCCGGTTCCTGGTGGTGGTTCCTGTTAAAGACTTGACAGCCCAAACAGCGGCCAGAGCCTTCCAACAACACTTCTGCCATCCACACGGGTATCCGGAACAGGTCTTGACAGATCAACGTCCAGCGTTTGAGGCTGAAATCTTCCAGGAGTTCTGCAACCTCTACGGCTGTAAGAAGATTCGGACAACATCTTACCACCCACAAACCAACGGGCTATGTGAGAAAATGAATAATATCGTCATTGATCTCCTCAAAACGTTGCCCCTGGAAGAACGCAGCCTGTGGCCGGAGAAGCTGCCAGACCTGATAGACTTATACAACCATATCCCGGTGAATGCTACAAATTGCACCCCGGCTTACCTGATGAGGGCAAGACCAGGTAAGCTGCCGATAGACCTGGAGATGGGAGTCCTCCCCACCTCCCCAGACGCGGACTGGGATACGGAACGGCGGCTACAGTACAAGAAGGTACAGGAGAATGTGGAGAGGAGTCTGGCTCAAGCGAGAGAAAAGCAAGAGAGGCTCTTCAACCAACACGCCCCTGCTGGTCCCCTGGAACCTGGTGAGCAGGTCCTGAAGCGGAAGAGAAGGCTTCACAAGCTAGATGACCAGTTGGAGAGCGACCCGTACACAGTGCTGCAGTCCAACCACAACAACCCGAAGGTATGTGTAATTGCCAAGGATGGAGGAGAAACCACTAGCACCGTCTCCAGAGACCACCTAAAAAGGTGCCCCAAGCAACTACAGAGTGCAGGAGAAGATCAAGATGACCTTGAACCCGCAGAAGACAAGAAAGAAATGATCAGCACAGTTCTTGGAGAGTTCCCCCGGTCCTGGACTCGGATAAATGATGCAATAGTGGTACCCGTCCTACACTTCCTTCAACCAACCCAGCAGGAACCTACAGGAGAGCAGGAGGAATCAGAAGACCAAGCAGCCCTAGAGGCAGAAGAACCCATGCCAGCAGCCCAGGAGAGTCAACCCTCTGCTGACAGTGAGCCTGCCATACCTGCGGTAAGCCAAAGGACCCGCAGATAGCTGCCTGCACTGCCTGTAAACCCAGCTAGAAGCTGTACCCTGAATGCTAGTGGGGAAAGTCAGGTTAGACCACCACCAGACAGTGGGTTACGCAGGTCAACCCGGAGCACTAGGGGGCAAATACCAGCTCGCTGGAAGATCTAAATGCTGTATATTGTAAATGTTTTATGTTTGTTGCCTGGTTGCTAATTATGTTTTTCCAGTCTTTCTAGTTCATGGACTAACAGGTTATGGACGCTAAATAACCGGAACTGTCTTGTAGATAGTTGCACTTGGTGCCCTCTTTCGAAGATGGCCACGGAAGAAAAATCTGTCCGGTGTGGCCTCCTTGTGGCCCAAAGTAGAGAGCTCAGCCTTGTCGCCACGCCCAAGGCGAGGAACTTGGGGTTTATGGAAACAGGTCCCCACACCGTGGAAAACTTCACACCTTGTTGGGTGACATGGACACCCGTCACGGAAGCGCCGTGACCTCAAGGACAAAATATAGTTGTATATATGTTATGTTGTCATTTATACCCTGCATTTGTGTTTCCTGTTTAGTCCGGAGTAATAAATTTTACTAGGGGAGAATGTGTCACCCCAGGCCTGGATGCCACAAACAATAATCTGTGTCTGAGAGCAGGAGGGAGGTCCCCTGGTTAGGGACAATTAGCATACAGCACCTCCTGTCCCAGGCCAGCAGGGGGAGCTGGCTGCCCCTATAAAAGCTGGAACTGGGGGCAGGGTTAGAGAGAACTGGAAGACCTAGCTCAGGAGTGAGACTAGTCCCAGAGAAGGAGGGACAGTTCAGCTGTAGCTGAGGAGTCCGTGAGGCAGAGGAGAAACTGCAAGCCAGGGACAGAGGTGACGAGAGCCGGTCCTGGAAGAGAACCAATCTACCGGGCATTGGGGTCCGGGGCTGTCAGGGTTACAAGCCCAGCAGCAGAGAACCAACCTGCGAGGGATTTCAGGTCCCTTGGCCTAAGAAGCCTGGAGGCTCCGCCACACAGAGGGACCAGTACAGCGAGGAGCAAGCAACAGGTACCCAAGGCCCTAGTCGCATGCCATACAGGCGAGAAGTACACGGCCAGTTCAGGGACGTGGGCTATTACACCACGAAAAGGGGGATAGTCAGAAAGAGCATAGAGAGAACGGTAGGCCTACACACTCACCCTGACCAGTGGGGCTCGCCCGAATGCTCTCAGACACCCAGGCCCATTCCTAACCGGTACTGTTGGGTCATTAATAATATCTACAATAAAGACCCTGAACTGTTTGAAGCGGACTCTGAACTCTTACTATTGCGGCCTGCACTATCACCCCCAACATCCACCTACACTGCCCTGAGGCTACACTCTTCCCGTGGGGAGTTATCCTACACCTGTGCTGCACACCAACACCAGCCTCAGCAGTCTGCCTCGCAGCGGCGGTTATCCCTGACCGCAATCCACGGGTGGCGTAGTCGGACATTCAAAACACTGATAAATAGACTGCCACCATTTGGTCTGACCACCCTGAGCCACGGGATCGGGTTACCACTACTACCCCCATCAGCACCGTACACTAGAAGGCCCGGTTCCGTGTACCCCACGGCCCAGGGGGCGAGTCATGTGCATCAAATTATACATACACATATGGGGCAGTGGGGCTTCATACTATATACAGGTGCTTCTCACAAAATTAGAATATCATCAAAAGTTAGTTTATTTCAGTTCTTCAATGCAAAAAGTGAAACTCCTATATTATATAGAGTCATTACACACAGAGTGATCTATTATATAGTCATTACACAGAGGGATCTATTATATAGAGTCATTACACATAGAGTGATCTATTATATAGAGTCATTACACAGAGGGATCTATTATATAGAGTCATTACACACAGAGGGATCTATTATATAGAGTCATTACACACAGAGGGATCTATTATATAGACTCATTACACACAGAGGGATTTATTATATAGAGTCATTACACACAGAGGGATCTATTATATAGAGTCATTACACACAGAGGGATCTATTATATAGAGTCATTACACACAGAGGGATCTATTATATAGAGTCATTACACACAGAGGGATCTATTATATAGAGTCATTACACACAGAGGGATCTATTATATAGAGTCATTACACACAGAGGGATCTATTATATAGAGTCATTACACACAGAGGGATCTATTTTAAGTGTTTATTTCTGTTAATGTTGATGATTATGGCTTACAGCCAATGAAAACACAAACGTCATTATCTCAGTAAATTAGAATACTTCATAACAACAGCTTGAAAAATGTTTTTAAAATCAGAAAAGGTGGCCTACTGAAATGTATGTTTAGTAAATGCCCTCAATACTTGTTCGGGCTCCTCGTGCATCAATTACTGCATCAATGCGGCAATGTGGCATGGAGGGATCAGCCTGTGGCACTGCTGAGGTGTTATGGAAACCCAGGTGGCTTTGATAGCAGCCTTCAGCTCATCTGTATTGTGGGGTCTGGGGTCTCATCTTCCTCTTGACAATACCCCATAGATTCTCTATAATAGATTCTCTATGGGGTTAAGGTCAGGCGAGTTTGCTGCCAATCAAGCACAGTGATACTGTTGTGTGTAAACCAGGTATTGGTACTTTTGGCAGTGTGGACAGGGGCCAAGTCCTGCTGGAGAATGACATTTCCATCTCCATAAAGCTTGTGGGCAGAGGGAAGCATGAAGTGCTGTAAAATGTCCTGGTAGACGGCTGCGCTGACTTTGGTCTTCATAAAACATAGTGGACCTACACCAGCAGATGACATGGCCCCCCAAACCATCACTGATTGTGGAAACTTCACACCAGACCTCCAGCAGCTTGGATTGTGGCCTCTCCACTCTTCCTCCAGACTCTGGGACCTTGATTTCCAAATGAAATGCAAAATTTACTTTTCATCTGAAAACAACACCTTGGGCCACTGAGCATCAGTCCAGGTCTTTTTCTCTTTGGCCCAGGTAAGACGCTTCTGGCGTTGTCTATTGGTCATGAGGGGCTTGACACAAGCAATGCGACACTTGTAGCCCATGTCCTGGATACGTCTGTGTGTGGTGGCTCTTGAAGCAATGACTCCAGCAGCAGTCCACTCCTTGTGAATCTCCCCCAAATTTTTGAATGGCCTTTTCTTAGCAATCCTTTCAAGGCTGCGGTTATCCCAGTTGCTTGTGCACCTTTTTCTGCCACACTTTTTCCTTCCACGTCCATTAATATGCTCGGATACAGCACTCTGTGAACAGCTGCTTCTTTAGCAATGACCTTTTGTGGCTTACCCTCCTTGAGGAGTGTGTCAATAACTGCCTTTTGGACATCTGTCAAGTCAGCAGTCTTGCCCATGATTGTGGAGCCTACTGAAACTGACTAAGGGACCTTTTTAAATGCTTAGGAAGCCTTTCCAGGTGTTTCTTGTTAATTCTAATTTACTGAGATAATGACTTTTGTGTTTTCATTGGCTGTAAGCCATAATCATCAACATTAGCAGAAATAAACACTTAAAACAGATCACTCTGTTTGTAATGACTCTGTATAATATATGAGTTTCACTTTTTGGATTTAAGAACTGAAATAAATTCACTTTTTGATGATATTCTAATTTTCTGAGAAGCACCTGTATGTAGCAGTGCGGCAATTATACTATATACAGTCAGGAGTATAAGTACTTGATACACTGATAATTTCGAAAGTTTTTCCACCTACAAAGAATGAAGAGGTCTGTTTTGTTCTACTTAACTGCTGCAACTTGGACCTTTAACAGGATTTATATTTCACCTATGAGAAAGCATACTATGTGTATTTGGCAGATTAACTCAGGCATGTTTATGATAAACTGAATACCTGGATTGGAGTCCTATTTGTATACAGAATATTGACTATTAATGCTGGCAGAGTAAGTCTTAGGCTATATTCACACTAGGTGTTTTTTTCTGCAGCAAAACATAATCTCTTGGCAGGAAAGAAGTAGCGTCAAAAACGCAGGTTTTGGTGTGTTTTTTTGCAGTGGCTCTTGGTGCATTTTTGGTGCGTTTTTCAGGATCCCAAAGTTCAGCTTTGCTTCCACCATAGACACATGAGAACAGGTCACCATTGCAAGACATATGTTCATGAAAAAGTACACATTACAAATGTAACAGGGGGCGGGTGGGGGGTGAATTGGTCTGGAATGGTTTATCTAAGACCCTGGCAGTGCATTGAATTTGTAGGACACTATTTACTTTCACATTATGGTTTGCCATTGAGTTGCTCAGGCATTGTTCAATCTCACACCTAGCTCAACCAATGTTTACTTTGTAGGCATCACTAATTTAATTAAACTGTAATAATCCAAGCTGCTATCTCAGGTGACCAAGACAAGATGGTTTAAACTTGGGAAAATCACAAGAATAAATGTGTGTCACACACTTGCTTTTTTCACTAAAAACGCAGCAAAATGTTCGCACTAGGCTTTTTTTCAGCATTTTTTTCCACCACCCTTTTTTTTAATGGGTGAAAAACGCTGAAACAAGTGACATACTCTATTGCAAAAAGCCATGGAAAGCACAAAATACTGAGGACAAATAAGCAAGCTTTGTGCATGAGATTTCGGAAATCTCATAGACTTTGTTGGTACTGTAAAACGCAGCTGAAAATTTGCATAAAAAAGCCCGCTAAAAAAACGTCTAGTGTGAATATAGCCTTGTATAACGGTTCGCCAATGAGTTAGGATATATGACCATGATGCAGAAATGCTGCGGATTTTTCCTAAGCGTTTCTGCATCTCCCTGGGTTGTCAAGCGCTTTGCCAAGTGATTTTAGCATCACTTGGAAAAGTGCTTGACAACTTGGTCACACTATATAATTCCATGCAACTGGCATGGATTTATATAGTGTGACCAAGTTACCATGCTGCAAATGCAGCATCAATAATGAAAAAAAAGAATAATAATGGTGAAAAATAAAAAAAAAACATTATACTCATCTTCCGATAGTCCTCGATTTCCTTCTCCGGTGCGTCCGGTGTCTTTGGCGGATCACGGTGCTGTAAAAGGACCTTTCATGACGTCATTTAGTCATGTGACAGGTCACGCAACCGCCGATGTCAGCGGTCACGTGACCTGTCACATGACTAAATGGCATCATGGAAGGTCATTTTACCACCGCGAGCAGCCGAAGAGCCAGCAGCACCGCCGGGAGCAGACAGGGGCCATCAGAAGGTAAGTATATGTTTATTTTTTATTTTAATTCTATTTTAACTACAGGTACTATGGTACCCGGGTCTGGAGGAGAGTCTCTTCATCTCCAGACCCGGGTACCATCCACGCATTGAGTCGCATAATATCCACATGTGTATTTGTAGTCATGCGGATGTTATGCGTTCCAATGCAAGTCAATGGCGGCTAAATCGCAGCGACTCTGCAAAATTAAAGGACGTGCTGCGGATTTTTCCGCAATGATAATCCGCAGCGGAAATCTCCGCGGCATGTGCATAGCACATGCGGATTATCATTGGGGACCATTGCAGACCTATCACCAAGCGTTTTTTAAGTGTTTCCGCAGCGAAAGTTACGCTGCAGAAACGCCTAAGAAACGCATAGTGGGCACACAGCCTTAAAAGTTCTATGGTGAAGAAAAACACGTGAGATAATAAATGCGAAATATACAATATTTCCCATAATATGACTGAGGATATCTTTAGGGTGTATTCACTGTTTTTTCTTCTGCAGCAATAAATGCTGTGTTTTACAGCACCATCTTAGTGAATGACATTTCTGAAATCTCATTCACATGCTGTTTTTTTTGCATTTTTTTAAAATCTGCAGCTTGTCAAGTCTTTCAGAGGTTTTGCAGCATTTTTCACCCATTCAAATGAATGGAAAAAAAAACACAAGTAAAAACACCTGAATTTTAAGCAGCGTTTTTCCTGCCTCCTTTGATTTTTGAGGTAGAAAAAAAATGCTGCCAAAATCCAACTTGTGAACACACCTTTATCCTGGTTGTGTTCTAATTGGATATAAAATAGAACGGCCATGATAACATGGGTAGTTAATTGTATGGTGTTTTCACTTTAAATATTACCAGGCCGCATTCTATTTGCGCAGAGCTGCTCCGTGAAGATTCTATCACAAGATTCCGTGATGACATCACAGGTGATGGTGACATCACTGCTCACAGTCGCTATATATGCAATGCACATAGGCTCACCCGTGCCTTTCTTGGCTCTATAGTGACTGATAGCACTTGCAGTTTTTCACTATGGCTGGAATTGTTTTGGACATTCCTCAGGTAAAAGCACTATTGATGATCCTTATGATCAATCGTCCTAACAGTGTGCTTCTACCACCCGATGGCGTCCTCAGCTTCACTCACCGGCTGGTGATGGAGCTAGTAAAGGATTGCCTGACCAAACACCGACAACGTCGTCTAACGTCAGACTATCTGACGGATTTACTTCAGAACATCAGGACATTACTACACCAGGTAAGTGGCGGACACTCTGCACAGAACATCTCAATATTAACAGATAATAATGGAGGGATAGAAGCTTTTTCTTCTAATATATCGTATTTTGCAGACCATAAGACGCACCAAAATTTTTTGGGAGGTAAATAGGAAAAACATTTATTATAATAAAATGGGGGTCTGTCTTATAGTCCGAATTTTCGGTTGCTTACTGAGGGGGGGTGGTGGCAGTGGAGCGAGGTCACAGGAGGCAGAGTCGCTGCTGCAGGAAGTCGGCAGTAGGAGTGGGGCGCTGCTGCGGGCTCCAAGCTGGGAGGAGCGGGGTGTCCAGAAGGTACGAGGCTGCGGGCCCTGGGCTTCAAGGAAATGTTAGCGGTAATTCAGGAGGGGAGGCCCTGCTCTGCTTATTGATTTCTCTGCAGTGGGCTTCAAGAAGTAGGCTGCTGGAGATGGCCAATACACAGTTTGAGATCTCAGCTCCTCATTGAGCCGAGATCTAAATCTGCACATGCACTGCCTCCAGCCAGGGCCGGCTCCAGGTTTTTCTGGGCCCCGGGCGAAAGAGTCTCAGTGGGCCCCTTTAACACATACCACGATTCATGATGCAGAGATACGGCGGAGAAATATATATATATATAGTACAATGCAAAGATTTCACTTCATGAGTGATATCTATTGTAAATTCCACAATAGCTCAGAAACCGGTGAATCGCTCCACACAGAATAGTGGCCCCCATATAAGGCTCCATACGGAATACTGGTCCCCATATAACGCCCATACGGAATACTGGCCCCCATATAACGCTTCATACGGAATACTGGCCCCCATATAAGGCCCCATACGGAATACTTGCCCCCATATAAGACCCCATACGGAATACTGGCCCCCATATAAGGCCCCATACGGAATACTGGCCCCCATATAAGGCCCCATACGGAATACTGGCCCCCATATAAGGCCCCATACGGAATACTGGCCCCCATATAAGGCCCCATACGGAATACTGGCCCCCATATAAGACCCCATACGGAATACTGCCCCCATATAAGACCCCATACGGAATACTGGCCCCCATATAAGACCCCATACGGAATACTGGCCCCCATATAAGGCCCCATACGGAATACTGACCCCCATATAAGGCTCCATGCGGAATACTGACCCCCATATAAGGCTCCATGCGGAATACTGACCCCCATATAAGGCTCCATGCGGAATACTGACCCCCATATAAGGCTCCATGCGGAATACTGACCCCCATATAAGGCTCCATGCGGAATACTGACCCCCATATAAGGCTCCATGCGGAATACTGACCCCCATATAAGGCTCCATGCGGAATACTGACCCCCATATAAGGCTCCATGCGGAATACTGACCCCCATATAAGGCTCCATGCGGAATACTGACCCCCATATAAGGCTCCATGCGGAATACTGGCCCCCATATAAGGCTCCATACGGAATACTGGCCCCCATATAAGGCTCCATACGGAATACTGGCCCCCATATAAGGCCCCATATGGAATACTGGCCCCTATATAAGGCTCCATACGGAATACTGGCCCCCATATAAGGCTCCATACGGAATACTGGCCCCCATATGGAATACTGACCCCCATATAAGGCTCCATACGGAATACTGGCTTCCATATAAGGCTCCATACGGAATACTGGCCCCCATATAAGGCTCCATACGGAATACTGGCCCCCATATAAGGCTCCATACGGAATACTGGCCCCCATATAAGGCTCCATACAGAATACTGGCCCCCATATAAGGCTCCATACAGGATACTGGCCCCCATATAACGCTCCATACAGGATACCGGTCCCCATATAATGCTGCATGCAGGCTGTTACCCCCCACATAATGCCCCATACAGGCTGTCCCCCCCTTATAATGCTCCATGCAGGCTGTTACCCCCCACATAATGCCCCATACAGGCCCCTCCCTTTTAATGCTCCATGCAGGCTGTTACCCCCCACATAATGCCCCATACAGGCTGCCCCCCCCTTATAATGCTCCATGCAGGCTGTTACCCCCCACATAATGCCCCATACAGGCCCCCCCTTTTAATGCTCCATGCAGGCTGTTACCCCCCACATAATGCCCCATACAGGCTGCCCCCCCCCTTATAATGCTCCATGCAGGCTGTTGCCCCATACAGGCCCCCCCCTTTTAATGCTCCATGCAGGCTGTTACCCCCCACATAATGCCCCATACAGGCTGCCCCCCCTCTTTATAATGCCCCATGCAGGCTGTCACCCCTCCTCTTTATAATGCCCCATGCAGGCTGTCACCCCTCCTCTTTATAATGCTCCATGCAGGCTGTCACCCCTCCTCTTTATACTGCCCCATGCAGGCTGTCACCCCTCCTCTTTATACTGCCCCATGCAGGCTGTCACCCCTCCTCTTTATAATGCCCCATGCAGGATGTCCCCCCCCCCTCTCTTTATAATGCCCCGTGCAGGCTGTTCCCCACCTTATAATGCCCCATGCAGGCTGTTCCCCACCTTATAATGCCCCGTGCAGGCTGTTCCCCACCTTATAATGCCCCATGCAGGCTGTTCCCCACCTTATAATGCCCCATGCAGGCTGTCGCCCCCCCTCTCTTTATAATGCCCCCCCTCTCTTTATAATGCCCCGTGCAGGCTGTTCCCCACCTTATAATGCCCCATGCAGGCTTTTCCCCACCTTATAATGCCCCATGCAGGCTGTCACCCCTCCTCTTTATAATGCCCCATGCAGGATGCCCCCCCTCTCTTTATAATGCCCCGTGCAGGCTGTTCCCCACCTTATAATGCCCCGTGCAGGCTGGTCCCCACCTTATAATGCCCCATGCAGGCTGGTCCCCACCTTTTAATGCCCCATGCAGGCTGGTCCCCACCTTATAATGCCCCATGCAGGCTGGTCCCCACCTTATAATGCCCCATGCAGGCTGTCACCCCTCCTCATTATAATGCCCCAAGCAGGAATCCCCCCCTCTTTATAATGCCCCATGCAGGCTGTTCCCCACCTTATAATGCCCCATGCCTCCATACATTTAAAAAAAAAAAAAAAAAAAATCAAATACTCACCTCCCTTCTCCTCACCTGCTACCTGCTGCCCGCTGCCCGCTGCCCGCTGCCTGCTGCCTGCTGCCCGCCGCTCGCTGCTCGGCTCCGAACTCCAGCGTTGTCGGCGTTGTCCCGCTCAGCGCTCCCTGTGACGGCTCAGGGGAGGGCGCGGTGTAAAGACGTCACCGCGCCCTCTGACCTGAGACGTCACAGGGAGCGCAGAGCAGGAAGACAGCTGATCTGCGGAGGCACGGGGAGAGGTAAGTATCCAGCTGCCGGGGCCCTGAGCAAGCGGAGGGGAGAGGGGAGGGGGCGCTGACACCGCTCTCCTCCGCCCATAGCCCAGCGGGGTGCGCGACCGCCAGTGGGCCCCTCTGCCTGCTCAGGGCCCCGGCATTTGCCCGGGTGCGCCGGGTGCTGACGCCGGCCCTGCCTCCAGCGGCCATTTGCCTGAAGCCCACCGCCAGAAATTCAATGGGCAGAGCGGGGACTCCCCTCCTAAATCACCGCTAACATTGCCTTGAAGCCCAGGGCCCGCAGCCTCGCACCTCCTGGACACCCCGCTGGCCCGCAGGAGCGCCCCACTTCTACTGCTGGCTTCCTGCAGCAGTGACCCTACTTCCTGTGACCTCACTCCACCACAGCCACCCCCCTGGTAAGCTACATTCAGACAATTATTATTATTAATAATCTGTCTGATATGCTGGGGTGGAGAGCTCCAGAGTAGGGGGGATGCACGGGAGAAATCTTGTATGCGATTGTGGGAAGAGGAGATAAGAGGGGAGTAGAGAAGAAGATCTTGTGAGGATCGGAGGTTGCGTGCAGGTAAGTACCGGGAGACTAGGTCACAGATATATGGAGGAGACAGGTTGTGGGTGGCTTTGCATGCCAAGGTTAGGGTCTTGAACTGGAGTCTCTGGGTAATGTGGAGCCAGTGAAGGGATTGGCGGAGCGAGGGGAAAAGCCAGGGAATAGCGGGGGGACAGGTGGATTAGTCAGACAGCAGAGTTTAGGATAGATTGGAGGGGTGCGAGAGTGTTAGAAGGGAGGTCAAAAATTTTGGAAAAAAAAGGATCTTATAGTCCATAAAATACGGTAAAACACAACGAGTCCCCAAATACAGTATGTAGTCATTGTATCTGCAGACAGAGAACCGATGTCACATACAATTTCCGCCTCCATTCTGACCGCTCTCATCTCAAAATTCTCCTTTCCATTTTTCCTTCTTTATAGGCTGAAGAAAGATCTCAGACTGAAGATTTGGCTGTCTTTAAAGAACTGGCCGAAAAAGTCCTGTCTATACTAGAACGCTCATTGGAACGCCCGGTAAGGATCAATATTAATAGACGTATCTTAATCCACCGTATCTGAGGAGACTTTCTGAGAAAAGGTCTGAAGATGGCGCGGGATTTGTATCGTTACAATTGGTGCATCTGTAAATGTTGGTTTAGTCCTTCATGATTTATGTATTTGGTGATTTAGTGAAATCTTCCACATATTAATTATATACATTATATCTATCAGGAAACAACAGGAGGCGACGCCAAATATGGGCAAAATGTGACCCCGAAAATCCCTGACCCTAATAGGAGTCAGCCGGAGCTGAACAGCGATTTGATTGCAGGTGAGCGATCACCCGACCTTCTACAAGGAATATCCAGATATTACAGAGGACGGAGGATAATGTTAGATTTACTCTCTACTCTGTGTAATGGGAACCTGGCAGCACATTGTTACATATAGAAGTAGTGGTGTGACGGTATAGGCCATTGTCCCCTAATAATAATTGTTTGTAGAAATCCAATGTGCTAGTCAGGAGAAATGTAAAGTAGACACCATATTCAAATTAGAATGGAAGTGCACTGGGGGCGTGAAAGAAGAAATCCAAGTGCAGTGACACGCCCCCAGTGCACTTCCAGGCTAATTTGCAAATCTCTCCTATGTTTCAGCTCTCTTACCATCACTCATATGTGCAGCGTGGGTGGGGGCTTCCTCATTCATGTGATGGAGGGTCCATTCTGCAGTGCTATAGCAAGTAACATGAAATAAATTAAATTTAAATTGCATTACTGCTCTAGAAAATGGGAAAAAATTAAGATACTGAGCACATAATTTGGCCAATTCATGAATGCCCAGCAGCCAATGACAAGGCGATCTTTTTGTTGGAATCCTCTCCTAATGTGAATCCTCTCCTAGGCTGAAGCCTACATTTATATGGGTAGGTAGGATCCTGTTGTAATTAAAACCACCCCGGGCTGATGGGTGGAGATAGGTTCCCAGCAAAAAAGGTCGCCTTGCCGTGACTGCTGGGCATGCATCGAGCAAAAGAAGGTCGCCTTGCCGTGGCTGCTAGGCATGCACCCAGCAAAACAAGGTCGCCTTGTCGTGACTGCTGGGCATGCACCCAGCAAAAGAAGGTCGCCTTGTCGTGACTCCTGGGCATGCACCCAGCAAAAGAAGGTCGTCTTGCCATGACTGCTGGGCGTGCACCCAGCAAAAAAAAAGGTCACCTTGCCGTGGCCACTTGGCATGCACCCAGAAAAAGAAGGTCGCCTTGCCGTGGCTGCTGGCCATGCATGAATTGGCCAAATTATGCGCTAAGTATCTTCCTTTTATCCTATTTTATACAGCAGTAATGCAATTCAAATTTCATTTATTTCATGTTTACATGCTATAGCGTTACAGAGTGCAACTTTGTTAGTTATGTATTTGGATGGCTACTCTTAGTATGCACCTGTTCACACCCATTTTCTTTTCGGAAGTGATGGTCAGTCTTTTGTTATTTATGAAGGGGTTCCTCCATCATTTACATTACATTTATCTATGGATTCCCCGTATATTCTCATATTTAGAATCCCCATATGACGAGTATTAATCCCATTTACAGACATCTTGTCATTTCTCCGTTATATTGCTGTATTATCTATGTAGGAATAATATCCTCTAATACATTTCATTTCTTCATCATTATTTTAGAAACAACTGAGCTGTCGAATCCTAACAATGGAATTAGTGAGATCCCGGAGATCCAAGAATCCGTAAGTATCATAGAGGGGGATGCGTGTGTGTCATCAGATCATGGGGTGTGAATGACTCGTCCAGTATTATCCCCCATACAACCATGGGACGTCTCTATTCTAAGTGTAGATGACCCTATGGTGTTAATTACATGTGAATTACAGGGAATCTGTCACCAGGTTTATGCTATTTGGTCTGAGAGAAGCATGATGCAGGGACAGAGACCCTGATTCCATGTGTTGATTACTTTACTCGGTGGAGCAGTTGTGATAAAATCACTATTTTTTTCTGCTGCAGAGCTCTGAATGCTGAGTCTTGTATAACCCCGCCCACACCATTGATTGGCAGCTTTCTGTGTACACTGTGCATAGGCAGAAAGCTGCTAATCAGTGGTGGAGGCAGGGGTACAGAGCAATAGGACTACCTGGCTAGACAGATAGTCTTCTAGTGATAATCTACTGATTTTATTGAAACAGCCACACACAGCCTAGTAAGTAACACATCACTGGAATCAGGGTCTCTGCCCCTACATCATGGTGCTTTCAGAATACATAGCAAACACCTGGTGACAGATTACCTGTAAGTCCTCCTCTGTGTGATCTCCCACATTATCCAGAATGTTATAGTAATGTATGATGACCGTTGCAGGACGGCTCCAGGATTTCGTGGGCCCTGGGCGAAAGAGTCTCAGTGGCCCCTTTAACACATACCACGATTCATGATGCACAGATACCGCAGATAAATATATATACATATATGTATATATATATATATATATATATACATATATATATATATATATATAGTACAAGCCCGAAGATTTCACTTCTTACATTACATGAGCGATATCTATTGTAAATTCCACAATAACTCAGAAAGCGGCGAATCCTCACAGCTCACAGTGCAGACCGGACAGTAATGTCCTCCACACAGTATAATGGCACCACATAGTCCTCTATACCGTATTATGAGCTCCATATATTGCTCCATATAGAATAATGGACCCCATAAAATGCTCCACGCAGGCTGTGCCCCCATATAATGCCCCATGCAGGCTGTGACCCCACACATAATGCCCCATGCAGGCTGTGCCCCCCACATAATGCCCCATGCAGGCTTTGACCCCCCACATAATGCTCCATGCAGGCTGTGACCCTCACATAATGCCCCATGCAGGCTTTGACCCCCCACATAATGCCCCATGCAGGCTGTGCCCCCCCCCACATAATGCCCCTTGCAGGATGTCCCCCTCCCACATAATGGCCCATGCAGGATGTCACCCCCCATATAATTCCCCATGCAGAATGTCCCTCCCACATAATGCCCCATGCAGGCTGTGCCCCCCACATAATGCCCCATGCAGGCTGTGCCCCCCCACATAATGGCCCATGCAGGATGTCACCCCCCATATAATTCCCCATGCAGGATGTCCCCTCCACATAATGCCCCATGCAGGATGTCCCACCCCACATAATGCCCCATGCAGGATGTCCCCCACACATAATGCCCCATGCAGGATATCCCCCCCACATAATGCCCCATGCAGGATGTCACCCCCCATATAATTTCCCATGCAGGATGTCCCCCCCCACATAATGCTCCATGCAGGATGTCCCACCCCACATAATGACCCATACAGGATGTCACCCCCCATATAATGCCCCATGCAGGATGTCACCCCCCCATATAATGCCCCATGTAGGATGTCACCTCTCACCCCATATATTGGCCCATGCAGGATGTCACCTCTCACCCCATATAATGCCCCATGCAGGATGTCACTTCTCCCCCCATATAATACCCCATGCAGGATGTCACTCCCCCCATATAATGCCCCATGCAGGATGTCACCCCCCATATAATGCCCCATGCAGAATGTCACCTCTCACCCCATATAAAGCCCTATGCTGGATATCACTCCCCCCCCCATATAATGACCCATGCAGGATGTCACTTCTCCCCCTCATATAATACCCCATGCAGGATGTCACCCCCCTATATAATGCCCCATGCAGGATGTCCCCCCCATATAATGCCTCATGTAGGATGTCACCTCTTACCCCATATAATGCCCCATGCAGGATGTCACTCCCCCCCATATAATGCCCCATGCAGGATGTCACTTCTCCCCCCCATATAATACCCCACGCAGGATGTCCCTACCTCCCCCCCATATAATGCCCCATGCAGGATGTCACTTCTCCCCCCATATAATGCCCCATACCTCCATACATTAAAAAAAAAATCAAATGCTCACCTCACTGCTCACCAGCTGTGGAGAGGTAAGTATTGTGCCGGCCGTGGTCCTGGGCAAGCATTGAGGGGGGGGGGAGCAAGGCCCGCCTACTCAGGGCCCCGGCACTTGCCTGGGTGTGCTGGGTGCTAGCGCCATGTCTGCCCAGCGTCCGGTTTGTATCCTCCCAACATCATATCAGTGTAAATCATCTGGGACATAATATGGGGGGAGAAGTTTTTGCATCTGTAACTTTTTTCCTGCATCTTCAATAAATCAGTATTATTTCTTATTCTTTTATAGAGCGTGATGGATTCATTGGTTCCGGCGAGAAAGCCGCATATGACCGACTATGAAACTTCCAAACTCATCAGCAGTGGAAATTTTGGGTGAGATTTCTGTTGCCATAATCCACATTTCTCAGGGTTCCCTATGACAATGCTTCTGCCCCTGCACTCTGCCATTCAGTGTTATCATAGGGAAATTATGTGATCTGTAGCAAATCAAACTGCAAGGAAAGTGATTTAAATAATATAATTACATATAATATAATATATAATAATATAATATTATTACATTCGCCTGTGCTAGACTCTCATCTGTTCTTATGCTGCCTCCTCCACCTGAGCTTTTCTGCTCTCCACTCTGATCTTTGTTTTGATGGGGGGGGCTCCATTATGAAGCTGATCAGAGAAGTTGGCTACACATGGTCACATGAAGGGTGACACCATATTGACGTCAATGACATCTACACCCTCCACCATGACCATGTGGGCCCAATCACTGGCCTCAGCAGCAGAAGAGAGCCCTGGAGCACATTCATTTTGGACCAATTTTATTTGCACTAAATTGTATTTGGTCAGTTATAGCGAATCTGCCCAAAGAGAATTTCAGTAGATTCTCGTATCTATAATGTGACCTGGGTGATGGCTCCGGCAGAAGTGGCATTGTGGAGACCTCGCATAGGTGATCTATGTAGTGCTATTTTATGTATTTCTAGATGTGGATTTATAGTGGCGGCCAGACTTCTAGTATTAAACATATGCAAATTGTCTCTTCTGAGAGGAAGCAAACTAGAACTCCACCTATAGGAAGTAGCAATCCTAAAAGTCAATATCGACCCTTTAACAAGCCTTGTCACATGACTTAGGATAATAGCCAAAACCAAAATCTCAATTTGCAGGAACTGTGTTCTGGGGTACTGCCCCTCTTCAGTGCAAAGTGTGAGATATGGTTTGACTGGGTGAGAGGTGTCTGACCGGTATCCAAGGGGTTGACATTTCTCCTTGCGGACATGAGGAGACTTTTAAGCCACAATGCTCCTCTGGGAAATAGGATTGCTACTTCCCATAGGTGGCACTAGGGTGCTAGTTCTCTTCCTCTCTGAAAAGAGACAATTTGCATATTTCCCAGAAGAGCATTGCAGCTTAAAAGTCTCCTCACCTTGACATGCTTAACATGGCTTTTTCCGCAAGGAGAAACGTTACCGCTTGGATCCCGGTCAGATGCCTCTTACCCAGCCAAACCATATCTCACACTTTGCACTGATGAGTGCTTGTACCCCAAAACATAATGTCCGAAAATTGAGATTTTGGTTATGGCTATTATTCCATGTCATGTGATAAGGCTCGTTAAAGGGTCGATATTGACTTTTAGGATTACTACTTCCTATAGGTGGCACTAGAGTTCTAGTTCTCTTCCTCTCCGAAGAGACAATTTGCATATTTCCCAGAGGATCATTGAGGCTTAAAAGTCTCCTCACCTTGACAAGCTTAACATGTCACTCTCCGCAAGGAGAAATGTTACCAGGATACCAGTATTAAACATATAATGATTTCTATAGATGGATTATTAATAAGGATTTATTATAACCGATGGATTCTCCTTCTCTCCAGGGCCGTCTACTTAGTGCATCATAAAGACTCACACCAGACCTTTGCTATGAAGAAAATGGCTAAGCGGAACCTAAATACTGCACAGAGATTGGAATGGGCCTTTCTGGAGAGGGACATCTTAACATTTGCTGATTGTCCCTTTGTGATCTCCATGCTCTGCTCCTTTCCAACTAGATCTCACCTGTGTATGGTCATGGAGTATGTAGGAGGTAAGACACATCTATTGTATTATATTCAGCCCATGTCTGCTTTCATCTTATCACTGCTCATATCATTAGGACATTGTTGGTTACATCCCCACAGAGCATTTACTATAGGTTATCTATTACCAAGATGCTCGTAAATTCATTGATCTTGGTGCAGGGGCGCTATGGGGCTCATCAGTCGGAGGGGGTCTGTCGACGCTCAGCAGTGGGCAGCATCCCTCCACCTGTCATCACAATTTCAGCGGTATTTGCTTCTTCAAGGAGGTGGGGCTGGTGGGGGCAAAAATACTGAGTAGGTGGCTAGTAGGGGCCAAAATACTGAAAGGGGGCCGTATGACTAGATATGGGGGGACTGTGAATGCTGAGTGGAGGTCATCATATTAAGTGGGGTGCTGTGGGGGTCCTCACTCTGTATGGAGGCCCCCATTCTGTGTGGGGACATCATACTGAGTGGGGAGTTATGCGGACCATTATATTGTGTGAGGGACTGTGGGAACCATTATCCTGAGTGGGAGGGTTGCTGTGGGTGCCATCACACCGAGTAGGGGGTTGTGGCTGGCCTCCTTCTAAGTGGTGGCCTCCTTAGGAGGATTCACTGTGGGGATACCATACTCATTGAGTGTGGGTGTGGGCATTTTTGGGAGCATCATACTCTAAAATGGCCATAAAAGTTGTATTGCTGGTGAGAACACCAAGCTGCTTCAACAGGGATATAAATATATTTCTTTTTTATTTTTTAGGGTGGGGGGCAATTACAACTTTTGATATGGGGTCTTGTGATTTCTATGTACGCCACTATCTGTGTGATCTCCCCAGGATGTTTCCGCTCACTGCTCATTATACATCATGGTTATCTGCTCGTGGTATATCATGGTCATCTGCTGTATAAACCCCTCACCGGTCATATTTCCTTTCTTCTATAGGTGGAGACTGTGGGACCCTTCTAAGCACCAGGGGTCCTTTCTCTGTCCCCATGGCCCGCTTGTACTTTGCAGAGGCGGTACTTGCCGTGGAATACCTGCATAGTTACGGTGTGGTGCACAGAGACCTGAAGCCGGAAAAGTAAGTGCCCCCGTAGTATAATAAAGTGGGGAAAGTTGTCATTTATTATCATTCAGTCTGTGAGGCTAAAACCATCTTCTCTTTTGCAGCCTCCTGATTACATCTACTGGACATATTAAAGTTACCGATTTTGGGATTTCAAAACTTGGTCTAATGATACCGAAAACCAACACCTACAAGGAATTAGCAGTGGACATCTCCAGAGAGTTCCAGGACCGTGAGGTCAGCATCACCTACAAGAACTTAGCTTGTTATTTGCAAATCTCATCACACTATTGTCTCTTCTCTACGTTCTTCCTTTCTAGAGAACTTTTCCACTAATATTTTATCTTCTGCATTGTGTTTTAACGATGATATCTTGTCATAATAATTGTTTCATCGATTCTCATCTCTATGTTCTGTTGGTTTCCAGTTCTGTGGCACCCCATGTTACATAGCCCCAGAGATCATCCTGAAAGAAGGCTATGGAAGACCTGTTGACTGGTGGTCATTGGGGATCATCCTGTATAAATTCCTGCTGGGATGTGTACCATTTGATGCTGATTCCCTCACTGAGCTTTATAAAAGGGTTGTCATTGGTGAGTAGAATAATCCGATCATTGCGTTGATTGGTTACATTTGTTTAGTTATTTCCTTTGCTTTATGTTACAGTCCAGTAAAGAGGTTTTATTTTCTGTAATTTTCTATGTAACAGGAGAACTAATTTGGAATTGTGATCGCGCTCCACCCCTGGATGCTCAGAATCTCATCACTGAGCTGCTCAGAAGAAATCCTGTGCGTAGACTTGGGACAGGTAACAGATATACTAGTATTAATATTCCCTTATTAGACCAAGGACATATCGCTCATGTCCATGAAGATCAGCATTTCTCTATCAGCTCATCTACTGTATTTCTAGTTCTCCACACTAAGACTTTCAGTTTATTTCCTTCATGTCGGCTCAGTTTTGTCATTAGTTCAGATTACGATAAACTGTTCAGATATGGAGCCATCCCTGACTATGTCCGCATCACTTTTGTTTTTCTTTTTCTAGGAGGAGCATTTGAGATCAAGGTTCATCCATTCCTGAGTGACTTGGACTTTGACAACATTCTGAGCCAGGAGCTGGAGTATGTTCCTCAGCTTGTTTCAGATGCAGACACCAGCTTATTTATCAGTAAGTAGAAGGAGACGTCATCTAGACTAAGCGACTGTTTGTCTCATCTTCCCTAATATGTGATCATCTGTTCCCATTAATATTAGTGATAAATAGTGACTGTGTTATACTGACAACCTCTAATAATACTTCATTACCTATTTCTTGTAGATCATTCTGATATAAACAAACATCTGGTCTCAAAGGATGAGGAAGGCACAAGTGAGAACAATGAGAGCCTTGACTTCCAAAATTTTACGTCATCTTCTGAAAAGCTTTGTAAAGTAAGTATGTGATTAATAAATCCAAAATATGTAAAAAAAATGTAAAACAACTCTAAAAGTACATAAAAAAAATATTTTATATCTTATTTTTATCCGTATTTAGCTCTGTATCATCGCTACCAGGATGGTGAACAATGAGGATCCCAATGCCCCTCCAGAGTATACACCAGAAACCAACACAAACATCTCAGAAATGTGAGTAGATTATAAAGGGTCATTACTTCATTACTGGGAGTTCCAGGCTGATCTATGTACACAACACCAAATATAGGACATAAATATCAGAATATCAAATGCAGCATTCACCGCTTCATGGTTAACGGTCATTGTACTTTTGGCTTCAGAAAATGCAGAAGATAACAGCCCATAATTGTGGCAGGTCATGCATTTTTAGCACTGCCTACTCTGTAGGAGAGCTGTAGTATTACTTGCCAGCCATTCTTGGTAGTTGTGTTCTGATCCATGGAAGGTAGTTTTGAGCAGAAAACCTTCCCCACTATGACAGTCATATGTCCTATTAGGCCTTATAGTCAGTGTTCTTATAGTGAGACAACCCATTTTATACTGTGTTTACTTACGATTTACATGTTTTTCTTCTTCAAACAGGCAGAAAGAATCTGTTCCTGTATGTAATACAGACGATGCTGTTACCATCTTGCCACCCTCATCCCCATTGCCAGGTATGTACATGTCTACAGCACCAACAATGTGAATGTTGACTTCAAGGCTCAAATATTTCCACATGGTTTTTCTGGTCTACTATGTTATCCATGTTTCATGGATCTCAGCTATGTTGACCATGGGTTCGTACTGTATCCCTATTTCCTTAATTTTGTACAGGAGTTTTTTTTCATGTATTCTGTATATTACGTTGCATCATCTATTAACCTAGTGAGATATAGCGACTGTGTTATACTGACACCCTCTAACAATCCTTCATTACCTATGTCTTGTAGATCACTCTGATGAAAACAACCATCTGATCTCAGAGGATAAGGAGGGCACAAGTGAGGACGATGAGAACTTTATCTTCCGAATATTTGCATCATCATCTTCTGAGAGGCTTTCTAAAGTAAGTATGTGATCGATAAATCCAAAATATGTACAAAAAAAGGATCTATAAAATTAAAAAGTATGTATATTTAATAACTTATTGTTATCCACATTTAGCACTCTACCACCACTAACGGGATGGTGAACAACGAGGATCCCAAGGCCCCTCCAGAGTGTACACCAGAATCCAACACAAACATCTCAGAAATGTGAGTAGATTATGGGGTCATTACTGGGAGCTCCAGGCTGATATATGTGCACAACACCAAATATAGGACATAAATACCATAATATCAAATGTAGCATCCACCGCCCCATGGTTATGGGTCATTGTGCTTTCAGCTTTCGGAATTGTTGGATATAACAGCCCATAATTGTGGCCGGTCATGCACTTTTAGTGCTGCCCTCACTGTAGGAGAGATGTAGTATGAAATGCCGGCCATTCTTGGTAGTTGTTTTCCTCTCAGCTCTCTATAAAAGGTAGTCTTGAGCAGAAGACCTTCCCCACTATGACAGTCTTATGTCCTACTAGGCCTTATAGTCGGTGTTCTTCTAGTGAGACAACCCCTTTTATATGGAGTTTACTTGAGATTTACATGTTTTTCTTCTTCAAACAGGCAGAAAGTATCTGTTCCTGTATGTAATACAGACGATGCTGTTACCATCTTGCCACCCTCGTCCCCATTGCCAGGTATGTACATGTCTACAGCACCAGCAATGTGAATGGTGACTTCAAGGCTCAAATATTCCCACATGGTTTTATACAATACTATAGGTCTCTTATGTTATCCATATTATGACAAAGCAGATCCTATAAGAAGATATTGTTACTGATTTTTTTTTAAATTTTTCATCAGAATTTCCATCTCATGAAGAAAGAAAATCGGCAATAAATCTGAGTATGGAGCAACAAAACTCAGAAAATGGAAAAAATGGGAAAAAGAGACGAGGTAAGTGTGAGAATCAACTCCATGTTGTGTGATGTCAGTGAGAATAATTCATGTGGAGTAGATGTCATCTGTCAGTGATGGGATTGTCACATGTATGATTGCTGACAATGACCCCTGACCTCTGTATGATAATATTCCTCTGCCGTCCGGCCACAGTGACTGCACAGCATTATCATGTAATATGGAGTCCCATCACTTACATTATATTTATTTCTCTTCTCATAGGTTCCATCTTCCGCCGGATCTTATCATCCTGCCGGCGTGGATTATCCAGGGCTGCTCGCGCATTTGCATGCTGTCACTGTTGCCCTAAAACCATCTAAAAGACGGGACACCTAAGCATCCAGCGCCCTGAAGTCCAGCAGATCCATCATCACTGCTGGAGCTGTATAGAAGGACCTTCACCATCTACCTGTGGCCTTCTGACTGGTCAACCTGGACAAGTTTCAGTAACGCCTCTGTCATCGGGCTCCGCGGTATTCATACTGCTCGTCTGACTTGTCATTTACTGATCACCTGGTATCTGACCTCGGCTATCTTCCTGACTTTGATTTATTCTATTGACAATGTTCACGATTTTATTCATCCCATTATTAATTAAAAAAAAGTAAAATCTGTTACTGTTGCTCTGATTCCTTTTTGTCTTGAATTCACAAATACTTGTAACTCACTAATTGCTCTTCTTCCCACTAAATGTATTTCTCATTATCCTTAATGCAGCAGTCAGTCTCATATTTCTGTCCAGCAATTACACTGGTGCATCCACCCTGTACCAGTCATTACACTCATCCACAAACCTCTCCACACTGCTGCACAGTCCTGCATCTCTACCATATCTACACTCCAATGAGCTAAGATTAACATCCTCCATAATCAGGACCTCCCACTCTCATGTCCAAGACATTTTCTCTGCTGCACCAGCTCTCAGGAGTGCACTACTGCAGGCAATCAGGTTCATTCCCACTATCAGAGATTTTAAGTGTGCAGTAGAAACAGATTATTTGTGGCAGGACTGTCAAATCACCTCACTATTCTAAGTTTTTCCTACAGCACTCAGTAGCACTTAATATTTGTACATATACAGATAATGGTTGGTGACTGGTTCATGCAGCCTTAATTCCACAAAGATAGAAATAAAAGGTCAACATGTTTCATACATCCAAACCATCCTTAATCATGGCAGAAAAACATAATTTTAAGTTCCCACTATGAATATTTGGTGAGATATCACAGCTGTGTATTTTCACAGCACAAAGAACGCATCTTACAGATCAGCAAATCACAGTGTGCTGACGCTTAGTGTTGTAGTTTTGAACAACACCATTCATTTTATCATATAATGTGTTGAAAAATGAGAAAAAATGCCAGGTTTGGGTTCCTTCATTTTACAGTGTGTATTGTGTTGTAAAAACAAACTGACAAAATGATTCAGAGTCAGTAGTACGATTACTGTGATACCAAACTTATAAGGTTATATATATATATATATATATATATATATATATACAGTACAGACCAAAAGTTTGGACACACCTTCTAATTTAAAGATTTTTCTGTATTTTCATGACTATGAAAATTGTACATTCACACTGAAGGCATCAAAACTATGAATTAACACATGTGGAATTATATACTTAACAAAAAAGTGTGAAACAACTGAAAATATGTCTTATATTCTAGGTTCTTCAAAGTAGCCACCTTTTGCTTTGATGACTGCTTTGCACACTCTTGACATTCTCTTGATGAGCTTCAAGAGGTAGTCACCGGAAATGGTCTTCCAACAATCTTGAAGGAGTTCCCAGAGATGCTTAGCACTTGTTGGCCCTTTTGCCTTCACTCTGTGGTCCAGCTCACCCCAAACCATCTCGATTGGGTTCAGGTCTGGTGACTGTGGAGGCCAGGTCATCCGGCGTAGCACCCCATCACTCTCCTCCTTGGTCAAATAGCCCTTACACAGCCTGGAGGTGTGTTTGGGGTCATTGTCCTGTTGAAAAACAAATGATGGTCCAACTAAACGCAAACCGGATGAAATAGCATGCCGCTGCAAGATGCTGTGGTAGCCATGCTGGTTCAGTATGCCTTCAATTTTGAATAAATCCCCAACTGTGTCTCCAGCAAAGCACCCCCACACCATCACACCTCCTCCTCCATGCTTCATGGTGGGAACCAGGCATGTAGAGCCATCCGTTCACCTTTTCTGCATCGCACAAAGTCACGGTGGTTGAAACCAAAGATCTCAAATTTGAACTCATCAGACCAAAGCACAGATTTCCACTGGTCTAATGTCCATTCCTTGTGTTCTTTAACCCAAACAAGTGTCTTCTGCTTGTTGCCTGTCCTTAGCAGTGGTTTCCTAGCAGCTATTTTACCATGAAGGCCTGCTGCACAAAGTCTCCTCTTAACAGTTGTTGAAGAGATGTGTCTGCTGCTAGAACTCTGTGTGGCATTGACCCGGCCTCTAATCTGAGCTGCTGTTAACCTGCGATTTCTGAGGTTGGTGACTCGGATAAACTTATCCTCAGAAGCAGAGCTGACTCTTGGTCTTCCTTTCGTGGGGTGGTCCTCATGTGAGCCAGTTTCTTTGTAGCGATTGATGGTTTTTGCAACTGCACTTGGGGACACTTTCAAAGTTTTCCCAATTTTTCGCACTGACTGACCTTCATTCCTTAAAGTAATGATGGCCACTCGTTTTTCTTTACTTAGCTGCATTTTGCTTGCAATAATACAAATTCTAACAGTCTATTCAGTAGGACTATCAGCAGAGTATCGACCAGACTTCTGCACAACACAACTGATGGTCCCAACCCCATTTATAAGGCAAGAAATCCCACTTATTAAACCTGACAGGGCACACCTGTGAAGTGAAAACCTTTTTCGGTGACTACCTCTTGAAGCTCATCAAGAGAATGCCAAGAGTGTGCAAAGCAGTCATCAAAGCAAAAGGTGGCTACTTTGAAGAACCTAGAATATAAGACATATTTTCAGTTGTTTCATACTTTTTTGTTAAGTATATTATTCCACATGTGTTAATTCATAGTTTTGATGCCTTCAGTGTGAATGTACAATTTTCATAGTCTTGAAAATACAGAAAAATCTTTAACCGAGAAGGTGTGTCCAAACTTTTGGTCTGTACTGTATATATATATATATATATATATATATATATATATATATATATATATATATATATATATATATATATATATATATACAGTGTTTAGCATAAATCAGTACACCCAAATAGATTTGTCAGCAAACCTGTAGTTTCCTTTCAGAATCATCATTTTATATGGGATACCATACTACAAAATACTCTCGCAAATTTGAGCCATTGAATGCAAACAAGATTTGGTATTTTGCAGACCCCAAAAAAGTAATTTTCTTAACAAACTCATTCAAGATCATGTTTCAAAAATGAGAACATCCCAGTAACAGTCTTAAGAGAAAAGCTAAGTTTAGACAACAAAATTATAATTAACAAGAACTGAACCACAGGTAAGTGTAATTATTCATTAAACAGATGTCCAGCAGACAGGTGTCTGTAAAAGGAAGTTACTTAATAAAGAAAACTCCTTCCCATTTCATGCTATCAGCAATGGCACCACATAGAAGGGAAATGTCACAAAACCTGAGAAAGAAAATAATTTCTTTGCAATAAATGTAAAGTCTACAAGAAGATCAGCAAAACTTTACTTATCAGTCAGAATACTGTAGCAAAAGTGATGCAAAACTATAACAAAGATGGAACTGCAACCATCTTACAGAGACGTCCAGGCCGACTATGGAAGTTAACACCTAAACAAAAGCGTCCTCTGATGAGAAGGGTAAGTGGCACCACATAGAAGAGAAATGTCACAAGACATTTCTGAGAAAGAAAATAATTTCTTTACAAAAAATGTGAAGTCTACAAGAAGATCAGCAAAGCTTTTCTTATCAGTCAGATGGAAGTTAACATCTAAACAAAAGCATCTTCTGATGAGAAGAAAATCGACAGGCAAATTCATTGCTATTAGCTGAAGAAGTAGAAAGCCAAACTAAGGTGAGTGTTTTCCATGACACGACACGGTGTACACTGCAAATGAATGGCATTCATGAGTGTCCTCCACAAAGGAAGCCTCTCTCCCTTAAAGCCCATGAACAATAAAAGTCCGTCTACAATTTGCCAGGGTCCATGCTTAAAACTATGAGGACTACCGGGACTCTATACTGTGTATGTGCATCTTATGTGTATGTCCGTATTTTATGTTTGTGTGCACTATGTATATGTGACGCGCCCTGGGCCTATGTGACGTAGCGTTGCGCACGCAGGGACTACCCGGAGCCGGATCTGATAGGGGTAGTAGTCTCGTGGCGGTGACCCGGTCCGTGCCCAGGGAGTCAGACTAAGTGGCGGTATATTAGCAGTAGATGTAGGATGACTACGCCACCCGTTGAATGCAGCTATGGAGCTGCCGCTGCAGGGCAGACCGCTGAGGCCGGTGGAAGGATGGTGCAGCGTGGATGGTATAACCCCCAACGGGAGGGGTATGGCCTCAGGGCAGCCGACGTGGAAGATGGGGGTAGCAGGAACCACTCAGAGACGATGCGGTGTAGTTCAGGGTCTTTACTGGTGACAAAGACAGACCCTCCCGGAGTACTTGCTAGCGATCGGGGCCTGGTCAGTCCTTGAGCAGATGGGATCTCCCCTGGCCAGGTGGAGTTGTAGGCCTTCCCAACTAACTGTACTCTTCTGGCTACCTTGCTAGAGGCGGGTAAAAGTAGCCCACGTCCCTGAGTGTACCGTGTGGTGCTCACCCGTATGGCCGGTGACTCGGGGCCTTCTAGTGCCTTCCGCTCCACGACGGCGGTGCTGGTCCCACGCGTGTGACCGTGCCTTCGAGTTTCTGGGCCAGAGGACTTGAAATCCCCTGCCGGACGGTTTCTGCTGCTGGGTAAGGGTTAGTCCCCACAGCCTCGGACTCCGGGTCCGGTGATAACTTCTCAGTCAGGGCGAGCTCTGCAGCTGCCAGCCCCTGACTCCTTGTAGCACTGCTCCCACAGAGCTCCTGTTGTTTCTTCCTATGCTGCTTCTCTTCTCTGTCTCTACTTCTGGCATGGCCCGGGAGCTGGGCCCAGCCGGAGCCACAGCTCCCTGTCCGCCCTCCTGGCTCAACTCTCCCTTTGAACTCTCTAACCCTGCCTCAGCCCCAGGTTTATATAGGGGAAGTCCTTCCCCTCCCAGGACTGGGCAGGAGGTGTGGCATGCATAGGATTCCTGACCAAGAGACCTCCCACCTGCTCTCAGACATAACATTGCTGTTACTGTGGAAACCAGACCCCTGGGGTGCCACATTCCCCCCTAGTGAAATTTAGTACTCCGGGACTGAACATACTTTTGTCAACATAACAAGGCATAAAAAAAAAATAACATTACAATAAGGAAACACATAAAGACGGTCACGGCGTGTCCGCAACCGGGTGCAGTCTTTGAAGAAAACAAAGGTGTCCATTTCACCAAAACAGGGAGACGTAACCAGGTAGGGGTCTGTCCTGCCCCGAGTCCTTAACAGTCTTTAGTCCATCCTGGGTTACGCTCCACTAACTGTACAAGGATTCCCGGTAAATCCACCAAGGACTCCTAAAAATAACTAGAAACACATAATTATTTACAGGATATGGCCGCTCTCAGGCCTCGGCCAGTGGGGATAAGGATTGGCTGCTCACAGTCCTCAGCCTGGTAAGGGATAGGGACACACGGGGAACAATTCACTAATCCCAACGGGGACCATATTTTAATTAGCAGCAGTCCTTGTACCCTAACGGGTAACTATGTACAGCTCTTTATTCACGCTACTTCCCTTCAGCAGCTATGTCCTCTTTGTGCTCCCTCCTGAGGGTAGTCCTCAGACCCGTCCGGGTCCTCTTGGCTTTCCTCATATTGGTAGTACTGCAGCTCCTCCTCGGTTAGCCGGGTTAGTATCTCTGCGACAGTCCTCCTCCCAGGTGGCCAGGACTTTACCTCCCTTTGGGCTGCCCCGGTTAATTGGGCCACCAGGATGCTCACTTTTTGCTCTTCTGTGAGGGGGTACACCTGGAAGAGGCTATCCAGCTTTTCTCTAAAGTCATGTAGGGTATGTGACTCCCCTGAGTACTGGGGTAGCCAGGCCGCTCCCGGGATATAGGGCATGGTGAAAGGCATGACTGCAGCAGCGGTGGCGCTGGCGGGGGTTGAGGCAGTGAAGCTCTCCTCCGTATCCGACATCTTCCTCCCCCCTAGTGGACCGTGGCCTACCTTGCGATGATCCTCTTCCGTAGGCCGCGGCTCCGCAGTGGATCGTCAGGGTTGAGGACCTCTCGTCACGCTCCTGTGACGTCGGCGTCTGCTGGGCTCCTTCCAGGACCTTACGCAACGTCCGGACGTGAGGCGGGGCTTCAGTTCTCGCGGGCTTTTTGGAGTCCACGCCCCTCTTCTTCCCGCGCGGCGTCCTCAAAATGGCGTCCAACGGCGGGAAAACTCCACAGATGGCGGGAAGAAGGCTGAAGATGGCGCCGGATGGCGGGAAAACTTCACGGATTGCGGGAAGAAGGCTGAAGATGGCGCCGGATGGCGGGAATCTTCACCACAGGTAAGTTTTAAAAGTCTCTCTTTCAGGCACGCAGTACCCGGTGGTTGCGGGCACGAAATCCTGCAGACTACGCCAAAAGTTGACGCGCCCTGGGCCTATGTGACGTAGCGTTGCGCACGCAGGGACTACCCGGAGCCGGATCTGATAGGGGTAGTAGTCTCGTGGAGGTGACCCGGTCCGTGCCCAGGGAGTCAGACTAAGTGGCGGTATATTAGCAGTAGATGTAGGATGACTATGCCACCTGTTGAATGCAGCTATGGAGCTGCCGCTGCAGGGCAGACCGCTGAGGCCGGTGGAAGGATGGTGCAGCGTGGATGGTATAACCCCCAACGGGAGGGGTATGGCCTCAGGGCAGCCGACGTGGAAGATGGGGGTAGCAGGAACCACTCAGTTCAGGGTCTTTACTGGTGACAAAGACAGACCCTCCCGGAGTACTTGCTAGCGATTGGGGCCTGGTCAGTCCTTGAGCAGATGGGATCTCCCCTGGCCAGGTGGAGTTGTAGGCCTTCCCAACTAACTGTACTCTTCTGGCTACCTTGCTAGAGGCGGGTAAAATTAGCCCACGTCCCTGAGTGTACCGTGTGGTGCTCACCCGTATGGCCGGTGACTCGGGGCCTTCTAGTGCCTTCCGCTCCACGACGGCGGTGCTGGTCCCACGCGTGTGACCGTGCCTTCGGGTTTCTGGGCCAGAGGACTTGAAATCCCCTGCCGGACGGTTTCTGCTGCTGGGTAAGGGTTAGTCCCCACAGCCTCGGACTCCGGGTCCGGTGATAACTTCTCAGTCAGGGCGAGCTCTGCAGCTGCCAGCCCCTGACTCCTTGTAGCACTGCTCCCACAGAGCTCCTGTTGTTTCTTCCTATGCTGCTTCTCTTCTCTGTCTCTACTTCTGGCATGGCCCGGGAGCTGGGCCCAGCCGAAGCCACAGCTCCCTGTCCGCCCTCCTGGCTCAACTCTCCCTTTGAACTCTCTAACCCTGCCTCAGCCCCAGGTTTATATAGGGGAAGTCCTTCCCCTCCCAGGACTGGGCAGGAGGTGTGGCATGCATAGGATTCCTGACCAAGAGACCTCCCACCTGCTCTCAGACATAACATTGCTGTTACTGTGGAAACCAGACCCCTGGGGTGCCACATATGCATACGTTAAAATGTGTATAGAGTATTAGCATGTGCAAATTTTATATGTGTGCCTAATATAAATATACATGGAAATGTATATGTAGGTGGTGCCTGATGGAGGGTGGGGGGCCCAGATCAGAAGTCCTGATTAAGGGCCCTTCACTGTCATTGTCTGCCCCTTATATAAACAGTAAAATCCTCTTTAATAACTGGACTTCCATTGGGGTGGACTTCTCATAGATGGCCAGTATGCATACTATATTGTGAATCTGGGCATCTCTCACAGAAAATCTGATCTGGATATGAGGGTGGTCTTCTATAAGCGGTGATGTTTTGGAGAGATTTAGGGAAAAGTCCCAATTCTTATCCATCGATCTGGTAATTTGAGTAAAATATTTGTGTTGATAACTGATCACAAAGTCACAAAATATGTAAGATTTGGCATAACCTGGTTCATTTTTCAAAAAGTTATGCTCAATTTTTTTAGCACCAAGTTTTGTTGCTTTTTTGTAGACTTACACTAACTTAGTATATTGTGTGAGAATTAAATGAATTATGAATTAGTTGGCGCATTTTACCACACTCTGGGGGTCCCTGACAGTCCTTCTTTACCGGCCCTGTAGTGATGCCAATGTAAACTTCCAAGTGACCGCGCAGTCAATCACTGTCACGAATGCAGGACAACCTATGATTAGCTAATTTTTGGGAAATCCTTATAACAAAAGGGGATTGAAAATATTTACAATTATTTTAAAAGCATTAAAAAAAAAACAGACCCAATACTTATAATTAGTTTGTTGAAAGTAGTCTAATTAAAGGGAGCTGAAAGGATTAGAGATTATGAACCCGATTCACCAGTGTTTTTGCCAGAAAACTGGCATAAAGCTCTTGAAAAGTTGCAAAGTTTTGTGACTTTTCCCATTTTCACATAATTTTAACTTCTTTAAAGCCCAAGACGTACTGATACGTATCTGCGCCCTGGGACTTAAGAGCCTGATACGTATTAGTACATCTTTGCGATCGCGCCCGCACACAGGCTGTGCGGGCGTGATCGCCGCCGGGTGTCAACTGATTGTCACAACTGACACCCGGTGCTATGTGCTGGGAGAGGTCCCGCACATTAACCCCCGCAATGCTGGGATCGAAGTCGTTCGCAGCATTGCGGGGGCAAGGGGAGGTGATCGGGATAGTCACCTCTCCTGCCGGCGTCCAGCAATGTGTGCCGCGGCTTCCCGGATGTTGTCATGATGACCCGATTCACTGAGGGGTGCAGTTTTAAGAATGGTGTCACTTTTGGGTATTTTCAGTCATAAAGACCCCTCAAAGTGACTTCAAATGTGATGCGGTCCCTAATAAAATGGTTTTGTAAATTTTGTTGGAAAAATGAGAAATCGCTGGTCAATTTTAACCCTTATAGCTCCCTAATAAAAATAAATTTGGGTTCCAAAATTGTGCTGATGTAAAGTAGACATATGGGAAATGTTATTTATTAACTTTTTTTGTGTGACATATCTCTCCGATTTAAGGGCATAAAAATTCAAATTTTGAAAATTGCAAAATTTTCTAAATTTTCGCCAAATATCTGTTTTTTTCACAAATAAACACAAGTGATATCGAAGAAATTTTACCACAATCATAAAGTACAATATGTCATGAAAAAATATTCTCAGAACCAGGGGGATCCGTTGAAGCGTTCCAGAGTAATTACCTCATAAAGTGACAGTGGTCAGAATTGTAAAAATTGGCCTTCTCATTAACGTGCAAACCACTTTGGGTTGTAAAGGGGTTAAGGACTCTACCTGCATATACAGTCATGGAGGAAAGTGCTGGCACCCTTGAAATTGTTTCAGAAAATTACACATGTTTTATTACACGCATGTTTATTTCCTTTGTGTTTATTGGAACAACACAAAAAAACTGAGAAAAAAAAGGCAAATTGGACATAATTTCACACAAAACTCCAAAAATGGGCCGGAATACATATATATATTTTTGATGGGACAACACTGAAGATGCGACACTTTGATACAATGTACAGTAGTCAGTGTACAGCTTGTTTAACTGTAAATTTGGTGTGCCTGCAAAATAACTCAACACACAGCCATTAATGTCTAAACAGCTGGCAACAAAAGTGAGTACACCCCTAAGTGTGTTCTCAGCTGATGTTATTTGTTGGTTTTTCTTTGCATCCCGAACAATTTTCTTGGCAGTTGTGGCTGAAATTTTTGTTGGTCTACCTGACTGTGGTTTGGTTTTTACAGAGCATCTGATTTTCCATTTGTTAATCACAGTTTGAACACTGCAGACTGGCATTATCAATTCCTGGGATATCTTTTTGTATCCCTTTCCTGTGTTATACTCTTTTTGCCTCCCTTTCCTGTGTTATACAGTTCAACTACCTTTTCCCGTAGAGCCGTTGATAATTCTTTTGCTTTCCCCATCTCAAAATCCAGAAACGTCAGTGGCTGGATCCCAGAAACTCACTCAGCTTTATGCACACACACTGATTACAAGCAAACAGGTCATACGTGAGGATGTTACCTTTAGTAGCCATTCAAACCCATTTGTGTCAAATTCTGTGCATGTTATCAGGCCAAAATCATCAGGGTATGTAAACTTTTTGATCAGGATTATTTGGATGTTTTTGGTTGTCATTAGTGATGAGCGAGCACTAAAATGCTCGAGTACTCGTTGCTCGGGTCGAGCAAATTGAAATACTCGGGTGCTCAACCCGAGCAATGAGCCCAATATAAGTCTAGGGGAAACTTGAGCATTTTTCAGGTGGCTCCCCACGGCGGTCTGCAGAGGGCCTAAAAATTGCCCAAATCGATGGGAACTGTGCTCAAATGACATGTGAACAGCATGGGGAAGACCCCTGGAAGCATCTCTGACTCCCAGATCACTGCTGTCAACAACGTCGTCAGAGTATTACGCCACTTTTACGGCGTAAGGAACATCCTTTCCAGGGTGATGACTTGTATATAAGGCAAAATAAATAAACAAAAACACAAATACTCCTACACACCTTGGGCTATGTTCACACGTAGCATTTTTGACACGTTTTTGCACTTTTGCATTGCTTTCAACCAAGACAAATGCATTCACCAGGAAATGTCATTTTAACATTTTACAACCTTATCTGGCCATGTGGTGTGTGACACATCATCAGACACATGCATACAGTGCTGAAAAGACATGGGAACAGCAAGGGGAAGACCTCTGGAAACATCTCTGAATCCCAGGTCACTGCCTAAATGTGTGCCCATCATAAGTGATCCTTGGCACATGCGAAGATGCCTCCCGCCATGCACCTGTCGTTGCAGACTTGCAACAATCACCGTCCACGTCCTTGTCCCACTGCAGTGTTCAGTTGTCCCTACCCCATTCCTTGGAATGCAAGCACAAGAATGCCGGCAGCCACCCACCCACAGGCTGCAATACTATACTGCCAAATTTTTGACAGCTGCTTGCACTTGAAATGTGGCCTTTTAGGCTCGTGGAGGCGGAAGCTTTTCATAACCTCATGCCGGCGGCGGCCGGGTGTCCATACTCGGTCCCCAGTCGCCACTATATTTCCCGGTATCGCCTCCGCCTTCCACAACCACGGGTCCAATAACATTACCCGTGCCCTCCCCAGTGCACTTACTGGGAAGGACCGCCTAACCACAAACACGTGGACAGGTGAATGTGGCCAGGGACGGTACGGAGCCAGTCCACAACTTTTTTTGCTAAGAGTTGTATTTAGCTCGGTGAAAGGACTGGCATAGAGGGAAACCGTATCTACCCTGCGCGTCATTTCTCCCAGAAAATCCTGTAATTGAGCTTGTTGCAGAAGCAATGGCAGCCCATCCAACATCAACTCGCACTTGTCAATGGTGCTTTGACACACACACATCTTTCTTTGCGCATTTAATTTCTTGAATACAGAATTGGAAAATGGCCTGATCCGTAATGCGTTTTGAGAAATAACATGCATAAGCATGGCCGATCCGCATTAAAAAAGCAGCCATAGAGTGTCCAGGAACCTTCCCCCACACTTTTCTTAGCCAGGGCTGCTTTTCGGCAGGGTTGCACGGGCCCACCAGAGAACCAGAGACTCCTCCGGCGGGCCCTGGCTTCTCCTTCAGGAGAGTTCATAGTGCCGAGGTGAGGCCATGATGATGATAGAGGCCATCATCTGCTTAGTTTTCTGTTACTTGGAATGCAATTGCAAGTATGCAGCCAGCCACCCACCCACCCACAGGCCGCAACACTAAACTGACAGATTTCTGGGCAGCTCTTTGCACTTGAAATATGGCCTTTTAAGCTTGTGGAGGTGGAAGCTTTTCACAACCTCATGCAGGCGGCGGCCGGGTGTCCATACTCGGTCCCCAGCCGCCAGTATTTTTCCGGTATCGCCTTCGCCTTCCACAAGCACGGGTCCCACAACATTACCCATGCCCTACCCAGTGCACTTACTAAGAAGGACTGCCTAACCACAAACACGTGGACAGGTGAATGTGGCCAGGGACGGTACGGAGCCAGTCCACAACTTTTTTTGATAAGAGTTGTATTTAGCTCAGTGAAAGGACTGGCATAGAGGGAAACCGTATCTACCCTGAGTGTCATTTCTCCCAGGAAGCCCTCTAAAGCTGCTTGCACTTGAAATCTGGCCTGAACATTACTGCTGGTACTTTTCTGTGGCAATTTTCTTGCCTCCTACCAGCCTGGAATATTTCCAGCAAACTATGGTACAACACCATGGTATTAGCACTGCCCCCAGTACCAGCAGCGAAGCCATCCTCAATTTCCTTCTCTGGAATTTTATTTGGTAGACTGAGTGGCTGCCAAAATAAATTTTCTCACAAAGGAGCTGATGATAGAGTGGCAGTAGGTTCAAGTTTCTCCAGCCTGTTAGATATTAGAGGGTGAACGGCAGCACATTGGATCAGTGGTTAGCACTGAAGTCTTGCAGCACTGGGATCCTGGGTTCAAATCCCAGCAAGGACAACATCTGCAAGAAATTTGTATGTTCTCCCACAGGGTTGGACAGTCCCACCAGAGAATTCTCTGGTGTGCCTTGGCTTCTACCTCAGGAGAGTTCATGATAGCGCTAACTTTGCAGCTGCTATGGGGCTCTTGAGCGGGTGAGAAAGGTTAGCCCTCAGAAACAAATCCTCTGGTGGGCAGAATGTTTTTCAATCTTAAACAGCTTCTCAGTGGGAGTTGTATTTCACAGCATGCCATATTCTTTAGCTCTGTGAAAGGACTGGCATATAGGGAAACCTTATTTACCCCGGTTGTCATTTCTCCGTCAAAAGGTTCCGCCCATTGTAACACACGACCATGCCTGGCTGTATGTTCAGCGGTGAGAGCCACAGATCAAGCTGCTGTGTTACAGCTTTCAACAACTATGCAGCGCTGGGCGGTTTGTTAATTAAGCATTAAGCATGTTATCTTCAGCACAGCCTGCTGCTGTTTGGCCAAGGCAGTGCAGCAGTGCTGTCAGCTTGTGACTGATGTGGTCATTTCGGAGATGGAGGAGGAGGTGCATGAGCTGAACAATGTGATTACATTGAGGTTAAATTGGTGATGCTGTTTTTTATACTAAAGAAAGATCCTATTGTTATGTTTTTTTATGTTATTTTTTATGACAAATGCATTCACCGGGAAAAGTCATTTTAACATTTTACAACCTAATCTGGTAATGTGGTGTCATCAGACACATCCTGTTTTATTTATGATGGAGGGACTCTGAAAGTCATAAAGCCTATTTTTATAGGAACATCAGACGGCCCTTACTATTCTTAAAAGGCCAGCAGTCGGCCCTAGCTATTGTTAGAGAGCCATCAGAGGGCTATGCTTTGTTGTTCCCATTATTAACAAGTGGGTCTCCTATACTGTTATTGCGCATCCAGTGACTGCAAGGGTTGTCAAAAATTTGGACGCAACCTAATACCCCTTTGAAGAGACATAGAGGAGGGTCTCAGTAAAAAAAATGTTCCCATTATAAAGGAGCGGGTCTTCTATAGTGGTAATGCCCATGCTGTGACTGCAAGGGTGGCCAAAATTTTTGAATAAAACACTAACAATTTAAAGACACAAAGAGCATGGCCACAGTAACAAGGTACGACATGTTCCCGTTAGAAAGGAGAGGGTCTGCTATACAGTTATAGGGTATGCAGTGAATCCAACGGCTGACAAATTTTAGGAAAAACCCCACTAAGAATTTAAGGACACACAGAGCAGGGCCACATTAACAAGGTACGACATGTTCCCATTAGAAAGGAGAGGGTCTGCTATACAGTTATAGGGTATGCAGTGAGTCCACCGGCTGACCAAGTTTAGGAAAAAACCCACTAAGAATTTAAAGACACATAGACCAGGCCACAGTAATGACAAATTCCCATTAGAAAGGAGAGAGTCTCCCATAGTGTTGGACTATGCAGTGACTGCAAGAGCTGCCAAAAATTTGGAGGCACTTCAATGGCCCTTGGAAGAGACGTGGAGGAGCGCATCATAAAAAATTGTTACCATTAGAAAGGAGCGGGCCTCCTATACTTGTAATGCCATGCACTAAGTGTATGGGCTGACAAACATTTACTCCTGGGGGGTATACATGAACATACTGTATAAAAATTTTTTTTTAAGGGCATCATAAAAATGTAGCGCCCCGAGGGCTCGACCGCTACAGGGGTATTGCACCTCTGCCAGAGGTGTGATATTCCACTCCCGGGTAAGGATGGAGTATGGACCAGGGTTCAGTTAGCTGCATACAGCACACTCACCCCATTTCCGAGGGACAGCTCAACGGTGCTCCCATTAGACAGAAATGCAGGCACGACAGACCATGTCCCTGGCTGGAGTGGGGAGGGGGTAGGAATACCCAGTGATGTAGGAGCAGATAGGGGTTGGTTCCTGAGCGTAGATAGGAGCCCATTGTTTGCTGGTCACCTGGGCTCATGTTCTAGAGGGAGGTATAAAAGGTGGGCACCATCTTAGAACAGTGTTCAGTCAGAGAGAAGAAGTGACAGAGTGGGGGCCTCTGCAAGGGGCTCTTCTCCGTAGGCGGGCCTAGCCTCTGAGGCCCAGCCAGCACAGAGAGAAGAGAAGAAGAGAAGTTCAGTGAGTGGAGTAAGAGAAGGAGTTCAGCCAGAGAGGGCTGACAGGGAGCTGTGGCTCAGTCTGGGCCCAGCTCCACGAGGCAGGCCTAGGGTGAAGGCCAGGAACAGAAAGAAACAAGAACAGAAAGGAACAAGAACAGAAAGGAACAGAAGAGAAAGAGAAAGAGAGAAACAGAAGGGCTCAGGAACAAGACGGCAGAAGGGACCCTAAGAACCAACGAGAATACAGGGTGAAGGGTCAGGCAGATTAAGGGTACCGGATCCCAAGTTGGTGGAGGAGAAACAGCCCTCAGCCAAAGACCGGAGGTCGTGATCATTTATTGGTGCGACACCTCATCAAACCTGCTAGGAAGGCACCATATAGGACAGCGGGGAACGGGAACCACATTTACCCGCACAAGTCCGCGGCAGCTGGACAAAAGTGGGTCACTGGTGAGGCAGGCCAGAGAAAGGATTGAAGGGGTCCTGTGTCATGCTCCTGAACTGCCTGGGGTTGACCGAGCCCCTCACCTGGTGGACGCAGCACGGCTCGGGCGGTCATTGCTGACAGAAGTGACCCGGAGTACATGAACTGTGAGTAAAAGACATTGGACTGCAGTACGTTGTCTGTGTACTCTTTCGCTCCTCCAGCACTAACGGCACTGGGACTCTCTGCACCATCACCCCCACCATCCACTACACTGCCCTGGGGCTGCACTCTTCCCGTGGGGAGTCACACTACCTCAGCTGCATACATCATCAGCCCCAGCGATCTGCCTTGCAGCGGCGGTTCATAATAACCGCAATCCACGGGTGGCGCAGTCGGACATCACTTAGGACGGCTAAAGGACTACCACTGGTCTGACCACCCTGAGCCACGGAACCGGGTCGCCACTACTACCCCCACCGTCTCCCTATTGCCCGGCTCCGAGTGCCCCACGGCCCAGGGGCGAGTCAAACACCCTTAAAAAAAATTATGTGGGTGTTGCATCATGGACCACGGTCACCCTGGTGATATGGTGGTGGAGGATGAGGAGAAGGAGGAGGACAAGAGCAAATAGCCAAAATCAGGAAGCGTATACCCATGTGTGGGTGTGAAAAGGTGCATGGGAATACACCTCCCAAGAAAAGACACTGGATTTGAGTTTATGTTACGCTGCTATTGTAGCACCCTGAGGACTCGGCTGCTACAGGGGTATTGCACCTCAACCCAGAGGTGTGGTATTTCACTCCCGGGTAAGGATGGAGTGTGGAACTGAGCTTAGTAGGCTGCATGCACTACATACATCCCATTTCCGGGGGACAGAACTACGGTACTCCCACCAAGTATATATGTGCAGGTACGACAGCGTCTGTCCCTGGCTGGAGTGGGAAGGGGGGTGGAACATCCCAGTAGTGTAGGGGCAGATAGGGGGAGCACTCTGGGTAAAGCTAGGAGCTCATTGGGTGCTGGTCACCTGGGCTCACACATAGAGGGAGTATATAAGGTGGGCACCATCTTAGGACAGGGTCTTTTTAGGAGCTGAGGAAGAGTTCAGCCAGGAGGGCTGACAGGAGCTGTGGCTCCGTCTGGGCCCAGCTCCAGGGCTAGGCCTGCAGTGAGGAGAGAGGAAGAAGGAAGGCCCAGAGTGGAAGACAAGAGGGAACCCTGAGAACCCAGAATTAAGCCAGAAGGGTGAAGGGTTGGCGGACACGGGTACCGGAACCCAAGCTGGTGGAGGTCAATCATCCTCAGCCAGGAACCGGAGGTCATGGTCAAGATTTGCCACGACCCCCACCAAATCCACCAGAAAGGCACACCAAGTATAGGGTCAGGGAACCCAGAGAAGGTTTAACCACCAAGAGACCCGAGGGAGCCGGCCAAAGGTGGATCCCTGGTGGGGACGGCCAGGAGAAAGAGAGGAGAGAGGGAAGCTCAGGACCACGCTCCGGAACTGCCTGGGGGTTGGCCGAGTCCAGGACCTGGTGGACGCAGCACGGCTCGGGTGGTCACTCAAGGCCAGAGTGACCAAAGGAACACCCGTGAGTTAAAAACCCTGAAACTGCATCCCACGTCTCTGACTCTCCTTTCTACACTACAACTACCCCCATCATCCGCATCTGCTGCCCTGAGGCCATACCCCTCCCGTTGGGGGTTATACCACCACGCTGCACATCCTGATACACCTGGCCTCAGTGGACTGTTCTGCAGCGGCGGCTTCAAAGCCGCACTCAACGGGTGGCGTAGTCGATCAAGTTAACATCTACTGCCATAGACTGCCACTTAGTTTGACACCCTGGGCACAGACCGGGTCACCGCCACAAGGACTACTACCCCTATCCAGATCCGGCTCCGGGTATCCCCTGAACATGGCCCAGGGGGTGCGTCAACTTTGGCGTAGTCGGCAGGATTACGTGCCCGCAACCACCGGGTACTGCGTGCCTGAAGAAAAGTTCACATTTACCTCAAAAAGAAGTCTCCCGCCGGTTCCGGAGGGTCCCCGCCATCGGACGCCATCTCGGATCGTTTCCCGCCGTTTGCTAGTCATCTGCAGTCTTTTCCCGCCATCCACGGAGTTTCCCGCCACTGGGAGACGATTCCCGCCATCTGAGAAGATTTCCCGCCCTGGCAGAGCGGACGCCATTATGGGCGTGCCAGAGGGTGGCAAGAGGCCACCTCCCATCGTGGGCCAGGTCCAAGAATGGCGCCAAAAGCGGAAACCGCCCCCACCAGCAGAGACTGTAATGATAGAGATGTCCATCAGCGTGAGGGGACTGCCCCTGGAACTGACAATCACCGAGTTGCCCCGGGACCGCCCTCAGTATGGGCGGATACAGAACAAAAGAGCGAGGATGGGTGCAGCCTGGAGGAGTCTGGAGAGGTCGCACCCGAAGATGGAGGGAGAGTCAGGCAGCACCGACCCTGTGGTCAGGAGCCTGTTGCAAGCAACCACCCCACTAGGCCTGGTGGAGATCCTGGCACAGCTCCCCCAAGACCGGGAGCGTGCACAGACCGCGCTGGAGAGCCTCGCACGGAGGATGGCCCGGGTGCAGCGAGAAATGCTGACTGAGTGGAGTAGGGAGATGGCCCAGCAGGCTGGAACCCGCCAGCGGAGCACGCCACCCGAGACGAGGAGTCTGACCGCCTCTGAGGATGGTGCAGGAGGAATGAAGGCCGGAGACGACGCCGAGGAAGGAGCCGAAGAGATGGAGGCAGGTAAAGGGGACGTCACAACCCCAAGCCTAATAACCGTGAACCTGCCCCAGCTCCCCGTCGCAGAGCCCGAAATTCCCCCTACCGTGCCTGTCGCTGCACCGCCACCGTTCCCAGCTAGGCCTCAAGCGGCAGGAGCCGCGACCACGCCCCCTGTGACGTCACGCGCCTCAACCCTGAGCGCGGCCAAGCAGGAAATGCCACCGGCCTGGTCGCAGGGCCGAGTACCCCCGGGCGCCGCAGACCCAACAGCGCCCTCTACCTCCACTAAGCCACCGGCCTGGTCGCAAGGTCAAGTACCCCCGGGCGCCGCCGTCTCCACGGTGCCCTTTACCTTCAGGGTGCCCCAAGCCTGGTCGCAAGGCCTGGAAGACCCGGGCGCCGCTGCCACCACCGCGCCCTCAACTTCCACAGTGCCGCACCTGGGTGAAGACCTATTCGCCCAACACACTTGCCCGGATGGGCAGCCCTTTGTGTGGCCACCGGAGTACTACCATCTCCGACTCCGGAAGGAAGGACCCCTGTGCGAGCCCCTGATTCCGGCTCCGGCGCCTGTCAAGATCACCCCACTCTCGTTGGAGGAGGCGCAGTTCGCGTGGGACCCCACTGGAGGAGACCTCATCGGGTTCACTCAAGAAACCCGGGCGGCCGCAGCTGAGCGTGCGGAGTGCTGCCGGCAGCAATTGGAGGTCTTCGACAGGGAACGGAGAGAGAGGCGGGTCCGCGAGGAGCGGCTGCAAGTACAGAGTGCAGAGCAGAAGAGCCGGACCCGACGGAACCCCCGTGCAGCCCATGGTCCCCGTGCCACCGGGACTGTAATCAAATTCCAACTGCAGCATGGTTGGGGCTTCATCCGGGACCACCGCACCCCCGGCGACGTCTTTGTGACCCGCAGGGACGTCGAGAGCCATCTGCCGGAGGGACACAGAGGTCGTGACCTATACCTGGGTGACGAGGTCACCTTTACCCGGCATCAATGTGCCAAAGGACCCTACGCCCTTCATGTACACCGGTTGACGGAGGAAGAGCTGCGGTGTGAGGAAGGACAAGAGGACCCGGACGGGTCTGAAGCCTACCCGCGAGAAGGAGCAGGAGGACGCCGTTACTGAAGTACGGTAAAGTGGAACTGTAAATAGTTACCCGTAAGGGTACAGGAACTGTTGCCAGAAAAGTATAGTCCCCGTTGGGACAAGTGTGAACTGTTACCCGTGTGTCCCCTATCCCTTAACAGGCTGAGGACTGTGAACAGCCAATCCTTATCCCCACTGGCCGAGGACTGAGAGCGGCCATAACCCCTTGTATATAGTTGCGCTTCCTAAGGCGCCCCCTACCGGTTTTATAGGAAACTGTGTTTTTTCTAAAAGAGACTGTTGCACTTTACCCGGTCACAAGTTGCACCGTGGCCGGAGGAACAAGAATGTTTACAATGAAAAGTTTATTATGAAAAAGTTTTATGCTGCTGATAATGTATATAATGTTTTATATGTTTATGGATGTTATGAAAAAAAATTGTATGTTTTGGTATGTTTTTATTCTTTTACAGCCCGAGGACGTGCTGTGATTTACCAGGGGGGAATGTAGCACCCTGAGGACTCGGCTGCTACAGGGGTATTGCACCTCAACCCAGAGGTGTGGTATTCCACTCCCGGGTAAGGATGGAGTGTGGAACTGAGCTTAGTAGGCTGCATGCACTACATACATCCCATTTCCGGGGGACAGAACTACGGTACTCCCACCAAGTATATATGTGCAGGTACGACAGCGTCTGTCCCTGGCTGGAGTGGGAAGGGGGGTGGAACATCCCAGTAGTGTAGGGGCAGATAGGGGGAGCACTCTGGGTAAAGCTAGGAGCTCATTGGGTGATGGTCACCTGGGCTCACACATAGAGGGAGTATATAAGGTGGGCACCATCTTAGGACAGGGTCTTTTTAGGAGCTGAGGAAGAGTTCAGCCAGGAGGGCTGACAGGAGCTGTGGCTCCGTCTGGGCCCAGCTCCAGGGCTAGGCCTGCAGTGAGGAGAGAGGAAGAAGGAAGGCCCAGAGTGGAAGACAAGAGGGAACCCTGAGAACCCAGAATTAAGCCAGAAGGGTGAAGGGTTGGCGGACACGGGTACCGGAACCCAAGCTGGTGGAGGTCAATCATCCTCAGCCAGGAACCGGAGGTCATGGTCAAGATTTGCCACGACGCCCACCAAATCCACCAGAAAGGCACACCAAGTATAGGGTCAGGGAACCCAGAGAAGGTTTAACCACCAAGAGACCCGAGGGAGCCGGCCAAAGGTGGATCCCTGGTGGGGACGGCCAGGAGAAAGAGAGGAGAGAGGGAAGCTCAGGACCACGCTCCGGAACTGCCTGGGGGTTGGCCGAGTCGAGGACCTGGTGGACGCAGCACGGCTCGGGTGGTCACTCAAGGCCAGAGTGACCAAAGGAACACCCGTGAGTAAAAACCCTGAAACTGCATCCCACGTCTCTGACTCTCCTTTCTACACTACAACTACCCCCATCATCCGCATCTGCTGCCCTGAGGCCATACCCCTCCCGTTGGGGGTTATACCACCACGCTGCACATCCTGATACACCTGGCCTCAGTGGACTGTTCTGCAGCGGCGGCTTCAAAGCCGCACTCAACGGGTGGCGTAGTCGATCAAGTTAACATCTACTGCCATAGACTGCCACTTAGTTTGACACCCTGGGCACGGACCGGGTCACCGCCACAAGGACTACTACCCCTATCCAGATCCGGCTCCGGGTATCCCCTGAACATGGCCCAGGGGGCGCGTCACTATCATTCGGTGGTGTTGAGAAGTCTGGCCCAATCCAGCCCTTGTTCATTTTTATAAGAGTCAGCCTGTCAGCATTTTCAGTTGACAGGAGGATGCGCTCATCAGTTATAATTCCACCAGCGGCACTAAAAACCCGATCTGATAAAACGCTGGCAGCAGGGTAGGCCAGGACCTCCAAGGCATAGAGAGCCAGTTCATTCCACATATCTAGCTTGGATACCCAATATTTATAAGGCACAGAGGAATCACGGAGGACGTTGGTACGGTACGGCAAGGTACTCCCTCAGCATCTTCCCAAACTTTGCACTCCTTGTGAGAGTACCCTGCGCCTCAGGGCCTGTGCGATGGGAGGGTCTGAGAAAACTCTCCCAGAACTTTGACAGTGTTCCCCTGCCTCTGCTGGATTGAAGTTGTGTCTCTCTCGCCTGTACTCCTTGGTTGTCGAACGAAGTGTGCCCTCTGCCTCCAGCGTTTTCAGATGGGAATTTTTTTAATAGGTCCGCAACAAGGGCCTTCTGGTACTGCCTCATTTTTGTACACCTGTCCGCCTCAGGAATAAGAGATATAAAGTTCTCCTTGTAGAGTGGGTCTAGAAGTGTCACCAACCAGTAATGACCTAAAATTTTGAGAATGCGAGGGTCATGGGAAAGGCAGCATAACATAAACTCAGCCATGCGTGCCAGACTACTAACAGGCAAGACTTCCGTGTCCTCACCAAGAGGATGACTGACCATGCTCTCCTCCTCCTCCTCTCTGTCCTCTGGCCATCCACGCTGAACAGACGGTATGACAGCTGTGCAGATAGCACCGTCTATAGTGCATGAAACTAGTTCCTGTCCTTCCTCCTCCTCCTCTTCCTCATTGTCACCCAATCCACGTTGGGATGAGATGAGGCTTGGCTGTGTGTAATCACCCTGTATGGTTAATTGCTCCATCTTATCATTCTCCGCCTGCAATGCATCATCTTTGATTGTGAGCAGAGAGCGTTTCAGAAGACAGAGAAGCGGGATGGTGACGCTAATTATGGCGTCATCGCCGCTCACCATCTTGGTGGAGTCCTCAAAGTTTTGGAGGATGGTACATATGTCTGACATCCACGTCCACTACTGAGGTCTTATGTGTGGAGTCTGAACTGAATACCGATAGCCTTTTTGATGCTGGTACTCAACAACTGCCCTCTTCTGCTCACAAATCCTTCCCAACATCTGCAATGTAGAGTTCCAACGTGTGGGGACATCACACACCAGTCTGTGAGCCAGAAGCTGCAAACGCTGCTGAAACACTGCAAGGGCAGCGGAAGCTGTAGCTGACTTTCTAAAATGGGCACACAGGCGGCATACTTTAACAAGCAGATCCGGCAGCTCCGGGTAGGATTTGAGTAACCGCTGAACCACGAGGTTAAGCACATGGGCCAGGCATGGTACGTGTGTGAGCTCGCCTCGCCTCTGAGCCGCCACCAGGTTCCAGCCATTGTCACACGCGACCATGCCTGGCTGTAGGTTCAGCGGTTTGAGCCACAGATCTGCCTGCTCTTTCAGAGCTGTCCATAACTCTTCAGCATTGTGTGTTTTTTCACCTAAGCATATTAGCTTCAGCACAGCCTGTTGCCGCTTGGCCGAGGCAGTGCTGCAGTGCTTCCAGCTTGTGACTGATGTGGTCATTTCGGAGATGGAGGCTGAGGAGGAGGAGCAGGCTGAGGAGCATGAGGTTCAGGAGCTGTAGACCGTGGGGGCAACCCTGATTGACCTAGGGCCTGCAATCCTTGGCGTCGGGAGGACGTGTTCCGTCCCAAGGTCCGACTGGGTCCCGGCTTCCACTATGTTAACCCAGTGTGCCATCAGCGAGATGTACCGTCCCTGCCCACAAGCACTTGTCCACGTGTCCGTGTTTAGGTGGACTTTACCGGTAACTGCGTTGTTAAGGGCACGGCTAATGTTTTGGGACACTTGCTTGTGTAATGTGGGGACGGCACACTGGGAGAAATAGTGGCGGCTGGGGACAGAGTACCGAGGGACGGCCGCCGCCATCAGGTTGCGGAATGCTTCTGTTTCCACAAGCCTAAAAGGCAACATTTCGAGCCAAGCAGTCGTGAATTGTGAGAATTTAGTAGTGTGGCCTGTGGGACGTTGGCTGCATATTTGCGCTTGCATTCCAAGGACTGGAGTATGAACAACTGAACGCTGCGCTGGGACAAGGACATGGACGTGCTTCCTGATGCTGCTACTTGAGAGTGTGCAATGACAGGAGCAGGGCAGGAGGCATCTTTGCATGCACTATGGACAGGGGATTGACTTGCATGCACAACAGCAGAAGAAGCAATGGTGCCACCTGTAGACACTGTTCCTGGACCCTGGTGTTCGGCCCACAAAGTCGAGTGCTTTGCTGCCATGTGCCTCATCATGCTGGTGGTGGTCAGGCTGGTCGTTTTGCCACCCCTGCTGATGCTGGTCTGGTTCGTGATGCAAATGGCCTTTTTGGAGTTATCGGCAGAGTCTTTAAAAAACAACCAGACTCGGGAAGACCTAACAGTTGTAGTGGCAACTTCCTTCATGTTGGTGTTACGGGAAACGGTAGCCTGCCTTCTGTCTGCGGCCACCACACTGCTTCTTCCTGCCTGTTGGGGTGCTCTGCCTCCCTCCCCCTGTGTGCTGCTGTCCTTGCTCTGCATGTCCTCCTGCCAGGTTGGGTCAGTTACTATATCATCCACCACCTCGTCTCCCACTTCTGCACCCTGGTACTATTCCTGACTTTCTGTCAATTGTGTCTCATCATCGTCCACCTCTTATGACAGTTTCCCACCGTCGCCTTCGTGTGACCGTGGCTGCTCAAATATTTGGGCATCGCTACACGTGATCTCCTCTTGCCCCGCTTCAAGTGGACCGGGCGAGAGGCCCGAATCTATAAATGGAAAAGTGAACAGCTCTTCAGATTGTCCAAGTGTGGGATCAATTGTCTCTGGGTACTCGGCATGGTGGGAGGAAGGAGGATCAGGGTGAGGAATATGAGGTCCAGACTCATGGCTACTGAGACTTGACCGTGTGGAAGACAGGGTGGTGGTGGTGGTGGTGGCTAAGTGACTGGAAGCATTATCCGCTATCCAACCAACAACCTTTTGACACTGATCTGGGTTCAATAGTGGTGTGCTGCGGTCCCCTAGAAATTGGGACAGGAAGGTCAGGCGAGAAGATGTGGGTGTTTGTTGTGGCACAATTTCGGCTTGCCCACGGCCTTGTCCTCGGCCTCTGCATGCACCATTACCATCACGTCCAGTTCCCCGTCCCTTGCCACGTGCCTTGCCCATTTTAAATGGAGGATAGTATCTTCCACGCTCACTACAAATGATTGAGTTTGAAGCGAAGTTATATGTGATCGGTGTGATGGAGAAAACAGAGTTTTAAATACCTGGCCTGTAGGTAAGTAGTGTGAACAGCAAACTGCAGTGAATTGCTTCACTGACACACTGAAAAAATGGAGGCCAGAAATGGCAGTATTTTCTGACAACGTATATGTGATCTGTGTGACGGAGAAAACACAGTTTTAAATAGCTGGATTTCTAGCGCTCTAATATGGAAAGGACCTGGCTGTATTCTGCAGTGCCAACAAGCAAATGGTGCAGAAAAACGGTGTTCTCTGGATTGCTTTATAAGCAAATAATGAGGATTAAGATCCAAAGAAAAGTATTCCTCGCCCCTGAGACCTGGGCCTTTGTATAGAAATATCTAACAGCAGCAGAAGGCAGAATTGGAATGGAGCCTCTTGTGCTATATGCACTGCAGTCTGCTATATACACTGCCTGCCTGCCTATTTACACTGCCTGCCTGATATCTCTGCAGATGGATTAGTCCTCAGAAGGACTGTTTGTTGAGATGTATATGTGTAATGTGCGGTTTTTCTCACTACACTACCTAATGCACGATCAAATCTCTCCCTAACGCAGCAGCAGCTCTCCCTACACTGTCTGATCCGGAGTGACTGTGATGAGCATGGCGGTGCCAGGTCAGATATAGACCTGATGACGCTGTGCAGCCAGCCAATCACTGTAATGCCCACAACCAACATGGCTATGGCATTACAGTGCATGGCAGGCAATCCCTGCATGTTCATTGGCTCTGTAAAGAGCACCAAACATGCAGGGATGGGTCCCGACTTCCCGCCCGACCAACCCGGAAATACTCGGTGAGCGCAGAGCATCTCGAGCAGTGAGATACTCGGGCGAGCACCGAGCAGTAGCGAGCATGCTCGCTCATCACTAGTTGTCATTAAGATTTAAAAAGAGAAAACACAGAAATGTGACAGTAAATGGCTTCACCCAACCAATAACCATGAGTGGAGAAAAAGTGTTTTTGTTATCATTCATTTTTTCTGAAACAAGGCCAAGAAAGGAAAAATTCTGCCGGGGTATGTAAACTTTTGAGCAGAACTGTATATGCGCCAGCCCCAGTGTCTCCTATTCTATATACTCCAGCCCCAGTGTCTCCTATTCTATATACTCCAGCTTCTTCTGTGATGTATATGCTCTAGCCCCAATGTATCCTGTGATGAATATACGCCAGCCCCAGTGTCTCCTATTCTATATACTCCAGCCCCAGTGTCTCCTATTCTATATACTCCAGCTTCTTCTGTGATGTATATGCTCTAGCCCCAATGTATCCTGTGATGAATATACGCCAGCCCCAGTGTCTCCTATTCTATATACTCCAGCCCCAGTGTCTCCTATTCTATATACTCCAGCTTCTTCTGTGATGTATATGCTCTAGCCCCAATGTATCCTGTGATGAATATACGCCAGCCCCAGTGTCTCCTATTCTATATACTCCAGCTCCAGTGTCTTCTGTGACGTAGCTAATGTAGCCCTAATGTCTCTTATGCAGAGGCGTCGCATGATAAAGCAGTGGGACACAAGCTCCCTGCCCTATCACTATCTCTTTCATATGCCACAGATCGCCATAGGCCTGCGGTTAACGAGATGTCAGCATCCTCACGCAGGTGGCTCGGTGACATCATTGCATCGCTCTGCTCTGCTGTCCCGCCATGGAAGAGGAGACAGAGGCCGTGATGTAGGGAATCAGGATTAAGTGAGATATTTTTTTAAATGATCGGGCAGTGGAGCCATCCTACTATATATCTGGAGTAGTGGGTCCATCATACTACATATGGAGTAGTGGGGCCATTATACTATATGTATGTGGGGCAGTGGGACCATCATAGTATATACAGGTGCATCTCACTAAATTAGAATATCTTCAAAAAGTTAATTTATTCCAGTTCTTCAATACTGTTTCAGTATGCTCCACAATCATGAGGAAGACTGCTGACTTGACAGATGTCCAGAAGGCAGTCATTGACACACTCCACAAGGTCCTAGAGTTCCAATTTTCATTTGGAAATCAAAGTCCCAGAGTCTGGAGGAAGAGTGGAGAGTCCACAATCCAAGCTGCTTGAGGTCTAGTGTGAAGGCTCCACAACCAGTGATGGTTTGGGAGGCCATGTCATCTGCTGGTGTAGGTCCACTGTGTTTTATCAAGACCAAAGTCAGCACAGCCGGCTACCAGGACATTTTACAGCACTTCATGCTTCCCTCTGCCGACAAGCTTTTTGGAGATAAAAATGTCATTCTCCAGCAGGACTTGGCCCCTGTCCACACGGCCAAAAGTACCAATACCTGGTTTACACACAACAGTATCACTGTGCTTGATTGGCAGCAAACTCGCCTGACCTTAACCCCATAGAGAATCTATTATTGAGAATCTATGGGGTATTGTCAAGAGGAAGATGAGAGACACCAGACCCAACAATGCAGATGAGCTGAAAGACAGCTTTTTGTATTGAAGAACTGAAATAAATTAACTTTTTGATGATATTCTAATTTAGTGAGATGCACCTGTATATGGAGCAGTGGGACTATCATGCTATATATATGGAGGAGTGGGGGCATCATACTAAATATAGAGCAGTGTGTGTGTGTCACCCCAGGCCTGGATACCACAAACAATAATCTGTTTCTGAAAGCAGGAGGGAGGTCCCCTGGTTAGGGACAATTAGCATACAGCACCTCCTGTCCCAGGCCAGCAGGGGGAGCTGGCTGCCCCTATAAAAGCTGGAACTGGGGGCAGGGTTAGAGAGAACTGGAAGACCTAGCTCAGGAGTGAGACTAGTCCCAGAGAAGGAGGGACAGTTCAGCTGTTGCTGAGGAGTCCGTGAGGCAGAGGAGAAACTGCAAGCCAGGGACAGAGGCGACGAGAGCCGGTCCTGGCAGAGAACCAATCTACTGGACATTGGGGTCCGAGGCTGTCAGGGTTACAAGCCCAGCAGCAGAGAACCAAGCTGCGAGGGATTTCAGGTCCCTTGGCCTAAGAAGCCTGGAGGCTCCGCCACACAGAGGGACCAGTACATCGAGGAGCAACAAACAGGTACCCAAGGCCTGAGTCGCAAGCCATACAGGAGAGAAGTACACGGCCAGCTCAGGGACGTGGGCTATTACACCACGAAAAGGGGGATAGTCAGAAAGAGCATAGAGAGAACGGTAGGCCTACACACTCACCCTGACCAGTGGGGCTCGCCCGATTGCTCTCAGACACCCAGGCCCATTCCTAACCGGTACTGTTGGGCCATTAATAATATCTACAATAAAGACCCTGAACTGTTTGAAGCGGACTCTGAACTCTTACTATTGCGGCCTGCACTATCACCCCCAACATCCACCTACACTGCCCTGAGGCTACACTCTTCCCATGGGGAGTTATCCTACCCCTGTGCTGCACACCAGCACCAGCCTCAGCGGTCTGCCTTGCAGCGGCGGTTATCTCCAACCGCAATCCACGGGTGGCGTAGTCGGACATTCAAAACACTGATAAATAGACTGCCACCATTTGGTCTGACCACCCTGAGCCACGGGATCGGGTTGCCACTACTACCCCCATCAGCACTGTACACTAGAAGGCCCGGTTCCGGGTACCCCACGGCCCAGGGGGGGAGTCAGCTTTGGCGTAGTCGGCAGAATTGTGACCAACCCGCCACAAACGGGTATTGCGTGCCTGGAAAAGACTCTATACATATCTGAGTGAAGTTTCCCGCCATTTGGGGCCATTTCCCGCCAATCGGAGCCGTTTCCCGCCATCGGGCGCCATCTTCGGGACGACGCGCGGGAAGAAGAGGGGCGTGGACGTCCAAAAACGCGTGAGACCTGAAGCCCCGCCCTACGCTGAGACGCTGCTCAAGGTCGTGGATGGAGATCCAGCGGATGCCGACGTCATCACCGAGCAACGCAAGGTCCTCTCCCAGAGCATCGCGAGGGAAGCCGCGGCCTACAGAAGAGGATCGCCAGAAGGTAGGCCACGGTTAATTAGGAGGGAGGAAGATGTCGGACGCGGAGGGACCCTCTACCACCAGCGTAGCCGCTGCAGCTGTGATGCCGTTTTCCATGCCCTATATCCATAGGCGGATTATAATGAGGGCAATCCGGGCGACCGCCCAGGGCCCTGAGCCTGCAGGGGGTCCACGGCTCCAGGCGGGGTGTCTAATGCCGGATTGCCCTCATTATATGTGCGGGCCGCCGCGGCACATAGCGGTAGCAGTGGCGGGAGGGGGGGGCCTGGACTGCTCCCCCAGCAGCGGCCACCGCTACTTCTTCATCGGCCGGGCCAGCACTGCAGCAGTTAACTTCCCTGTGCTGGCCCGGCCGCGTCACTGCTAGGAGACATGGCCCTGTGCGCGGCTGTGTCTCCTAGCTGTGACGTCACACAGTGCGCCCCGGCCTGCAGTGCTGCACCGGAAAAGAGAGAGAGCAGGCAGGAGGAATTGAGCCGGGGGATGGTGAGTGTGTGTGTGTGTGAGCAGATGTGTGTGTGGGCAGGTGTGTGTGTGTTTGTGGGCAGGTGTCTGTGGGGGCAGGTGTCTGTGTGGGCAGGTGTGTGTGTGTGTGTATATGTGTGTGTGTGTATATGTGTGTGTGTCTGTGTGGGCAGGTGTGTGTGTGTATATGTGTGTGTGTGTATATGTGTGTGTGTGTGTGTGTGTGTGTGTGTGTGTGGGCAGGTGTCTGTGTGAGCAGGTGTGGGTGTGTGTGTGGGCAGGTGTGTTTGTGTGTGTGGGCAGGTGTGTGTGTGGGCAGGTGTGTGTATATGGGTGTGTGTGTGTGTTTGCGGGCAGGTGTCTGTGTGGGCAGATGTGTGTGTGGGCAGGTGTGTGTGTGTGTGGGCAGGTGTGTGTGTGTGTGTGGGCAGGTGTGTGTGTGTGTGGGCAGGTGTTGGTGTGTGTGTGTGGACAGGTGTGTATGTGTGTGGGCAGGTGTGTGTGTGTGTGGGCAGGTGTGTGTGTGGGCAGGTGTGTTTGTGTGTGGGCAGGTGTGTGTGTGTGTGGGCAGGTGTGTGTGTGTGTGTGTGGGCAGATGTGTATGTGTGTGGGCAGGTGTGTGTGTGTGTGTGTGTGTGGGCAGGTGTGTGTGTGTCTGTGTGGGCAGGTGTGTGTGTGTGTCTGTGTGGGCAGGTGTGTGTGTGTATATGTGTGTGTGTGTGTGTGTGTGGGCAGGTTAGAAAGTCTTGCCCTGTTGAACACTACACCTGACTTGAGGCCACCACCTCTTGGTTGTCCAATGTTCTTGCTTCTCTAGGGCTCTTCTCAGATATTCATTATACCAGCTCCCCAGAATACCAAAGTTAGGGTGGGTGACCGCGAGCCCTGGTGGTGGTCATAACTGCGGCCACCCAGGGGCAATACTCCATAACAACAATCCCCTGAGGTGGTGTAGGATGTAAGGACCTATTCACACTACATTCAGCGCTGCATTCAGGTCTTTACACAAGGCTTACAACTGAATCCCTGAAATTCAGGATTGTGCTGTCTGAAATGAGACATCTGAAAGCAGAGAAAATGGAGCCTAAAGATTCAGACTTTAGCCTCGGTTTGCCTTTGTTCAAATCAATGGCTATGTCAAGGCACATCTGAATGCCATTTTTCAGGGATTTAGATAGAAGCCTGGAAAGAGGAGATGAATGCATTGCAAAATTCAGTGTGAATAGGCCCTTATATCTGGAGTCTTGATATTGATGCCACAAGCATTTTACTTGTTTTTAACTTAAAAAAAAAATACACACACACAAATTATACACACACACACACACACACTATACATACACACACAGTATACATACACACACATTATACACACACACACACACTATACATACACACACACAGATGTGTATGTGGGCAGGTGTGTGTGTGTGGGCAGGTGTGTGTGTGGGCAGGTGTGTGTGTGTGTGATGTCTGTCTGTTTGTGTGTGTGTGTGTGTGTGTGGGCAGATGTCATTGTGTGATGCCTGTTTGTATGTATTTTTGTGTTTCAAATGTGTTTATGCGTGTCTGTATATGTTTGTGTGTGTGTATGACTGCATGCGGCCTCCTGCTGAGTATAGTTGGCGCCGTGCGGCCTCCTGATGTCTCTGGGGGGGCTCCGTGCAGCCTCCCGCTTTGTATAGATGGCTACGTGCGGCCCCTCGCTGTTTATAGACGGCGCCGTGCGCCCCCCCGCTGTGTATAGATGGCTACGTGCGCCCCCCGCTGTGTATAGATGGCTACGTGCGGCCCCCCGCTGAGTATAGATGTCGCCGTGCGGCCTCCTGCTGTGTATAGATGGCTACGTGCGGTCTCCCGCTGAGTATAGATGGCGCTGTGCGGCCTCCTGCTGTCTCTGGGGGGAGCGCCGTGCGGCATCTATACTCAGCAGGAGGCCGCACGTAGCCAGCTATACACGTATACTCAGCAGGAGGCCGCACGTAGCCATATATACGGTGCCATCTATACACAGCGGGAGGCCGCACGGCGCCATCTATACACAGTGGGAGGTCGCACGGCGCCATCTATACACAGCGGGAGGCCGCACGGAGCCATCTATACACAGCGGGAGTCTCAGTGTTTTGCAAGAGCAGTCAATAAATTCTGCTTGACTAATTCTGAGCACCATAAAGTCTGGTTCGCTTCTAACCTGCTGTCTTCATTTTCAGCTTGCTGAATTCTAACTCATTTACTGTCATTCGAGACGATGCCTTTGCTGGTCTCTTTCACCTTGAATACCTGTAAGTGTTCCACTTAATGTCATATTTTTGATTCTGTTCTTCTTCATCTTTTGGCATGTGCAATTGTATGAGCAAGTATTCATATGAATTTATGACCTACTTAAACCTTGGAGGACCTTAAATTTTATTCAATCAAGTTTTTTTCCAGTTTAAAACTATGGGACATATATGTGCCTTGGTCCTCAAAGGGTTTTTAAAGGGGCTGCAAACATAAATACGAAAAAAATAATTCAATTAGTGCTTTTTGTGTTTATTTAATTTTTATTTGAAGTCCATTTTTTTTATATACTTTGAAATTAAGCTCTACCCCATGGAATGAAGCCCTACCTACATGACATCTGAGAGCTACATGGATCCCGCTTGTGTGGTGCCTGTCCGTCACTACTATTCAGTTTTAGGGTCCACTCACTAAGCCATATATTCTCTCATGCAAGAGAATAGGGCCAATTATGCTAATGACACTCGGCTCAAACTCTGTCAGAGCTTCAACTGAGTGTGATCCGATTCTCTCGCAGCACAGATATGGAGAAGATGGAGAACTTACTTTCTCCATCTTCTCCATAGTCTCTGTGAGTGTTCATCGGACTGCACTTGGATGACGTCCGAGTGCAGTCCAATGTTTTACGTGCACCCATAGACTTGTATGGGTGCACATGGTCCGAATATCGAATGAGATTATTTTCTCATGCCAATAATCGCACTGTCCCATAGTATAACATAGAGCCGAGTCCTATCCGATAAAACATCACATAGCATTCGGCCGTGTTATACGACAGTGTGAGCGAGCCCTTAGAGTCAAGGAATATTTACATGTAGATGATGATATTACTCTCCAAGTGTATATTTTTTTAGGCGAGTTCATAGTAAATGCTTTGCATTTTTGACATGTGATTAACTAAAGAGCAAGAAAGATTTAGGACCTCCCCTATAGAGAAACGAAAAATAGTTTGGAGGACTTGCATGTCCTTTTTATTTATTATGAGAAAATCATAAAAGATCCAGTTTTTTAACCATGCTGTGACTTTCTGCTGAGGGAGAGGGAGAGAGCTGCCCTATTCAGAGTCTGTAATAAGACCTGCTGACAAAAGTGTTGAAGATACAGTCTAACGTGAATTAACAATGAAAAAAAGTTAATTTAACAAATGGCTTGTATTTTTTTTAATACAAACTTTTTTGTCTTTACAGCTCTTTTAAAGGGAATCTGTCATCAGGTTTTTGCCACCTAATCTGAGAGCAGCATAATGTAGGGTTAGAGGCACTGATTCCAGTAATGTGTCACTTACTGGGCTGTTTAGTGTTGTTTTGATAAAATCATTGATTTGTCAGAAGGTAATTATCACTAGATGACTAGTAAGTTCTGTAGGACCCCACCCCCATCACTGATCAGTAGATTTCTGTGTACACTGAGCATGGGCAGAAAGCTGCCAATCAGTGGTGTGGGTGGGGCTATACAGAGCGCAGCATTCAGAGAGCTGCTAGATCTGCAGCAGATAAAACGGTGATTTTCTCAAAATGGCAACAAGTAGCTGATAAAGTGACACATCGCTGGAATCAGGGTATCTGCCCCAATATTGTGCTGCTCTCAGATGAGGCAGCACAATTAATATTATGCCAAATTAATTTCCCATGAACTATCACATGATCTATCACAGGGGATCATGTGACATGTCACGTGATAAATCAGCTGTGTGGAGGGGGCCCGCGCCTTCTAAACTGCCCGGGGCCCTTGCTACTCTTAATCCACCCCTGCCTATATCCCCGGAGCGGCCTGGCTGCCCCAGTATGCCGGCGAGTCGCATACCTTGGGCGACTTTAAAGAAAGGCTGTATAGCCTGTTCAAAGTTTATCCCCTGACAGAAGAACAGAAGGTAAGCATACTGATAGGGCAGTTAACTGGTGCGGCCCAGCGGGAGGTAAAGTCTTGGACAGCTGAGGAGAAAAGGACTGTAAGGGGGGTTCTGACCCGTCTACGGGACACCTTTGATGCCCGTACCTCAGCAGAAATCAAAATGCGGTTCTATGGATGTAAGCAGCGAGCTCAAGATAGCATCCGAGATTATGCCCTAAATTTACAGGAAGCCTTGGGGGCAATTAAGCAAGCTGACCCTGGCAGCGTGCAGGATACAGATAAACTATTGACTGACCAGTTCATAGAAGGTCTGCTGTCCAGCGCCCACAGAACCCAGCTGCGCCTCATGGCCCTACAGAACCCCGATTTGACTTTTGCACAGTTCAACGATAGGGCCATCCGGGTGCTCCGAGAACCTGCACCGGGTGGCGCTGTAGCTTCCCGGCGCCCAGCCATCCCTTACCACCAGGGGGCGGCACCCTATCCCGCAGACCTTGTGGGGGCTGATGCGCAGGCCCTAAATCCATCCCCGCCTGCAAACCTGCACCATCAGGTCCAAGAACTAACAAAGAGTGTTGCTGCATTGTCCAGGACCGTACAGTCGTTACAGATGGACCCGTCAGGACCAATCAAGCTGGCTTCCAGTCCGGAGGATGTCCCGTGGCGTCGACGGAGGAGGATCCCGTCGTTCAGAGGGAGGCCCGCCGATCATTACACTGAGGATGGACAGCCGATTTGCCGCCGTTGCAGCCAGCCGGGACACGTAGCCAGGTACTGTACTTTAAATGGGTCCGACCTGGGGCAAAGGGCCAACCCCCAGGCATAAGGTCATCAGGCCCATCTAATTGGCATGATAAGTAGGTAGGGGAACGCCCGGTTTTACCCGTAGTGCTGGACGGTATCCCCATGAGTGCACTGCTGGACACCGGGTCCCAAGTGACTACCATCCAATATGTACTTTTTAAGCAGTACTGGAGTGACACTGATATAACTCGTTATCCAGATGATGACTTGAGCATCATCGCCAGCAATGGTCAACCCGTGCCGCAGGTGGGGTTCAGAGAGATGACCATTAAGATTGGTAAAGTTGAACTGCCGGCACAGGGAGTGATCATTGTGGACATTGACCGTCGAGAAAGTCACCCTAAAATAACCTTGGGTACTAATGTGATTGAAAATTGTCTTTCAGAAGCAATTGTAATTTTGCAGCAGGTGGCGATAAATGTGAGCTCCAGCCAGCAGAGGGTCCTCCAGAAGGAGATAAGAGCCCTGATGAGATGGCAACAGGTAGAACTGTCTGGTGGTGAGATCGGTAGCGTGAGGAATGGATGAGCGACCCGTTCCCCATTGCCATGCCCCCCAAAAGTGAAATGATCTGGTGTCGGAATGCAATCGGGTTAAGAGGGAGAGACTACCAAGCCATGGTAGAACCCGTGTACTCAGACAGCAGGCCCACCATTTTGACAGCCCAGGGGGTGGTCGATGTCCGCCATGGAAGGGTGCCCGTCTGGATCTTAAACATTGGGGAAAGGGAAGTACACTTGCCTTGGTACGCTACACTAGCCAAATTGTATACTGTTGAACACAATGCTGTCAGGGCCATGGAACCCTTGCCTCCATCTCCCCAAGCAGAGGGTAATGGTTCCCAGAAACCCAAGGAGGACTGGTGCCAGAAACTCCACGTGGGTGCTGACTCCACTCCCTTGCACCAAAAACAAGGAGTCTACCGGGTGGTTCAAGAGTACGAGAGAATCTTTAGTAAGCACCCGCTAGACTTCGGCAGAGTGAAAGGGGTAGAACACCACATCCCCATGGGGAGCCACCCACCAATAAAAGAAAGATACAGATCTGTACCACCCCGCACACTATCAGAACGCAAAGGGCATGCTGAGAGAAATGAAGGAAGCCGGGGTCATTAGAGACAGTTGTAGCCCCTGGGCAGCCCCCTTGGTTCTGGTAAAAAAGAAAGACTGTACTATGAGAATGTGCGTGGACTATAGAGAAGTCAATCGTATCACCCATAAAGACGCATACCCGTTGCCTAGAATAGAGGAGTCTTTGGTCGCACTAAAATCAGCTAATTTCTTCTCTACTTTGGACCTTACTAGTGGGTACTGGCAGGTTCCTGTGGCAGAGGCTGATAAGGAGAAGACCGCCTTCACCACCCCGATGGGATTAAGTGAATTCAACTATATGCCGTTCGGGTTCTGCAACGCACCCGGGACCTTCCAGAGGCTGATGGAATGCTGTCTAGGGCACCGAAACTTTGAGACGGTCCTACTTTACCTGGACGACGTGATTGTCTATTCGAAGACTTACGAGGACCATCTAAAGCACCTGGCCGAGGTGTTCGATGCCCTGGCAGGCTTTGGCATGAAAGTGAAACCCTCCAAGTGCCATCTGTTAAAGCCGAAGGTACAGTACCTGGGACATGTGGTGAGTGCAGAAGGAGTAGCCCCCGACCCTGCAAAATCACGGCAATAAAGAACTGGCCAAGCCCCTCTAACATAAAAGAAGTGAGGCAGTTCCTCGGGTTGGTAGGCTACTACCAAAGGTTCATCCCCAGGTTCACCAAGATGGCAGCCCCTATGCAGGACCTCCTTATAGGACAATCTAAGACCAGAAGCCAAAAGCCACCCTTCAAGTGAGACAAGCCGGAAGAGGAGTCCTTCCGCCAGCTGAAGATGGCCCTCACGGGGGATGAGATCCTGGCCTACCCTGATTATGGCCAGCCTTTTATCCTCCACACAGACGCCAGTAATGTGGGGCTGGGAGCCGTACTGTCACAGAACCAACAGGGCAGAGAAAGGGTGATCGCGTACGCCAGCCGGAAGCTGAGGCCCACCGAGAGAAACCCGGAGAATTACAGCTCCTTTAAGCTGGAGTCCTTGGCAGTGGTGTGGGACGTAACAGAACGTTTCAAGCATTACCTGGCCTCTGTGAAGTTCACTGTGTACACGGACAACAATCCGTAGACACATCTGGACAATGCGAGACTTGGTGCCCTAGAGCAGCGGTGGATGGCCCGGCTAGCAAACTATGACTTCACCATCAAGTACCGGGCAGGCCGAGCCAATGCCAATGCAGATGCCCTATCGAGAATTCCCCACTTGCCTGATGAGGGAGAAGATCCAGATGAGTTGGAGGAAATAGAGCTCCCTGCATTCCACCGGTACGGGGCCACTCAGTACTCCCACCGTGTAAGAGACAAAGACTTGACCACTGTCATGTTCAATCCCTTACCTCACCACGGCTGGGCTGAAACGCAAGATAGTGACCCTGCAATTCGCCTGGTGAAAGACCTGTTGACCCAGGCAGACGCTAGCCCTGGCTCGGACGCTCCAGAGGAAGCCAAGCAGTTATGGAAGGAGAAAAGCAGGCTATTCCTCTACGAAGGTAAGCTGTGCAGAAGGCTTGTCAACCACCGGACGCACGAGCTGACCTGGCAGGTAGTGGTCCCGAGACGAGATGCAGCAATGGTCCTGGAGGCCTACCATGACAGAGCGGGACACTTCGGGTGGAAGAAACTGGAGTTCCTACTGAGAGAGCGGTTCTACTGGGTCGGAATGAGAGGGGCCATAGAGAAGTGGTGCAGGGACTGCGGCCCATGTAACCTCAGAAGGAAGGACGGTACCAGCCAGAAGACGCCCTTGATGCCCATCATCACCAGGCAGCCTCTTGAGCTGGTAGCTCTGGACCATGTGAAACTGGCTCCAAGCCGGTTGGGCTACGTCTATGCCCTGACAATAGTGGACCACTATTCCCGGTTCCTGGTGGTGGTTCCTGTTAAAGACTTGACAGCCCAAACAGCGGCCAGAGCCTTCCAACAACACTTCTGCCGTCCACACGGGTATCCGGAACAGGTCTTGACAGATCAAGGTCCAGGGTTTGAGGCTGAAATCTTCCAGGAGTTCTGCAACCTCTACGGCTGTAAGAAGATTCGGACAACGTCTTACCACCCACAAACCAACGGGCTATGTGAGAAAATGAATAATATCGTCATTGATCTCCTCAAAACGTTGCCCCTGGAAGAACGCAGCCTGTAGCCGGAGAAGCTGCCAGACCTGATAGACTTATACAACCATATCTTGGTGAATGCTACAAATTGCACCCCGGCTTACCTGATGAGGGCAAGACCAGGTAAGCTGCCGATAGACCTGGACATGGGAGTCCTGACCCCCGAGGACACCTCCCCAGACGCGGACTGGGATACGGAACGGCGGCTACAGTACAAGAAGGTACAGGAGAGTGTGGAGAGGAGTCTGGCTCAAGCGAGAGAAAAGCAAGAGAGGCTCTTCAACCAACACGCCCCTGCTGGTTCCCTGGAACCTGGTGAGCAGGTCCTGAAGCGGAAGAGAAGGCTTCACAAGCTAGATGACCAGTGGGAGAGCGACCCGTACACAGTACTGCAGTCCAACCACAACAACCCGAAGGTATGTGTAATTACCAAGGATGGAGGAGAAACCACTAGCACCGTCTCCAGAGACCACCTAAAAAGGTGCCCCAAGCAACTACAGAGTGCAGGAGAAGATCAAGATGACCTTGAACCCGCAGAAGACAAGAAAGAAATGATCAGCACAGTTCTTGGAGAGTTCCCCCGGTCCTGGACTCGGATAAATGATGCAATAGTGGTACCCGTCCTACACTTCCTTCAACCAACCCAGCAGGAACCTACAGGAGAGCAGGAGGAATTAGAAGACCAAGCAGCCCTAGAGGCAGAAGAACCCATGCCAGCAGCCCAAGAGAGTCAACCCTCTGCTGACAGTGAGCCTGCCATACCTGCGGTAAGCCAAAGGACCCGCAGATAGCTGCCTGCACTGCCTGTAAACCCAGCTAGAAGCTGTACCCTGAATGCTAGTGGGGAAAGTCAGGTTAGACCACCACCAGACAGTGGGTTACGCAGGTCAACCCGGAGCACTAGGGGGCAAATACCAGCTCGCTGGAAGATCTAAATGCTGTATATTGTAAATGTTTTATGTTTGTTGCCTGGTTGCTAATTATGTTTTTCCAGTCTTTCTAGTTCATGGACTAACAGGTTATGGACGCTGAATAACCGGAACTGTCTTGTAGATAGTTGCACTTGGTGCCCTCTTTCGAAGATGGCCACGGAAGAAAAATCTGTCCGGTGTGGCCTCCTTGTGGCCCAAAGTAGAGAGCTCAGCCTTGTCGCCACGCCCAAGGCCAGGAACTTGGGGTTTATGGAAACAGGTCCCCACACCGTGGAAAACTTCACCTTGTTGGGTGACATGGACACCCGGTCACGGAAGCGCTGTGACCTCAAGGACAAAATATACTTGTGTATATGTTATGTTGTCATTTATACCCTGTATTTGTGGTTCCTGTTTAGTCCGAAGTACTAAATTTTACTAGGGGAGAATGTGTCACCCCAGGCCTGGATGCCACAAACAATAATCTGTGTCTGAGAGCAGGAGGGAGGTCCACTGGTTAGGGACAATTAGCATACAGCACCTCCTGTCCCAGGCCAGCAGGGGGAGCTGGCTGCTCCTATAAAAGCTGGAACTGGGGGCAGGGTTAGAGAGAACTGGAAGACCTAGCTCAGGAGTGAGACTAGTCCCAGAGAAGGAGGGACAATTCAGCTGTAGCTGAGGAGTCCGTGAGGCAGAGGAGAAACTGCAAGCCAGGGACAGAGGCGACGAGAGCCGGTCCTGGAAGAGAACCAATCTACCGGGCATTGGGGTCCGGGGCTGTCAGGGTTACAAGCCCAGCAGCAGAGAACCAACCTGCGAGGGATTTCAGGTCCCTTGGCCTAAGAATCCTGGAGGCTCCGCCACACAGAGGGACCAGTACAGCGAGGAGCAAGTGACGCACCCCCTGGGCCAGTGTTGTTTGGGGGATACCCGGAGCCGGATCAGATGGGGGTTGTAGTCTCCGAGTGGCGGTGACCCGGTCCGTGCCCAGGGTGTCAAGCTCAGTGTGTGGCAGTCCTTACAGATGTTATTAGTGTTCTTTTGTGTCGACTACGCCACCCGTTGATGTGCGGTCAATACGGCCGCCGCTGCAGCAGGGTCCGCTGAGGCTGGTGGTGTGTGCGCAGCTTGGTAGTAGTATAACCCCCAACGGGAGGGGTATAGCCTCAGGGGGTCAGTCGCAGAGGATGGGGGTTGTGGTGGTGCAGTGAGAGTGGTAATAAGACTCCGAGTCTGGCTGTGCAGTTCAGGGTTTTTACTTACTGCAGATGTTCTGGTCACTCCGGCCTTGAGTGACCACCCGAGCCGTGCTGCGTCCACCAGGTCCTGGACTCGGCCAACCCCCAGGTGATTCTGGAGCGTGGTCCTGAGCTCCCTTTCTGACTTGTCCTCCTCTCTGGCCTTCCCCACCAGGGATCCACCTATGTCCGGCTCCCTCGGGCCTCTTGTTGGTAAACCCTTGTCTCTGGGTTTCCTGACCCTATGCACGGTTTGCCTTCCGGGTGGATTTAGTGGGTGGTCGTGACAGATTCTGCCCACGACCTCCGGTCTCTGGCTAAGGATTAGTGCCCTCCACCAGCTTGGGATCCGGTACCCTTGTGCCAACTCTTCACCCTCTGGTCTAATTTGGGCTCTTGGAGTTCCTTCTTTCTCCCCCTCTGGGTCCTTCTTTCTCCTCTCTCTCTCTGGGCCTTGGAGCTGCTCTGCTTCTCTGCTCTCTTCCTCTACAAAAGACAGGCTGACTGACTGACCCTGATCTAAGATGGTTCCCACCTTATATACTCCCTCTATGTGTGAGCTCAGGTGACCAGCACCCAATGAGCTCCTAGCATTACCCAGACTGCTCCCCCTATCTGCCCCTACACTACTGGGATGTTCCACCCCCCTCCCACTCCAGCCAGGAACAGACACGGTCGTACCTGCACATTTCTTAAGTGGGAGTACCGTTGGTCTGCCCCCCCGGAAATGGGATGTATGTAGTGCATGCAGTCTATCTGAGCTCAGTTCCACACTCCATCCTTACCCGGGAGTGGAATACCACACCTCTGGGTTGAGGTGCAATACCCCTGTAGCAGCCGAATCCTCAGGGTGCTACATTCCCCCCTGGTAAATCACAGCACGTCCTCGGGCTGTAAGATACAAAAACATCCAAAACATACAATTATTTTTCATAAACATCAACATATAAAACAACATATAAAACATCACATATATTATCAGCAATAAAAACTTTTTCATATAAAACATTCTTGTAAATATTCTTGTTTCTGGTTCCTCCGGTCACGGTGCAACTTGTGACCGGGTAAAGTGCGACAGTCTTTTCTTGAAAACAAAACTCGGCTTTCCTATAAAACCAGTAGGGGGCGCTTTAGGAAGCGCAACTATATACAAAAGGGGATATGGCCGCTCTCAGTCCTCGGCCAGGTATTAGGAATAGGGACACACGGGTAAACAGTTCACTCTTGTCCCAACGGGGACATATTTAAAGCAGCAACAGTTTTTGGTACCCCGACGGGCAACTATATACAGTCTCTTCTCTACCATACTCAACGACGGCGTCCTCCTGCTCTTTCTTTGGATTCAGTTTCTGTTTCAGACCCGTCCGGGTCCTCTTGCTCCTCCTCACACCGCAGCTCCTCCTCCGTCAGGCGATGCACATGGAGGGCGTAGGGTCCTTTGGCACACTTGTGCCGGGTGAAGGTGACCTCGTCCCCTAAATACAGGTCACGACCTCTGTGTCCCTCCGGCAGATGGCTCTCTACGTCTCTGCGTGTGACAAAGACGTCGCCGGGGGTATGATGGTCTCTGATGAAGCCCCACCCATGCTGCAGATTGAACTTTATCACAGTCCCGATGGTGCGGGGACCATGCGCTGCACGGGGATCTCTCCTGGTCCGGCTCTTCTGCTCCGCGCTCCTTATTTGGGCTTGCTGTTCCCGGACCCGCCTCTCTCTCCGCTCCTTCTCGAAAACCTCGAGCTGCTGCCGGCAGCACTCTGCACGCTCCGCTGCGGCCGCCCGAGTCTCCTGAGTGAACCCCATGAGGTCTTCTCCGGTGGGGTCCCACTCAAACTGTGCCTCCTCCAGCGGGGACGAGGTCCTCTTTACGGGCTTCGGAGCCGGAATCAGGGGCTCGCACATGGGCCTTGCTCTCTGGAGCTCCAGTTGAATGTACTCCTCAGGCCATATGAAGGGCTGCCCATCCGGGCACGTGTGCTGGGCAAATAGATTTTCGCCCAGGTGCGGCACTCGAGATGCTATAGGCGCTGTGGTGGTAGCGGCGCCCGGATTGACCAGGCCTTGCGACCAGGCCGGCGGCACCTTAAAGGCAAAGGGCACCGTAAGAACGGCGGCGCCCTGGGTTATTCGGCCCTGCGACCAGGCCGGGGGCTCCGCGGAGGTAGGGGGCGCTGTTGGTATTGCGGCGCCCGGGGGTACTAGGCCTTGCGACCAGGCCGATGGTACTTCCTGCTTGGCCACGCTCGAGGTCGAGGCGTGTGACGTCACAGGGGTCGCGGCCGCGGCTTCCGGTTGAGGCCTAGTCGGCGGCGGTGACGATGCAGCGACGGGCACGGCAGGGGGAACTTCGGGCTCTGCGACGGGGAGCTGGGGCAGGTACGCGGTTTCCCGGCTCGGGGTATAGACGTCCCCTTTACCTGCCTCCATTCGTTCGGCTCCCTTCTCGGCGCCGTCTCCGGCCTTCAGTCCTCCTGCACCATCCTCAGAGGCGGTCTGTCTCCTCGTCTCGGGTGGCGTGCTCCGCTGACGGGTTTCGGTCTGCTGGGCCATCTCTCGGCTCCACTCCGTCAACGCCTCCCGCTGCACCCGGGCCATCCTCCGTGCGAGGCCCTCCAGCGCAGTCTGTGCACACTCCCGATCTCGGGGGAGCTGTGCCAGGATCTCCACTAAGCCTAGTGGGCTTGTTGCTTGCAGCAGGCTCCTGACCACTGGGTCGGTGCTGCCTGTCTCTCCCTCCATCTCCGGGTATGTTCTCTCTGGACTCTTCTCCAGACGTCTTGTCTCCAGGTGCGCTCTCTCTAGACTGCTCCAGGCGGCACCCATCTTTGCTCTTTTGTTCTGTCTCCGCCCACATCGAGGGTGGTCCCGGGGCAACTTCAGTTCCAGGGGCAGTTCTCTCACGCTGATGGACACTTCCAGCATCACAGTCTCTGTTGGTGGGCGCGGTTTCCGCTTTTGGCGCCATTCTTCGACCTGGCCCACGATGGGAGGTGGCCTTTTGCCACCCTCTGGCACGCCCATAATGGCGTCCGCTCTTCCAAGGCGGGAAATCTTTGGAAATGGCGGGAATCGTCTCCCAGTGGCGGGAAACTCCATGGATGGCGGGAAAAAGCTGCAAATGGCGGGCAACCGGCGGGAAACGACTTGTGATGGGGCCCGTTGGCGGGGACCCTCCGGAACCGGCGGGAGACTTCTTTTTGAGGTAACGGTGAACTTTTCTTCAGGCACGCAGTACCCGGTTGTTGCGGGCACGTAATCCTGCCGACTACGCCAAAGTTGACGCACCCCCTGGGCCAGTGTTGTTTGGGGGATACCCGGAGCCGGATCAGATGGGGGTTGTAGTCTCCGAGTGGCGGTGACCCGGTCCGTGCCCAGGGTGTCAAGCTCAGTGTGTGGCAGTCCTTACAGATGTTATTAGTGTTCTTTTGTGTCGACTACGCCACCCGTTGATGTGCGGTAAATACGGCCGCCGCTGCAGCAGGGTCCGCTGAGGCTGGTGGTGTGTGCGCAGCTTGGTAGTAGTATAACCCCCAACGGGAGGGGTATAGCCTCAGGGGGTCAGTCGCAGAGGATGGGGGTTGGGGTGGTGCAGTGAGAGTGGTAATAAGACTCCGAGTCGGGCTGTGCAGTTCAGGGTTTTTACTTACTGCAGATGTTCTGGTCACTCCGGCCTTGAGTGACCACCCGAGCCGTGCTGCGTCCACCAGGTCCTGGACTCGGCCAACCCCCAGGTGATTCTGGAGCGTGGTCCTGAGCTCCCTTTCTGACTTGTCCTCCTCTCTGGCCTTCCCCACCAGGGATCCACCTATGTCCGGCTCCCTCGGGCCTCTTGTTGGTAAACCCTTGTCTCTGGGTTCCCTGACCCTATGCACGGTTTGCCTTCCGGGTGGATTTAGTGGGTGGTCGTGACAGATTCTGCCCACGACCTCCGGTCTCTGGCTAAGGATTAGTGCCCTCCACCAGCTTGGGATCCGGTACCCTTGTGCCAACTCTTCACCCTCTGGTCTAATTTGGGCTCTTGGAGTTCCTTCTTTCTCCCCCTCTGGGTCCTTCTTTCTCCTCTCTCTCTCTGGGCCTTGGAGCTGCTCTGCTTCTCTGCTCTCTTCCTCTACAAAAGACAGGCTGACTGACTGACCCTGATCTAAGATGGTTCCCACCTTATATACTCCCTCTATGTGTGAGCTCAGGTGACCAGCACCCAATGAGCTCCTAGCATTACCCAGACTGCTCCCCCTATCTGCCCCTACACTACTGGGATGTTCCACCCCCCTCCCACTCCAGCCAGGAACAGACACGGTCGTACCTGCACATTTCTTAAGTGGGAGTACCGTTGGTCTGCCCCCCGGAAATGGGATGTATGTAGTGCATGCAGTCTATCTGAGCTCAGTTCCACACTCCATCCTTACCCGGGAGTGGAATACCACACCTCTGGGTTGAGGTGCAATACCCCTGTAGCAGCCGAATCCTCAGGGTGCTACACAAGCAACAGGTACCCAAGGCCCTAGTCGCATGCCATACAGGCGAGAAGTACACGGCCAGTTCAGGGACGTGGGCTATTACACCACGAAAAGGGGGATAGTCAGAAAGAGCATAGAGAGAACGGTAGGCCTACACACTCACCCTGACCAGTGGGGCTCGCCCGAATGCTCTCAGACACCCAGGCCCATTCCTAACCGGTACTGTTGGGTCATTAATAATATCTACAATAAAGACCCTGAACTGTTTGAAGCGGACTCTGAACTCTTACTATTGCGGCCTGCACTATCACCCCCAACATCCACCTACACTGCCCTGAGGCTACACTCTTCCCGTGGGGAGTTATCCTACACCTGTGCTGCACACCAACACCAGCCTCAGCAGTCTGCCTCGCAGCGGCGGTTATCCCTGACCGCAATCCACGGGTGGCGTAGTCGGACATTCAAAACACTGATAAATAGACTGCCACCATTTGGTCTGACCACCCTGAGCCACGGGATCGGGTTACCACTACTACCCCCATCAGCACCGTACACTAGAAGGCCCGGTTCCGTGTACCCCACGGCCCAGGGGGCGAGTCATGTGCATCAAATTATACATACAGATATGGGGCAGTGGGGCTTCATACTATATACAGGTGCTTCTCACAAAATTAGAATATCATCAAAAGTTAGTTTATTTCATTTCTTCAATGCAAAAAGTGAAACTCCTATATTATATAGAGTCATTACACACAGAGTGATCTATTATATAGAGTCATTACACAGAGGGATCTATTATATAGAGTCATTACACACAGAGGGATCTATTATATAGAGTCATTACACAGAGGGATCTATTATATAGAGTAATTACACACAGAGGGATCTATTATATAGAGTCATTACACAAAGAGGGATCTATTATATAGAGTCATTACACACAGAGTGATCTATTATATAGAGTCATTACACACAGAGGGATCTATTATATACAGTCATTACACACAGAGGGATCTATTATATAGAGTCATTACACACAGAGGGATCTATTATATAGAGTCATTACACACAGAGGGATCTATTATATAGAGTCATTACACACAGAGGGATCTATTATATAGAGTCATTACACACAGAGGGATCTATTATATAGAGTCATTACACACAGAGGGATCTATTTTAAGTGTTTATTTCTGTTAATGTTGATGATTATAGCTTACAGCCAATGAAAACACAAACGTCATTATCTCAGTAAATTAGAATACTTCATAACAACAGCTTGAAAAATGTTTTTAAAATCCGAAAAGTTGGCCTACTGAAATGTATGTTTAGTAAATGCCCTCAATAGTTGTTCGGGCTCCTTGTGCATCAATTACTGCATCAATGCGGCAATGTGGCATGGAGGGATCAGCCTGTGGCACTGCTGAGGTGTTATGGAAGCCCAGGTGGCTTTGATAGCAGCCTTCAGCTCATCTGTATTGTGGGGTCTGGGGTCTCATCTTCCTCTTGACAATACCCCATAGATTCTCTATAATATATTCTCTATGGGGTAAAGGTCAGGCGAGTTTGCTGCCAATCAAGCATAGTGATACTGTTGTGTGTAAACCAGGTATTGGTACTTTTGGCAGTGTGGACAGGGGCCAAGTCCTGCTGGAGAATGACATTTCCATCTCCATAAAGCTTGTGGGCAGAGGGAATCATGAAGTGCTGTAAAATGTCCTGGTAGACGGCTGCGCTGACTTTGGTCTTGATAAAACACAGTGGACCTCCACCAGCAGATGACATAGCTCCCCAAACCATCACTGATTGTGGAGACTTCACACTAGACCTCCAGCAGCTTGGATTGTGGCCTCTCCACTCTTCCTCCAGACTCTGGGACCTTGATTTCCAAATGAAATGCAAAATTTACTTTTCATCTGAAAACAACACCTTGGGCCACTGAGCATCAGTCCAGGTCTTTTTCTCTTTGGCCCAGGTAAGACGCTACTGGCGTTGTCTATTGGTCATGAGGGGCTTGACACAAGCAATGCGACACTTGTAGCCCATGTCCTGGATACGTCTGTGTGTGGTGGCTCTTGAAGCAATGACTCCAGCAGCAGTCCACTCCTTGTGAATCTCCCCCAAATTTTTGAATGGCCTTTTCTTAGCAATCCTTTCAAGGCTGCGGTTATCCCAGTTGCTTGTGCACCTTTTTCTACCACACTTTTTCCTTCCACGTCCATTAATATGCTCGGATACAGCACTCTGTGAACAGCTGCTTCTTTAGCAATGACCTTTTGTGGCTTACCCTCCTTGAGGAGTGTGTCAATGACTGCCTTCTGGACATCTGTCAAGTCAGCAGTCTTGCCCATGATTGTGGAGCCTACTGAAACTGACTAAGGGACCTTTTTAAATGCTTAGGAAGCCTTTGCAGGTGTTTCTTGTTAATTCTAATTTAGTGAGATAATGACTTTTGTGTTTTCATTGGCTGTAAGCCATAATCATCAACATTAGCAGAAATAAACACTTAAAACAGATCACTCTGTTTGTAATGACTCTGTATAATATATGAGTTTCATTTTTTAGGATTGAAGAACTGAAATAAATTCACTTTTTGATGATATTCTAATTTTCTGAGAAGCACCTGTATGTAGCAGTGCGGCAATTATACTATATACAGTCAGGAGTATAAGTACTTGATACACTGAAAATTTCGAAAGTTTTTCCACCTACAAAGAATGAAGAGGTCTGTTTTGTTCTACTTAACTGCTGCAACTTGGACCTTTAACAGGATTTATATTTCACCTATGAGAAAGCATACTATGTGTATTTGGCAGATTAACTCAGGCTTGTTTATGATAAACTGAATACATGGATTGGAGTCCTATTTGTATACAGAATATTGACTATTAATGCTAGCAGAGTAAGTCTTAGGCTATATTCACACTAGGTGTTTTTTTTCTGCAGCAAAACATAATCTCTTGGCAAGAAAGAAGTAGCGTCAAAAACGCAGGTTTTGGTGTGTTTTTTTGCAGTGGTTCTTGGTGCATTTTTGGTGCGTTTTTCAGGATCCCAAAGTTCAGCTTTGCTTCCACCATAGACACATGAAAACAGGTCACCATTGCAAGACATATGTTCATGAAAAAGTACACATTACAAATGTAATAGGGGGGGGTGAATTGGTCTGGAATAGTTTATCTAAGACCCTGGCAGTGCATTGAATTTGTAGGACACTATTTACTTTCACATTATGGTTTGCCATTGAGTTGCTCAGGCATTGTTCATTTTCACACCTCCCTGGGCCACACGTGTTGTTCAATCTCACACCTAGCTCAACCAATGTTTACTTTGTAGGCATCACTAATTTAATTAAACTGTAATAATCCAAGCTGCTATATCAGGTGACCAAGACAAGATGGTTTAAACTTGGGAAAATCACAAAAGTAAATGTGTGTCACATACTTGCTTTTTTCACTAAAAACGCAGCAAAATGTTCACACTAGGCTTTTTTTCAGCATTTTTTTCCACCACCCTTTTTTTTAATGGGTGAAAAACGCTGAAACAAGTGACATACTCTATTGCAAAAAGCCATGGAAAGCACAAAATACTGAGGACAAATAAGCAAGCTTTGTGCATGAGATTTCGGAAATCTCATAGACTTTGTTGGTACTGTAAAACGCAGCTGAATATTTGCATAAAAAAGCCCGCTAAAAAAACGTCTAGTGTGAATATAGCCTTGTATAACAGTTCGCCAATGAGTTAGGATATATGACCATGATGCAGAAATGCTGCGGATTTTTCCTAAGCGTTTCTGCATCTCCCTGGATTGTCAAGCGCTTTGCCAAGTGATTTTAGCATCACTTGGAAAAGTGCTTGACAACTTGGTCACACTATATAATTCCATGCAACCGGCATGGATTTATACAGTGTGACCAAGTTACAATGCTGCAAATGCAGCATCAATAATAAAAAAAAAGAATAATAATGGTGAAAAATAAAAAAAAAACATTATACTCATCTTCCGATGGTCCTCGATCTTCTTCTCCGGTGCGTCCGGTGTCTTCGGCGGATCACGGTGCTGTAAAAGGACCTTCCATGACGTCATTTAGTCATGTGACAGGTCACGCGACCGCCGATGTCAGCGGTCGCTTGACCTGTCACATGACTAAATGGCATCATGGAAGGTCATTTTACCACCGCGAGCAGCCGAAGAGCCAGCAGCACCGCCGGGAGCAGACAGGGGCCATCAGAAGGTAAGTATATGTTTATTTTTTATTTTAATTCTATTTTAACTACAGGTACTATGGTACCCGGGTCTGGAGGAGAGTCTCTTCATCTCCTGACCCGGGTACCATCCATGCATTGAGTCGTATAGTATCCACATGTGTATTTTTAGTCATTCGGATGTTATGCGTTCCAATGCAAGTCAATGGCGGCTAAATCGCAGCGACTCTGCAAAATTAAAGGACGTGCTGCGGATTTTTCCGCAATGATAATCCGCAGCGGAAATCTCTGCAGCATGTGCACAGCACATGCGGATTATCATTGGGAACCATTGCAGACCTATCACCAAGCGTTTTTTAAGTGTTTCCGCGGCGGAAGTTACGCTGCAGAAATGCCTAAGAAACGCATAGTGGGCACACAGCCTTAAAAGTTCTATGGTGAAGAAAAACACGTGAGATAATAAATGCGAAATATACAATATTTCCCATAATATGACTGAGGATATCTTTAGGGTGTATTCACTGTTTTTTCTTCTGCAGCAAAAATGCTGTGTTTTACAGCACCATCTTAGTGAATGACATTTCTGAAATCTCATTCACATGCTGTTTTTTTGCATTTTTTTTAAATCTGCAGCTTGTCAAGTCTTTCAGAGGTTTTGCAGCATTTTTCACCCATTCAAATGAATGGAAAAATAAACACAAGTAAAAACACCTGAATTTTAAGCAGCGTTTTTCCTGCCTCCTTTGATTTTTGAGGTAGAAAAAAAATGCTGCCAAAATCCAACTTGTGAACACACCTTTATCCTGGTTGTGTTCTAATTGGATATAAAATAGAACGGCCATGATAACATGGGTAGTTAATTGTATGGTGTTTTCACTTTATATATTACCAGGCCGCATTCTATTTGCGCAGAGCTGCTCCGTGAAGATTCTATCACAAGATTCCGTGATGACATCACAGGTGATGGTGACATCACTGCTCACAGTCGCTATATATACAATGCACATAGGCTCACCCGTGCCTTTCTTGGCTCTATAGTGACTGATAGCACTTGCAGTTTTTCACTATGGCTGGAATTGTTTTGGACATTTCTCAGGTAAAAGCACTATTGTTGATCCTTATGATCAATCGTCCTAACAGTGTGCTTCTACCACCCGATGGCGTCCTCAGCTTCACTCACCGGCTGGTGATGGAGCTAGTAAAGGATTGCGTGACCAAACACCGACAACGTCGTCTAACGTCAGACTATCTGACGGATTTACTTCAGAACATCAGGACATTACTACACCAGGTAAGTGGCGGACACTCTGCACAGAACATCTCAATATTAATAGATAATAATGGAGGGATAGAAGCTTTTTCTTCTAATATATCGTATTTTGCAGACCATAAGACGCACCAAAAATTTTTGGGAGGTAAATAGGAAAAACATTTATTATAATAAAATGGGGGTCTGTCTTATAGTCCTGTCTTATAGTCCGAATTTTCGGTTTCTTACTGAGGGGGGTGGTGGCAGTGGAGCGAGGTCACAGGAGGCAGAGTCGCTGCTGCAGGAAGTTGGCAGTAGGAGTGGGGCGCTGCTGTGGGCCCCAAGCTGGGAGGAGCGGGGTGTCCAGAAGGTGCGAGGCTGCGGGCCCTGGGCTTCAAGGAAATGTTAGCGGTAATTCAGGAGGGGAGGCCCTGCTCTGCTTATTGATTTCTCTGCAGTGGGCTTCAAGAAGTAGGCTGCTGGAGATGGCCAATACACAAATTGAGATCTCAGCTCGTCATTGAGCCGAGATCTAAATCTGCACATGCACTGCCTCCAGCGGCCATTTGCCTGAAGCCCACCGCCAGAAAATCAATGGGCAGAGCGGGGACTCCCCTCCTAAATCACCGCTAACATTTCCTTGAAGCCCAGGGCCCGCAGCCTCGCACGTCCTGGACACCCCGCTGGCCCGCAGGAGCGCCCCATTTCTACTGCCGGCTTCCTGCAGCAGTGACCCCACCTCCTGTGACCTCACTCCACCACAGCCACCCCCCTGGTAAGCTACATTCAGACAATTATTATTATTAATAATCTGTCTGATATGCTGGGGTGGAGAGCTCCAGAGTAGGGGGGATGCACGGGAGAAATCTTGTATGCGATTGTGGGAAGAGGAGATAAGAGGGGAGTAGAGAAGAAGATCTTGTGAGGATCGGAGGTTGCGTGCAGGTAAGTACCGGGAGACTAGGTCACAGATATATGGAGGAGACAGGTTGTGGGTGGCTTTGCATGCCAAGGTTAGGGTCTTGAACTGGAGTCTCTGGGTAATGTGGAGCCAGTGAAGGGATTGGCGGAGCGAGGGGAAAAGCCAGGGAATAGCGGGGGGACAGGTGGATTAGTCAGACAGCAGAGTTTAGGATAGATTGGAGGGGTGCGAGAGTGTTAGAAGGGAGGTCAAAAATTTTGGAAAAAAAAGCATCTTATAGTCCATAAAATACGGTAAAACACAACGAGTCCCCAAATACAGTATGTAGTCATTGTATCTGCAGACAGAGAACCGATGTCACATACAATTTCCGCCTCCATTCTGATCGCTCTCATCTGAAAATTCTCTTTTCCATTTTTCCTTCTTTATAGGCTGAAGAAAGATCTCAGACTGAAGATTTGGCTGTCTTTAAAGAACTGGCCGAAAAAGTCCTGTCTATACTAGAACGCTCATTGGAACGCCCGGTAAGGATCAATATTAATAGACGTATCTTAATCCACCGTATCTGAGGAGACTTTCTGAGAAAAGCTCTGAAGATGGCGCGGGATTTGTATCGTTACAATTGGTGCATCTGTAAATGTTGGTTTAGTCCTTCATGATTTATGTATTTGGTGATTTAGTGAAATCTTCCACATAGTAATTATATATATTATATCTATCAGGAAACAACAGGAGGCGACGCCAAATATGGGCAAAATGTGACCCCGAAAATCCCTGACCCTAATAGGAGTCAGCCGGAGCTGAACAGCGATCTGATTACAGGTGAGCGATCACCCGACCTTCTACAAGGAATGTCCAGATATTACAGAGGACGGAGGATAATGTTAGATTTACTCTCTACTCTGTGTAATGGGAACCTGGCAGCACATTGTTACATATAGAAGTAGTGGTGTGACGGTATAGGCCATTGTCCCCTAATAATAATTGTTTGTAGAAATCCAATGTGCCAGTCAGGAGAAATGTAAAGTAGACACCATATACAAATCAGAATGGAAGTGCGCTGGGGGCGTGAAAGAAGAAATCCAAGTGCAGTGACACGCCCCCAGTGCACTTCCAGGCTAATTTGCAAATCTCTCCTATGTTTCAGCTCTCTTACCATCACTCGTATGTGCAGCGTGGGTGGGGGCTTCCTCATTCATGTGATGGAGGGTCCATTCTGCAGTGCTATAGCAAGTAACATGAAATAAATTAAATTTAAATTGCATTACTGCTCTAGAAAATGGGAAAAAACTAAGATACTGAGCACATAATTTGGCCAATTCATGAATGCCCAGCAGCCAATGACAAGGCGATCTTTTTGTTGGAATCCTCTCCTAATGTGAATCCTCTCCTAGGCTGAAGCCTACATTTATATGGGTAGGTAGGATCCTGTTGTAATTAAAACCACCCCGGGCTGATGTGTGGAGATAGGTTCCCAGCAAAAAAGGTCGCCTTGCCGTGACTGCTAGGCATGCACCCAGCAAAAGAAGGTCGTCTTGCCGTGACTGCTGGGCATGCACCCAGCAAAAAAAAGGGTCACCTTGCCGTGGCTACTTGGCATGCACCCAGAAAAAGAAGGTCGCCTTGCCGTGGCTGCTGGCCATGCATGAATTGGCCAAATTATGTGCTAAGTATCTTCCTTTTATCCTATTTTCTACAGCAGTAATGCAATTCAAATTTAATTTATTTCATGTTTACATGCTATAGCGTTACAGAGTGCAACTTTGTTAGTTATATATTTGGATGGCTACTCTTAGTATGCACCTGTTCACACCCATTTTCTTTTCGGAAGTGATGGTCAGTCTTTTGTTATTTATGAAGGGGTTCCTCCATCATTTACATTACATTTATCTATGGATTCCCCGTATATTCTCATATTTAGAATCCCCATATAACGAGTATTAATCCCATTTACAGACATCTTGTCATTTCTCCGTTATATTGCTGTATTATCTATGTAGGAATAATATCCTCTAATACATTTCATTTCTTCATCATTATTTTAGAAACAACTGAGCTGTCGAATCCTAACAATGGAATTAGTGAGATCCCGGAGATCCAAGAATCCGTAAGTATCATAGAGGGGGATGCGTGTGTGTCATCAGATCATGGGGTGTGAATGACTCGTCCAGTATTATCCCCCATACAACCATGGGACGTCTCTATTCTAAGTGTAGATGACCCTATGGTGTTAATTACATTTGAATTACAGGGAATCTGTCACCAGGTTTATGCTATTTGGTCTGAGAGAAGCATGATGCAGGGACAGAGACCCTGATTCCATGTGTTGATTACTTTACTCGGTGGAGCAGTTGTGATAAAATCACTATTTTTTTCTGCTGCAGAGCTCTGAATGCTGAGTCTTGTATAACCCCGCCCACACCATTGATTGGCAGCTTTCTGTGTACACTGTGCATAGGCAGAAAGCTGCTAATCAGTGGTGGAGGCAGGGGTACAGAGCAATAGGACTACCTGGCTAGACAGATAGTCTTCTAGTGATAATCTACTGATTTTATTGAAACAGCCACACACAGCCTAGTAAGTAACACATCACTGGAATCAGGGTCTCTGCCCCTACATCATGGTGCTTTCAGAATACATAGCAAACACCTGGTGACAGATTACCTGTAAGTCCTCCTCTGTGTGATCTCCCACATTATCCAGAATGTTATAGTAATGTATGATGACCGTTGCAGGGCGGCTCCAGGATTTCGTGGGCCCTGGGCGAAAGAGTCTCAGTGGCCCCTTTAACACATACCACGATTCATGATGCACAGATACCGCAGATAAATATATATATATATATATATATATATATATATATATAGTACAAGGCCGAAGATTTCACTTCTTACATTACATGAGAGATATCTATTGTAAATTCCACAATAACTCAGAAAGCGGCGAATCCTCACAGCTCACAGTGCAGACCGGACAGTAATGTCCTCCACACAGTATAATGGCACCACAAAGTCCTCTATACCGTATTATGAGCTCCATATATTGCTCCATATAGAATAATGGACCCCATAAAATGCTCCACGCAGGCTGTGCCCCCATATAATGCCCCATGCAGGCTGTGACCCCACACATAATGCCCCATGCAGGCTGGCCCCCCACATAATGCCCCATGCAGGCTTTGACCCCCCACATAATGCTCCATGCAGGCTGTGACCCCCACATAATGCCCCATGCAGGCTTTGACCCCCACATAATGCCCCATGCAGGCTGTGCCCCCCCCACATAATGCCCCATGCAGGATGTCCCCCTCCCACATAATGGCCCATGCAGGATGTCACCCCCCATATAATTCCCCATGCAGAATGTCCCTCCCACATAATGTCCCATGCAGGCTGTGCCCACCACATAATGCCCCATGTAGGCTGTGCCCCCCCACATAATGGCCCATGCAGGATGTCACCCCCCATATAATTCCCCATGCAGGATGTCCCCTCCACATAATGCCCCATGCAGGATGTCCCACCCCACATAATGCCCCATGCAGGATGTCCCCCACACATAATGCCCCATGCAGTATATCCCCCCCACATAATGCCCCATGCAGGATGTCACCCCCCATATAATTCCCCATGCAGGATGTCCCCCCCACATAATGCTCCATGCAGGATGTCCCACCCCACATAATGGCCCATACAGGATGTCACCCCCCATATAATGCCCATGAAGAATATCACCCCCCCCATATAATGCCCCATGCAGGATGTCCCCCCAACACATACTGCCCCATGTAGGATGTCACCTCTCACCCCATATATTGCCCCATGCAGGATGTCACCTCTCACCCCATATAATGCCCCATGCAGGATGTCACTTCTCCCCCCATATAATACCCCATGCAGAATGTCACTCCCCCCATATAATGCCCCATGCAGGATGTCACCCCCCATATAATGCCCCATGCAGAATGTCACCTCTCACCCCATATAAAGCCCTATGCTGGATGTCACTTCCCCCCCCCATATAATGACCCATGCAGGATGTCACTTCTCCCCCTCATATAATACCCCATGCAGGATGTCACCCCCCTATATAATGCCCCATGCAGGATGTCCCCCCCATATAATGCCTCATGTAGGATGTCACCTCTCACCCCATATAATGCCCCATGCAGGATGTCACTCCCCCCATATAATGCCCCATGCAGGATGTCACTCCCCCCCCCATATAATACCCCACGCAGGATGTCCCTACCTCCCCCCCATACAATGCCCCATGCAGGATGTCACTTCTCCCCCCATATAATGCCCCATACCTCCATACATAAAAAAAAAAAATCAAATGCTCACCTCACTGCTCACCAGCTGTGGAGAGGTAAGTATTGTGCCGGCCGTGGTCCTGAGCAAGCATTGGGGGGGGGAGCAAGGCCCACTAGCTGGCGCTGGCACCACTCTCCTCTGCTCACCGGTCCCATACCGCGCCAGGGTGCCCGACAGCAAGTGGGCCCCTCGCCTACTCAGGGCCCCGGCACTTGCCTGGGTGTGCTGGGTGCTAGCGCCAGGTCTGCCCAGCGTCCGGTTTGTATCCTCCCAACATCATATCAGTGTAAATCATCTGGGACATAATATGGGGGGAGAAGTTTTTGCATCTGTAACTTTTTTCCTGCATCTTCAATAAATCAGTATTATTTCTTATTCTTTTATAGAGCGTGATCGATTCATTGGTTCCGGCGAGAAAGCCGCATATGAGCGACTATGAAACTTCCAAACTCATCAGCAGTGGAAATTTTGGGTGAGATTTCTGTTGCCATAATCCACATTTCTCAGGGTTCCCTATGACAATGCTTCTGCCCCTGCACTCTGCCATTCAGTGTTATCATAGGGAAATTATGTGATCTGTAGCAAATCAAACTGTAAGGAAAGCGATTTAAATAATATAATTACATATAATATAATGTATAATAATATAATATTATTACATTCGCCTGTGCTAGACCCTCATCTGTTCTTATGCTGCCTCCTCCACCTGAGCTTTTCTGCTCTCCACTCTGATCTTTGTTTTGATGGGGGGGGCTCCATTATGAAGCTGATCAGAGAAGTTGGCTACACATGGTCACATGAAGGGTGACACCATATTGACGTCAATGACATCTACACCCTCCACCATGACCATGTGGGCCCAATCACTGGCCTCAGCAGCAGAAGAGAGCCCTGGAGCACATTCATTTTGGACCAATTTTATTTGCACTAAATTGTATTTGGTCAGTTATAGCGAATCTGCCCAAAGAGAATTTCGATAGATTCTCGTATCTATAATGTGACCTGGGTGATGGCTCCGGCAGAAGTGGCATTGTGGAGACCTCCAATAGGTGATCTATGTAGTGCTATTTTATGTATTTCTAGATGTGCATTTATAGTGGCGGCCAGACTTTTAGTATTATACATATGCAAATTGTCTCTTCAGAGAGGAAGCAAACTAGAACTCCACCTATAGGAAGTAGCAATCCTAAAAGTCAATATCGACCCTTTAACAAGCCTTGTCACATGACTTAGGATAATAGCCAAAACCAAAATCTCAATTTGCAGGAACTGCGTTCTGGGGTACTGCCCCTCTTCAGTGCAAAGTGTGAGATATGGTTTGACTGGGTGAGAGGTGTCTGACCGGTATCCAAGGGGTTGACGTTTCTCCTTGCGGACATGAGGAGACTTTTAAGCCACAATGCTCCTCTGGGAAATAGGATTGCTACTTCCTATAGGTGGCACTAGGGTGCTAGTTCTCTTCCTCTCTGAAAAGAGACAATTTGCATATTTCCCAGAAGAGCATTGCAGCTTAAAAGTCTCCTCACCTTGACATGCTTAACATGGCTTTTTCCGCAAGGAGAAACGTTACCGCTTGGATCCCGGTCAGATGCCTCTCACCCAGCCAAACCATATCTCACACTTTGCACTGATGAGTGCTTGTACCCCAAAACATAGTGTCCGAAAATTGAGTTTTTGGTTATGGCTATTATTCCATGTCATATGATAAGGCTCGTTAAAGGGTCGATATTGACTTTTAGGATTACTACTTCCTATAAGGGGCACTAGTGTTCTAGTTCTCTTCCTCTCTGAAGAGACAATTTGCATATTTCCCAGAGGATCATTGAGGCTTAAAAGTCTCCTCACCTTGACAAGCTTAACATTTCACTCTCCGCAAGGAGAAATGTTACCCCTTGGATACCAGTATTAAACATATAATGATTTCTATAGATGGATTATTAATAAGGATTTATTATAACCGATGGATTCTCCTTCTCTCCAGGGCCGTCTACTTAGTGCATCATAAAGACTCACACCAGACCTTTGCTATGAAGAAAATGGCTAAGCGGAACCTAAATACTGCACAGAGATTGGAATGGGCCTTTCTGGAGAGTGACATCTTAACATTTGCTGATTGTCCCTTTGTGGTCTCCATGCTCTGCTCCTTTCCAACTAGATCTCACCTGTGTATGGTCATGGAGTATGTAGGAGGTAAGACACATCTATTGTATTATATTCAGCCCATGTCTGCTTTCATCTTATCACTGCTCATATCATTAGGACATTGTTGGTTACATCCCCACAGAGCATTTACTATAGGTTATCTATTACCAAGATGCTCGTAAATTCATTGATCTTGGTGCAGGGGCGCTATGGGGCTCATCAGTCGGAGGGGGTCTGTCGACGCTCGGCAGTGGGCAGCATCCCTCCACCTGTCAACACAATTTCAGCGGTATTTGCTTCTTCAAGGAGGTGGGGCTGGTGGGGGCAAAAATACTGAGTAGGTGGCTAGTAGGGGCCAAAATACTGAAAGGGGGCCGTATGACTAGATATGGGGGGACTGTGAATGATGAGTGGAGGTCATCATATTAAGTGGGGTGCTGTGGGGGTCCTCACTCTATATGGAGGCCCCCATTCTGTGTGGGGACATCATACTGAGTGGGGAGTTATGCGGACCATTATATTGTGTGAGGGACTGTGGGAACCATTATCCTGAGTGGGAGGGTTGCTGTGGGTGCCATCACACCGAGTAGGGGGTTGTGGCTGGCCTCCTTCTAAGTGGTGGCCTCCTTAGGAGGATTCACTGTGGGGATACCATACTCATTGAGTGTGGGTGTGGGCATTTTTGGGAGCATCATACTCTAAAATGGCCATAAAAGTTGTATTGCTGGTGAGAACACCAAGCTGCTTCAACAGGGATATAAATATATTTCTTTTTTATTTTTTAGGGTTGGGGGCAATTACAACTTTTGATATGGGGTCTTGTGATTTCTATGTACGCCACTATCTGTGTGATCTCCCCAGGATGTTTCCGCTCACTGCTCATTATACATCATGGTTATCTGCTCGTGGTATATCATGGTCATCTGCTGTATAAACCCCTCACCGGTCATATTTCCTTTCTTCTATAGGTGGAGACTGTGGGACCCTTCTAAGCACCAGGGGTCCTTTCTCTGTCCCCATGGCCCGCTTGTACTTTGCAGAGGCGGTACTTGCCGTGGAATACCTGCATAGTTACGGTGTGGTGCACAGAGACCTGAAGCCGGAAAAGTAAGTGCCCCCGAAGTATAATAAAGTGGGGAAAGTTGTCATTTATTATCATTCAGTCTGTGAGGCTAAAACCATCTTCTCTTTTGCAGCCTCCTGATTACATCTACTGGACATATTAAAGTTACCGATTTTGGGATTTCAAAACTTGGTCTAATGATACCCAAAACCAACACCTACAAGGAATTAGCAGTGGACATCTCCAGAGAGTTCCAGGACCGTGAGGTCAGCATCACCTACAAGAACTTAGCTTGTTATTTGCAAATCTCATCACACTATTGTCTCTTCTCTACGTTCTTCCTTTCTAGAGAACTTTTCCACTAATATTTTATCTTCTGCATTGTGTTTTAACGATGATATCTTGTCATAATAATTGTTTCATCGATTCTCATCTCTATGTTCTGTTGGTTTCCAGTTCTGTGGCACCCCATGTTACATAGCCCCAGAGATCATCCTGAAAGAAGGCTATGGAAGACCTGTTGACTGGTGGTCATTGGGGATCATCCTGTATAAATTCCTGCTGGGATGTGTACCATTTGATTCTGATTCCCTCACTGAGCTTTATAAAAGGGTTGTCATTGGTGAGTAGAATAATCCGATCATTGCGTTGATTGGTTACATTTGTTTAGTTATTTCCTTTGCTCTAAGTTACAGTCCAGTAAAGAGGTTTTATTTTCTGTAATTTTCTATGTAACAGGAGAACTAATTTGGAATTGTGATCGCGCTCCACCCCTGGATGCTCAGAATCTCATCACTGAGCTGCTCAGAAGAAATCCTGTGCGTAGACTTGGGACAGGTAACAGATATACTAGTATTAATATTCCCTTATTAGACCAAGGACATATCGCTCATGTCCATGAAGATCAGCATTTCTCTATCAGCTCATCTACTGTATTTCTAGTTCTCCACACTAAGACTTCCAGTTTATTTCCTTCATGTCGGCTCAGTTTTGTCATTAGTTCAGATTACGATAAACTGTTCAGATATGGAGCCATCCCTGACTATGTCCGCATCACTTTTGTTTTTCTTTTTCTAGGAGGAGCATTTGAGATCAAGGTTCATCCATTCCTGAGTGACTTGGACTTTGACAACATTCTGAGCCAGGAGCTGGAGTATGTTCCTCAGCTTGTTTCAGACGCAGACACCAGCTTATTTATCAGTAAGTAGAAGGAGACGTCATCTAGACTAAGCGACTGTTTGTCTCATCTTCCCTAATATGTGATCATCTGTTCCCATTAATATTAGTGATAAATAGTGACTGTGTTATACTGACAACCTCTAATAATACTTCATTACCTATTTCTTGTAGATCATTCTGATATAAACAAACATCTGGTCTCAAAGGATGAGGAAGGCACAAGTGAGAACAATGAGAGCCTTGACTTCCAAAATTTTACGTCATCTTCTGAAAAGCTTTGTAAAGTAAGTATGTGATTAATAAATCCAAAATATGTAAAAAAAAAGAAAAAAAACTCTAAAAGTACATAAAAAAATATTTTATATCTTATTTTTATCCGTATTTAGCTCTGTACCATCGCTACCAGGATGGTGAACAATGAGGATCCCAATGCCCCTCCAGAGTATACACAAGAAACCAACACAAACATCTCAGAAATGTGAGTAGATTAGAAAGGGTCATTACTTCATTACTGGGAGTTCCAGGCTGATCTATGTACACAACACCAAATATAGGACATAAATAACAGAATATCAAATGCAGCATTCACCGCTTCATGGTTAACGGTCATTGTACTTTTGGCTTCAGAAAATGCAGAAGATAACAGCCCATAATTGTGGCAGGTCATGCATTTTTAGCATTGCCTACTCTGTAGGAGAGCTGTAGTATTACTTGCCAGCCATTCTTGGTAGTTGTGTTCTGATCCATGGAAGGTAGTTTTGAGCAGAAAACCTTCCCCACTATGACAGTCATATGTCCTATTAGGCCTTATAGTCAGTGTTCTTATAGTGAGACAACCCATTTTATACTGTGTTTACTTACGATTTACATGTTTTTCTTCTTCAAACAGGCAGAAAGAATCTGTTCCTGTATGTAATACAGACGATGCTGTTACCATCTTGCCACCCTCGTCCCCATTGCCAGGTATGTACATGTCTACAGCACCAACAATGTGAATGTTGACTTCAAGGCTCAAATATTTCCACATGGTTTTTCTGGTCTACTATGTTATCCATGTTTCATGGATCTCAGCTATGTTGACCATGGGTTCGTACTGTATCCCTATTTCCCTAATTTTGTACAGGAGTTTTTTTTCATGTATTCTGTTTATTACGTTGCATCATCTTTTAACCTAGTGAGATATAGCGACTGTGTTATACTGACACCCTCTAACAATCCTTCATTACCTATGTCTTGTAGATCACTCTGATGAAAACAACCATCTGATCTCAGAGGATAAGGAGGGCACAAGTGAGGACGATGAGAACTTTATCTTCCGAATATTTGCATCATCATCTTCTGAGAGGCTTTCTAAAGTAAGTATGTGATCGATAAATCCAAAATATGTACAAAAAAGGATCTATAAAATTAAAAAGTATATATATTTAATAACTTATTGTTATCCACATTTAGCACTCTACCACCACTAACGGGATGGTGAACAACGAGGATCCCAAGGCCCCTCCAGAGTGTACACCAGAATCGAACACAAACATCTCAGAAATGTGAGTAGATTATGGGGTCATTACTGGGAGCTCCAGGCTGATATATGTGCACAACATCAAATATAGGACATAAATACCATAATATCAAATGTAGCATCCACCGCCCCATGGTTATGGGTCATTGTGCTTTCAGCTTTCGGAATTGTTGGATATAACAGCCCATAATTGTGGCCGGTCATGCACTTTTAGTGCTGCCCTCACTGTAGGAGAGATGTAGTATGAAATGCCGGCCATTCTTGGTAGTTGTTTTCCTCTCAGCTATCTATAAAAGGTAGTCTTGAGCAGAAGACCTTCCCCACTATGACAGTCATATGTCCTACTAGTCCTTATAGTCGGTGTTCTTCTAGTGAGACAACCCCTTTTATATGGAGTTTACTTGAGATTTACATGTTTTTCTTCTTCAAACAGGCAGAAAGTATCTGTTCCTGTATGTAATACAGACGATGCTGTTACCATCTTGCCACCCTCGTCCCCATTGCCAGGTATGTACATGTCTACAGCACCAGCAATGTGAATGTTGACTTCAAGGCTCAAATATTCCCACATGGTTTTTATACAATACTATAGGTCTCTTATGTTATCCATATTATGACAAAGCAGATCCTATAAGAAGATATTGTTATTGATTTTTTTTTTAATTTTTCATCAGAATTTCCATCTTATGAAGAAAGAAAATCGGCAATAAATCTGAGTATGGAGCAACAAAACTCAGAAAATGGAAAAAATGGGAAAAAGAGACGAGGTAAGTGTGAGAATCAACTCCATGTTGTGTGATGTCAGTGAGAATAATTCATGTGGAGTAGATGTCATCTGTCAGTGATGGGATTGTCACATGTATGATTGCTGACAATGACCCCTGACCTCTGTATGATAATATTCCTCTGCCGTCCGGCCACAGTGACTGCACAGCATTATCATGTAATATGGAGTCCCATCACTTACATTATATTTATTTCTCTTCTCATAGGTTCCATCTTCCGCCGGATCTTATCATCCTGCCGGCGTGGATTATCCAGGGCTGCTCGCGCATTTGCATGCTGTCACTGTTGCCCTAAAACCATCTAAAAGACGGGACACCTAAGCATCTAGCGCCCTGAAGTCCAGCAGATCCATCATCACTGCTGGAGCTGTATAGAAGGACCTTCACCATCTACCTGTGGCCTTCTGACTGGTCAACCTGGACAAGTTTCAGTAACGCCTCTGTCATCGGGCTCCGCGGTATTCATACTGCTCGTCTGACTTGTCATTTACTGATCACCTGGTATCTGACCTCGGCTATCTTCCTGACTTTGATTTAGTCTTTTGATAATGTTCACGATTTTATTCATCCCATTATTAATTAAAAAAAAGTAAAATCTGTTACTGTTGCTCTGATTCCTTTTTGTCTTGAATTCACAAATACTTGTAACTCACTAATTGCTCTTCTTCTCACTAAATGTATTTCTCATTATCCTTAATGCAGCAGTCAGTCTCATATTTCTGTCCAGCAGTTACACTGGTGCCTCCACCCTGTACCAGTCATTACACTCATCCACAAACCTCTGCACCCTGCTGCACAGTCCTGCATCTCTACCATATCTACACTCCAATGAGCTAAGATTAACATCCTCCATAATCAGGACCTCCCACTCTCATGTCCAAGACATTTTCTCTGCTGCACCAGCTCTCAGGAGTGCACTACTGCAGGCAATCATGTTCATTCCCACTATCAGAGATTTTAAGTGTGCAGTAGAAACAGATTATTTGTGGCAGGACTATCAAATCACCTCACTATTCTAAGTTTTTCCTACAGCACTCAGTAGCACTTAATATTTGTACATATACAGATAATGGTTGGTGACTGGTTCATGCAGCCTTAATTCCACAAAGATAGAAATAAAAGGTCAACATGTTTCATACATCCAAACCATCCTTAATCATGGCAGAAAAACATAATTTTAAGTTCCCACTATGAATATTTGGTGAGATATCACAGCTGTGTATTTTCACAGCACAAAGAACGCATCTTACAGATCAGCAAATCACAGTGTGCTGACGCTTAATGTTGTAGTTTTGAACAACACCATTCATTTTATCATATAATGTGTTGAAAAATGAGAAAAAATGCCAGGTTTGGGCTCCTTCATTTTACAGTGTGTATTGTGTTGTAAAAACAAACTGGCAAAATGATTCAGAGTCAGTAGTACGATTACTGTGATACCAAACTTATAAGGTTTATATATATATATATATATATATATATATATATATATATATATATATATATATATATATATATATATATATACAGTGTTTAGCATAAATCAGTACACCCAAATAGATTTGTCAGCAAACCTGTAGTTTCCTTTCAGAATCATCATTTTATATGGGATACCATACTACAAAATACTCTCGCAAATTTGAGCCATTGAATGCAAACAAGATTTGGTATTTTGCAGACCCCAAAAAAGTAATTTTCTTAACAAACTCATTCAAGATCATGTTTCAAAAATGAGAACATCCCAGTAACAGTCTTAAGAGAAAAGCTAAGTTTAGACAACAAAATTCTAATTAACAAGAACTGAACCACAGGTAAGTGTAATTATTCATTAAACAGATGTCCAGCAGACAGGTGTCTGTAAAAGGAAGTTACTTAATAAAGAAAACTCCTTCCCATTTCATGCTATCAGCAATGGCACCACATAGAAGGGAAATGTCACAAAACCTGAGAAAGAAAATAATTTCTTTGCAATAAATGTGAAGTCTACAAGAAGATCAGCAAAACTTTACTTATCAGTCAGAATACTGTAGCAAAAGTGATGCAAAACTATAACAAAGATGGAACTGCAACCATCTTAGAATCATAGAATGGTAGAGTTGGAAGGGACCTCCTGGGTCATCTGGTCCAACCCCCTGCTCAAAGCAGGATTCACTAAATCATCTCAGACAGATGTCTGTCCAGCCTCTGTTTGAAGACGTCCATTGAAGGGGAACTCACCACCTCTCGTGGCAGCCTGTTCCACTCATTAATCACCCTAACTGTCAAAAAGTTTTTTCTAATATCTAATCTGTGTCTCCTCCCATTTAGTTTCATCCCATTGCTTCTAGTCTTTCCTTGTGCAAATGAGAATAAAGATGATCCTTCTACAATGTGACAGCCCTTGACATATTTGTAGACAGCTATTAAGTCTCCTCTCAGTCTTCTTTTTTGCAAGCTAAACATTCCCAAATCCTGCAACTGTTCCTCATAGGACATGGTTTGCAGACCAGTCACCATTCTGTTCGCTCTTCTCTGAACTTGCTCCAGTTTGTCTATGTCTTTTTTAAAATGTGGTGCCCAAAACTGTACACAGTATTCCAGATGAGGTCTGACCAAAGAGGAGTAAAGACCAATAATGACTTCACGTGATCTAGACTGTATGCTTCTGTTAATACATCCCAGAATTGTATTTGCCTTTTTTGCTGCTGCATCACACTGTTGACTCATGTTCAGTCTATGATCTATTAGTATACCTAAGTCTTTTTCACATGTACTGTTGCTTAGCTCTATTCCTCCCATTCTGTATATGCTTTTTTCATTTTTATTGCCCAGATGTAGTACTTTGCATTTTTCCCTGTTAAAAACCATTCTGTTGGTTGCTGCCCACTGCTCCAGTTTATTTAGGTCTTTTTGAATCCTCTCTCTCTCTTCTCTAGTATTAGCTATCCCTCCTAGCTTTGTGTCATCGGCAAATTTAATCAGTTTACCCTCAATTCCTTCATCTAAATCATTGATAAAGAAGTTGAACAATACAGGTCCCAGGACGGAGCCCTGTGGTACCCCACTTGAGACATTCATCCAGCTGGATGTGAAGCCATTTACAATCACCCTTTGAGTCCGATCACTAAGCCAGTTATGAATCCACCTAACAGTTGCCTGGTCCATTGCATACTTGGTCATTTTTTCAATAAGGATGGTGTGAGATACTTTGTCAAATGCTTTGCTGAAGTCAAGATATACTATATCTACAGCATTTCCTTGATCCACCCAGTCAGTGATTCTGTCATAGAAGGAAATTAAGTTAGTCTGACATGACTTGTTAGTTATAAACCCATGCTGACTCTGGTTAATCACTTCATTCTTATCCAGGTACTTACATACATGTTGTTTAATAATTTGTTCAAAGATCTTTCCTGGTATAGAAGTCAGACTCACCGGCCTATAGTTCCCTGGGTCCACCTTCTTCCCCTTTTTGAAGATAGGAACAACATTTGCTCTTCTCCAGTCTTCTGGGACTTCTCCTGTTCTCCAAGAATTTTCAAAGATTATGGAGAGTGGTTCTAAAATTTCTTCTACGATCTCCTTCAGTACTCTGGGGTGTAATTCATCTGGACCTGGAGACTTGAACTCATTTATGTTAGCTAAATATTCCCTCACAATCTTTCTGTTTACAGATAACTTGGATTCTTCTATTCCTTTAAAAGGACAGTGAAGATCAGTTGATGTTACATTTTCTTTCTGAGAGAAAACAGATGCAAAATAGGAATTAAAAAGTTTAGCCTTCTCAACATCCTCTCTTACCATTTCTCCATTTTCATCCTGTAAAAATCCTATAGCATCTTTGACTTTTCTTTTACTTTTGACATACCCCCAAAATCCTTTTTTATTGCTTTTGACATCTCTTGCAAGCCTTAATTCATTGTCAGCTTTAGCTAACCTGATACATGCCCTACAGGATCTGCAGACTGCATTATAATCTTCTTTAGATATGCCTCCCTCTTTCCATTTAATAAACATTTCTTTCTTTCTTTTTAGCATGTGTTTAAGTTCTGTGTTCATCCATCCTGGTTTCCTTAAATGCTTCCCATTCTTCCTACTTTTCGGGATTGTTAACGATTGTGCTTTGAGAATCTCATTTTTAAAAATTTCCCATCCTTCCTGGACATTTTTGTCCTTAAGGACATCCAGCCATTGGATCCCTCCTATTCTCTTTCTGAGTCTCTTAAAATCTGCCTTTCTAAAATCTAACCTTGAAGTTTGAGTCTTCACATGTCTTCCTCCTCTAGTTATCCAAAATTCTATAATAGCATGATCGCTGCCTCCTAGGGTCCCAGCCACTTTTACCTCCTCAACCATTTCCTCCTTGTTTATAAGGATTAGATCCAAAGTAGCAGATCCCCTTGTTTTCTCCCCTACCTTTTGGAAGATAAAGTTGTCAGCAAGAGAGGATAAGAATTTGCTTGACCTGTTAGTTTTACTTGAGAGAGATTCCCAACAAATGTCTGGATAGTTGAAATCTCCCATGACCACTACGTCATATTTTTTTGAGAACTTGGTCATTTGATACATAAAGAGTTCATCCATATCTTCAGTTTGCCCAGGTGGCCTGTAGTAAATGCCTACAATTGTGTCCTTTCCGTTGTTCTCTCCTTGTATTCTTACCCAAACAGTTTCCACAGAACTCCCAGTCTCTGAAGCTTCAATCTCTGTGTAGATATACGCTTTTCTAACATACAATGCGACACCTCCTCCTCGTTTATCAAGTCTGTTTCTTGCAAATAAGTTGTATCCTTTTAGCCTTTTATTCCAATCATGTGTATCGTCCCACCAAGTTTCAGTGATTCCAATGACATCATATTTCTTTTCCTGCGTTAGTAGTTCTAATTCTCCTTGTTTGTTGCCCATGCTTTGTGCATTTGTATAAAAACATTTTAGTTTGTGATTGGTTTCTCTTCCTCCCATATTTTTATTATTTAAATTGTTTTGTCTTTGTTCTTCCTTTCCACTTCCAGTAGCAGAGATCTCAATAGTATTTGTCAGCTGTATGGCTTTTTCTGGCCTTTTGCTTCCCTTCCCACATTGTTCTAGTTTAAAGCTCTCCTGATGAGTGCAGCAAGGCAATTTCCAAATACATGTTTTCCAGTCTTCGTAAGGTGCACCCCATCTCTAGCAAGTAGTCCATCGTATAGGTAATTCATTCCGTGATCCAGAAATCCAAATCCTTGTTGACGGCACCATCGACGTAGCCAGTTGTTCACCTGTAGAATCTTATTCCACCTCATTGTTCCATGGCCATCCACTGGGAGGATGGATGAGAAGACCACCTGTGCTCCCAATTCTTTCACTTTCTTGCCCAAGTCTTCAAAGTCACTGCAGATGGTTTCCAGGTCCTTTCTTGCGGTGTCATTTGTCCCCACATGTATTAGCAGGAATGGGTAGTGATCTGTAGGTCTGAAGAGTCTTGATATCCTGTCAGACACATCTTTAATTTTTGCTCCTGGAAGACAGCACATTTCTCTTGAGGTTATGTCTGGTCTGCAGATAGCGGCCTCTGTTCCTCTTAACAGGGAATCCCCCATGACCACCACTCTCCGTTTTTTCTTCACAACATTCTTCTTTCTCCATCCAGGAGGATTCTGAGGGCTTACAAGGTTATTCATTGCTGGCAAAGTCTTATCTTGCTGTATTTCTTCATGGTTCTCCTGCGTGAGAGCCTGGTACTGGTTCCTGAGCAGTATAGGTGCTGACTGCCTCTCTATCCTCCTGCTTCTCTGGGTCACATGCTTCCATTCCTCTGTTTCCTCAGGTGCAGTTCGAATTTCTTCTCTTTCTGAATCATGAAGAGATAATTCTGCTCTGTCTAAGAACTCTTCACCTTCCTTAATGATTTTCAAGGTAGTTAACCTCTCTTCTAGATTTCGCAACTTTTCCTCCAACAGGGACACAAGCTTGCATTTCTGGCATGTGAAGTTTGGCTTTTCCACTGGCAAGTCTGTGAACATGTAGCAGGATATGCAGCTCACCAAATGGCTCCTGGACTCTTCCATGTTCTTACTGTTAATGTTCTGAAAACAGTGAAAAAAGCTTAAAAAAAAAGCTTCAAAACGCGCGGTTTACCGATGTCCTCTTTTCATCTCCAACAGCCAAAATCCAGTGTTCTTTGAGCTCACGGAGACTCTTCACTTACCCCAAAATGCAGTGGGAATATGCAAATTATCTCCTCAGGACTCCTCCCCTGAGGAGGGGGACGTCCAGGCCGACTATGGAAGTTAACACCTAAACAAAAGCGTCCTCTGATGAGAAGGGTAAGTGGCACCACATAGAAGAGAAATGTCACAAGACATTTCTGAGAAAGAAAATAATTTCTTTACAAAAAATGTGAAGTCTACAAGAAGATCAGCAAAGCTTTTCTTATCAGTCAGATGGAAGCTAACATCTAAACAAAAGCATCTTCTGATGAGAAGAAAATCGACAGGCAAATTCATTGCTATTAGCTGAAGAAGTAGAAAGCCAAACTAGGGTGAGTGTTTTCCATGACACGACACGGTGTACACTGCAAATGAATGGCATTCATGAGTGTCCTCCACAAAGGAAGCCTCTCTCCCTTAAAGCCCATGAACAATAAAAGTCCGTCTACAATTTGCCAGGGTCCATGCTTAAAACTATGAGGACTACCGGGACTGTATACTGTGTATGTGCATCTTATGTGTATGTCTGTATTTTATGTTTGTGTGCACTATGTATATGCATACGTTAAAATGTGTATAGAGTATTAGCATGTGCAAATTTTATATGTCTGCCTAATATAAATATACATGGAAATGTATATGTAGGTGGTGCCTGATGGAGGGTGGGGGGCCCAGATCAGAAGTCCTGATTAAGGGCCCTTCACTGTCATTGTCTGCCCCTTATATAAACAGTAAAATCTCCTTTAATAACTGGACTTCCATTGGGGTGGACTTCTCATAGATGGCCAGTATGCATACTATATTATGAATCTGGGCATCTCTCACAGAAAATCTGATCTGGATATGAGGGTGGTCTTCTATAAGCGGTGATGTTTTGGAGAGATTTAGGGAAAAGTCCCAATGCTTATCCATCGATCTGGTAATTTGAGTAAAATATTTGTGTTGATAACTGATCACAAAGTCACAAAATATGTAAGATTTGGCATAACCTGGTTCATTTTTCAAAAAGTTATGCTCAATTTTTTTAGCACCAAGTTTTGTTGCTTTTTTGTAGACTTACACTAACTTAGTATATTGTGTGAGAATTAAATGAATTATGAATTAGTTGGCGCATTTTACCACACTCTGGGGGTCCCTGACAGTCCTTCTTTACCGGCCCTGTAGTGATGCCAATGTAAACTTCCAAGTGACCGCGCAGTCAATCACTGTCACGAATGCAGGACAACCTATGATTAGCTAATTTTTGGGAAATCCTTATAACAAAAGGGGATTGAAAATATTTACAATTATTTTAAAAGCATTAAAAAAAAAACAGACCCAATACTTATAATTAGTTTGTTGAAAGTAGTCTAATTAAAGGGAGCTGAAAGGATTAGAGATTATGAACCCGATTCACCAGTGTTTTTGCCAGAAAACTGGCATAAAGCTCTTGAAAAGTTGCAAAGTTTTGTGACTTTTCCCATTTTCACATAATTTTAACTTCTTTAACCCCTTAAGCCCCGCGGGTGGTTTGCACGTTAATGACCGGGCCAATTTTTACAATTCTGACCACTGTCACTTTATGAGGTAATTACTCTGGAACGCTTCAACGGATCCCCCTGATTCTGAGATTGTTTTTTCGTGACATATTGTACTTCATGATTGTGGAAAAATTTCTTCGATATCACTTGCGTTTATTTGTGAAAAAAATGGAAATTTGGCGAAAATTTTGAAAATTTTGCAATTTTCAAAATTTGAATTTTTAAGCCCTGAAATCAGAGCGATATGTCACACAAAAGAGTTAATAAATAACATTTCCCACATGTCTACTTTACATGGTATCCGCTAACAATTTGAGCCGATTTTCCATTCAATTTGTTAGCGGATACCATGTTGCATTTAGAGAGTCCCTGCGTGCCCAAACATTGGAGCTCCCCCACAAGTGACCCCATTTTGGAAACTAGACCCCCCAAGGCACCTATCTAGATTCATAGTGAGCACTTGGAACCCCAGGTGCTTCACAAATTGATTCATAAAAATGAAAAAGTGTTTTTTTTTTTCACTTTTTCATTTTTACGAATCAATTTGTGAAGCACCTGGGGATTCCAAGTGCTCACTATGCATCTAGATAGGTGCCTTCGGGGGTCTAGTTTCCAAAATGGGGTCACTTGTGGGGGAGCTCCAATGTTTGGGCACACAGGGGCTCTCCAAACGCAACATGGCGTCCGCTAACAATTTGAGCCGATTTTCCATTCAATTTGTTAGCGGACACCATGTCGCGTTTGGAGAGCCCGTGATGTGCCTAAACAGTGGAGCTCCCCCACAAGTGTCCCCATTTTGGAAACTATACCCCTCAAGGATTTTATTAAGGTGTATAGTGAACATTTTGAACCCAGAGGTACGGCACAGAATTTGTTTACATTAGGTCATCATATTGAATAAGTTGTCATTATTCTTGAGCGCAAGTGCTCGCTACTTGAGTTTGCATCGGGTACTCAGGTATGCACCATGTACAGCGTGTGCTCGAGTGACATGCTCGAGTCCCTGCTCCGCATGTTTCACGGTTATTAGACACCCCAAAAAAAACATGTGGGGATCGCTCGTGCATGGCAGGCAATCCCCGTAAAGTTTTTTGGCCGCGAAGCATATGGGGCAGAGACTCGAGCATGTCACTCAAATACCCACGATACTCAATGCATACCAGAGCACCCGATGCAAACTCAAGTAGCGAGCACTTGCTCTCAACACTAGTCGCCATATCGTCATCTTTTTTTCTTACTTTTGAAAAAAATCCCAACCCCAGCCCTAACCCTAGCACAACCCTAGCCCCAGCACAACCCTAGCCCCAGCACAACCCTAGCCCCAGCACAACCCTAGCCCCAAACCCAGCCCTAACCCTAGCCCAATCCTAACCCAAGAGTTTATTTTTGACGCCGTTCCTTGTGATTAGACGACTTTATTCTTCGGGTCGGTGTGATTACAGCAATGCCAGAATCATATGGGGTTTTTATGACTGACAGCTGTCACACACTAAAAGACGCATTTTTTTTTAAATCTAGTTTTTGCATCGCCATATTTTGAGAGCTATAATTTTTCCAGATTTTGGCAGACAGTCATGTGACGGCTCGTTTTTTGCGGGATGACTTGACGTTGTTATTGGTGCCATTTTCAGGCACGTGACATTTTTTGATCGCTTTCTATTCCGATTTTTGGGAGGCAGAATAAACAAAAACCAACAATTCAGGAATTGTTTTTTTTTTTATTTTTTATTCTGTTCCGCGTGTGGTAAAATTGATGAGGTAGCTTTATTCTTCGGGTCAGTACGTTTACAGCGGTACCACATTTGTATCATTTTTCTATGTTTTGGCGCTTATACACAATAAAAGCTATTTTATAGAAAAAAATATTTTTTAGTATCGCTTTATTCTGAGAGCTATAACTTTTATTTTTCGGCTGATGGAGCTGTATGGCGGCTTGTTTTTTGCGGGACGAGATGACGTTTTCAGCAGTATCATTTTTATTTATATGCGTCTTTTTGATCGCGTGTTATTCCACTTTTTGTTTGGTGGTATGGTGATAAAGCATTGCTTTTTGCTTCGTTTTTTTTTTTTTTTTTTTTACCGTGTTCACTGAAGGGGTTAACTAGTGGGACAGTTTTATAGGTCAGGTTTTTCCGGACGCGGCGATACCAAATATTTTTTTTATAATAATATTTATTGATGGGTACATTATATTTTTATTTTTGGTGTATTATTTTTTTTATTTTTTTATAATATTTTTGCACATTTTTTTTTTTTTTTTTCCACTTTCACACAGTTTATACACTTTATTACTTTGTCCCACTCTGGGACTTTCACTTTTTTTTTTTCTGATCGCCTGCATGGCACAGGAATGGAGCACCATCCCTATGCCATGAAGGCTGTCAGAAATGCACAGTGTGAAGATTGCTTGGAGATGCACTGCGCATGTCCAAGCAATCTTCCTGCTCTCTGGTGACCCGGATGTTGTCATGACGACATCGGGTCGTCATGGCAACACCCGGGAAGCCTTTGCAGACTGCGCTGGAAGCCGGAAGAGGAGGTGAGTATCGCCGATCACCTCCCCTTGCCCCCGCAATGCCGCGATCGACTTCGATCGCAGCATCGCGGGGGTTAATGTGCTGGGAGCGGTGCAGGACCGCTCCCTGCACATAGTACTGGGTGTCAGCTGTGACAATCAGCTGACACCCGGCGGCGATCGCGCCCGCACAGCCTATGTGCGCGCGCGATCGCGATGACGTACTAATACGAGTCTGGCTCTTAAGTCCCAGGGCACAGACGCGTATTAGTACGTCAGATGTTATTAAGGGGTTAAAGCCCAAGACGTACTGATACGTATCTGCGCCCTGGGACTTAAGAGCCTGATATGTATTAGTACATCTTTGCGATCGCGCCCGCACACAGGCTGTGCGGGCGTGATCGCCGCCGGGTGTCAACTGATTGTCACAGCTGACACCCGGTGCTATGTGCTGGGAGAGGTCCCGCACATTAACCCCCGCAATGCTGCGATCGAAGTCGTTCGCAGCATTGCGGGGGCAAGGGGAGGTGATCGGGATAGTCACCTCTCCTGCCGGTTTCCAGCAATGTGTGCCGCGGCTTCCCGGATGTTGCCATGATGACCCGATTCACTGAGGGGTGCAGTTTTAAAAATGGTGTCACTTTTGGGTATTTTCAGTCATAAAGACCCCTCAAAGTGACTTCAAATGTGATGCGGTCCCTAATAAAATGGTTTTGTAAATTTTGTTGGAAAAATGAGAAATCGCTGGTCAATTTTAACCCTTATAGCTCCCTAATAAAAATACATTTGGGTTCCAAAATTGTGCTGATGTAAAGTAGACATATGGGAAATGTTATTTATTAACTTTTTTTGTGTGACATATCTCTCCGATTTAAGGGCATAAAAATTCAAATTTTGAAAATTGCAAAATTTTCAACATTTTCGCCAAATATCTGTTTTTTCACAAATAAACACAAGTGATATCGAAGAAATTCTACCACAATCATAAAGTACAATATGTCATGAAAAAATATTCTCAGAACCAGGGGGATCCGTTGAAGCGTTCCAGAGTAATTACCTCATAAAGTGACAGTGGTCAGAATTGTAAAAATTGGCCTTCTCATTAACGTGCAAACCACTTTGGGTTGTAAAGGGGTTAAGGACTCTACTTGCATATACAGTCATGGAGGAAAGTGCTGGCACCCTTGAAATTGTTTCAGAAAATTACACATGTTTTATTACACGCATGTTTATTTCCTTTGTGTTTATTGGAACAACACAAAAAAACTGAGAAAAAAAAGGCAAATTGGACATAATTTCACACAAAACTCCAAAAATGGGCCGGAATACATATATATATTTTTGATGGGACAACACTGAAGATGCGACACTTTGATACAATGTACAGAAGTCAGTGTACAGCTTGTTTAACTGTAAATTTGGTGTGCCTGCAAAATAACTCAACACACAGCCATTAATGTCTAAACCGCTGGCAACAAAAGTGAGTACACCCCTAAGTGTGTTCTCAGCTGATGTTATTTGTTGGTTTTTCTTTGCATCCCGAACAATTTTCTTGGCAGTTGTGGCTGAAATTTTTGTTGGTCTACCTGACTGTGGTTTGGTTTTTACAGAGCATCTGATTTTCCATTTGTTAATCACAGTTTGAACACTGCAGACTGGCATTATCAATTCCTGGGATATCTTTTTGTATCCCTTTCCTGTGTTATACTCTTTTTGCCTCCCTTTCCTGTGTTATACAGTTCAACTACCTTTTCCCGTAGATCCGTTGATAATTCTTTTGCTTTCCCCATCTCAAAATCCAGAAAAGTCAGTGGCTGGATCCCAGAAACTCACTCAGCTTTATGCACACACACTGATTACAAGCAAACAGGTCATAGGTGAGGATGTTACCTTTAGTAGCCATTCAAACCCATTTGTGTCAAATTCTGTGCATGTTATCAGGCCAAAATCACCAGGGTATGTGAACTTTTTGATCAGGATTATTTGGATGTTTTTGGTTGTCATTAGTGATGAGCGAGCACTAAAATGCTCGAGTACTCGTTGCTCGGGTCGAGCAAATTGAAATACTCGGGTGCTCAACCCGAGCAATGAGCCCAATATAAGTCTAAGGGAAACTTGAGCATTTTTCAGGTGGCTCCCCACGGCGGTCTGCAGAGGGCCTAAAAATTACCCAAATCGATGGGAACTGTGCTCAAATGACATGGGAACAACATGGGGAAGACCCCTGGAAGCATCTCTGACTCCCAGAACACTGCTGTCAACAACGTCGTCAGAGTATTACGCCACTTTTACGGCGTAAGGAACATCCTTTCCAGGGTGATGACTTGTATATAAGGCAAAATAAATAAACAAAAACAAAAATACTCCTACACACGTAGCATTTTTGACACGTTTTTGCACTTTTGCATTGCTTTCAACCAAGACAAATGCATTCACCAGGAAATGTCATTTTAACATTTTACAACCTTATCTGGCCATGTGGTGTGTGACACATCATCAGACACATGCATACAGTGCTGAAAAGACATGGGAACAGCAAGGGGAAGACCTCTGGAAACATCTCTGACTCCCAGGTCACTGCCTAAATGTGTGCCCATCATAAGTGATCCTTGGCACATGCGAAGATGCCTCCCGCCATGCACCTGTCGTTGCAGACTTGAAACAATCACCGTCCACGTCCTTGTCCCACTGCAGTGTTCAGTTGTCCCTACCCCATTCCTTGGAATGCAAGCACAGGAATGCCGGCAGCCACCCACCCACAGGCTGCAATACTATACTGCCAAATTTTTGACAGCTGCTTGCACTTGAAATGTGGCCTTTTAGGCTCGTGGAGGCGGAAGCTTTTCATAACCTCATGCCAGCGGCGGCCGGGTGTCCATACTCGGTCCCCAGCCGCCACTATATTTCCCGGTATCGCCTCCGCCTTCCACAATCACGGGTCCCATAACATTACCCGTGCCCGCCCCAGTGCACTTACTGGGAAGGACCGCCTAACCACAAACACGTGGACAGGTGAATGTGGCCAGGGACGGTACGGAGCCAGTCCACAACTTTTTTTGCTAAGAGTTGTATTTAGCTCGGTGAAAGGACTGGCATAGAGGGAAACCGTATCTACCCTGCGTGTCATTTCTCCCAGAAAATCCTGTAAATGAGCTTGTTGCAGAAGCAATGGCAGCCCATCCAACATCAACTTGCACTTGTCAATGGTGCTTTGACACACACACATCTTTCTTTGCGCATTTAATTTCTTGAATACAGAGCTGGAAAATGGCCTGATCCGTAATGCGTTTTGAGAAATAACATGTATAAGCATGGCCGATCCGCATTAAAAAAGCAGCCATAGAGTGTCCGGGAACCTTCCCCCACACTTTTCTTAGCCAGGGCTGCTTTTCGGCAGGGTTGGACGGGCCCACCAGAGAACCGGAGACTCCTCCGGCGGGCCCTGGCTTCTCCTTCAGGAGAGTTCATAGTGCCGAGGTGAGGCCATGATGATGATAGAGGCCATCATCTGCTTAGTTTTCTTTTACTTGGAATGCAATTGCAAGTATGCAGCCAGCCACCCACCCACCCACAGACCGCAACACTAAACTGACAGATTTCTGGGCAGCTCTTTGCACTTGAAATATGGCCTTTTAAGCTTGTGGAGATGGAAGCTTTTCACAACCTCATGCAGGCGGCGGCCGGGTGTCCATACTCGGTCCCCAGCCGCCAGTATTTTTCCCGGTATCGCCTTCGCCTTCCACAAGCACGGGTCCCACAACAGTACCCATGCCCTACCCAGTGCACTTACTAAGAAGGACTGCCTAACCACAAACACGTGGACAGGTGAATGTGGCCAGGGACGGTACGGAGCCAGTCCACAACTTTTTTTGATAAGAGTTGTATTTAGCTCAGTGAAAGGACTGGCATAGAGGGAAACCGTATCTACCCTGCGTGTCATTTCTCCCAGGAAGTCCTCTAAAGCTGCTTGCACTTGAAATGTGGTCTGAACATTACTGCTGGTACTTTTCTGTGGGAATTTTCTTGCCTCCTACCAGCCTGGAATATTTCCAGCAAACTATGGTACAACACCATGGTATTAGCACTGCCCCCAGTACCAGTAGCGAAGCCATCCTCAATTTCCTTCTCTGGAATTTTATTTGGTAGACTGAGTGGCTGCCCAAATAAATTTTCTCACAAAGGAGCTGATGATAGAGTGGCAGTAGGTTCAAGTTTCTCCAGCCTGTTAGATATTAGAGGGTGAACGGCAGCACATTGGATCAGTGGTTAGCACTGAAGTCTTGCAGCACTGGGATCCTGGGTTCAAATCCCAGCAAGGACAACATCTGCAAGAAATTTGTATGTTCTCCCCATGTTTGCATGTGTTTCCTCCTCAGTAAAAATAGAGTGTCCTGGAATCTTCCCACACACTTTTCTTAGCCAGGACTGCTTCTCAGCAGGGTTGGACAGTCCCACCAGAGAATTCTCTGGTGTGCCTTGGCTTCTACCTCAGGAGAGTTCATGATAGCGCTAACTTTGCAGCTGCTATGGGGCTCTTGAGCGGGTGAGAAAGGTTAGCTCTCAGAAACAAATCCTCTGGTGGGCACAATGTTTTTCAATCTGAAACAGCTTCTCAGTGGGAGTTGTATTTCACCACAGCCATATTCTTTAGCTCTGTGAAAGGACTGGCATAGAGGGAAACCTTATCTACCCCGGTTGTCATTTCTCTGTCACCAGGTTCCGCCCATTGTAACACATGACCATGCCTGGCTGTATGTTCAGCGGTGAGAGCCACAGATCAAGCTGCTGTGTTACAGCTTTCAACAACTATGCAGCGCTGGGCGGTTTGTCAATTAAGCATTAAGCATGTTATCTTCAGCACAGCCTGTTGCTGTTTGGCCAAGGCAGTGCTGCAGTGCTGTTAGCTTGTGACTGATGTGGTCATTTCGGAGATGGAGGAGGAGGTACATGAGCTGAACAATGTGATTACATTGAGGTTAAATTGGTGATGCTGTTTTTTATACTAAAGAAAGATCCTATTGTTATGTTTTTTTATGTTATTTTTTATGAAAAATGCATTCACCGGGAAATGTCACTTTAACATTTTACAACCTCATCTGGCAATGTTGTGTCATCAGACACATCCTGTTTTATTTATGATGGAGGGACTCTGAAAGTCATAAAGCCTATTTTTATAGGGACATCAGACGGCCCTTACTATTCTTAAAAGGCCAGCAGTCGGCCCTAGCTATTGTTAGAGAGCCATCAGAGGGCTATGCTTTGTTGTTCCCATTATTAACAAGTGGGTTTCCTATACTGTTATTGCGCATCCAGTGACTGCAAGGGTTGTCAAAAATTTGGACGCAACCTAATACCCCTTTGAAGAGACATAGAGGAGGGTCTCAGTAAAAAAAATGTTCCCATTATAAAGGAGCGGGTCTTCTATACTGGTAATGCCCATGCTGTGACTGCAAGGGTGGCCAAAATTTTTGAAAAAAAACACTAACAATTTAAAGACACAAAGAGCATGGCCACAGTAACAAGGTACGACATGTTCCCGTTAGAAAGGAGAGGGTCTGCTATACAGTTATATGGTATGCAGTGAATCCAACGGCTGACAAATTTTAGGAAAAACCCCACTAAGAATTTAAGGACACACAGAGCAGGGCCACAGTAACAAGGTACGACATGTTCCCATTAGAAAGTAGAGGGTCTGCTATACAGTTATAGGGTATGCAGTGAATCCAACGGCTGACAAATTTTAATGAAAAACCTCAATAAGAATTTAAAGACACACAGAGCAGGGCCACAGTAACAAGGTACGACATGCTCCCATTAGAAAGGACAGGATCTGCTATACAGTTATAGGGTATGCAGTGAGTCCAACGGCTGACCAATTTTAGGAAAAAAACGACTAAGAATTTAAAGACACATAGAGCAGGGTCACAGTAACGACAAATTCCCATTAGAAATTCTAGGGTCGGCTATACTGTTATAGGGTATGCAGTGAGTCCAACGGCTGACAGATTTTAGGAAAATCCCCACTAAGAATTTAAAGACACACAGAGCAGGGCCACAGTAACAAGATATGACATGTTCCCATTAGAAAGGAGAGGGTCTGCTATACAGTTATAGGGTATGCAGTGAGTCCAACGGCTGACCAAGTTTAGGAAAAACCCACTAAGAATTTAAAGACACATAGACCAGGCCACAGTAATGACAAATTCCCATTAGAAAGGAGAGAGTCTCCCATAGTGTTGGACTATGCAGTGACTGCAAGGGCTGCCAAAAATTTGGAGGCACTTCAATGGCCCTTGGAAGAGACGTGGAGGAGCGCATCATAAATTTTTTTTACCATTAGAAAGGAGCAGGCCTCCTATACTTGTAATGCCATGCACTAAGTGTATGGGCTGACAAACATTTACTCCTGGGGGGTATACATGAACATACTGTATAAAAAATTTTTTTTTCGGGCATCATAAAAATGTAGCGCCCCGAGGGCTCGGCCGCTACAGGGGTATTGCACCTCTGCCAGAGGTGTGATATTCCACTCCCGGGTAAGGATGGAGTATGGACCAGGGTTCAGTTAGCTGCATACAGCACACTCACCCCATTTCCGAGGGACAGCTCAACGGTGCTCCCATTAGACAGAAATGCAGGCACGACAGACCATGTCCCTGGCTGGAGTGGGGAGGGGGTAGGAATACCCAGTGATGTAGGAGCAGATAGGGGTTGGTTCCTGAGCGTAGATAGGAGCCCATTGTTTGCTGGTCACCTGGGCTCATGTTCTAGAGGGCACCATCTTAGAACAGTGTTCAGTCAGAGAGAAGAAGTGACAGAGTGGGGGCCTTGGTTGTCGAACGAAGTGTGCCCTCTGCCTCCAGCGTTTTTAGATGGGAATTTTTTTAATAGTTCCGCAACAAGGGCCTTCTGGTACTGCCTCATTTTTGTACACCTGTCCGCCTCAGGAATAAGAGATATAAAGTTCTCCTTGTAGAGTGGGTCTAGAAGTGTCACCAACCAGTAATGACCTAAAATTTTGAGAATGCGAGGGTCATGGGAAAGGCAGCATAACATAAACTCAGCCATGCGTGCCAGACTACTAACAGGCAAGACTTCCGTGTCCTCACCAAGAGGATGACTGACCATGCTCTCCTCCTCCTCCTCTCTGTCCTCTGGCCATCCACGCTGAACAGACGGTATGACAGCTGTGCAAATAGCACCGTCTATAGTGCATGAAACTAGTTCCTGTCCTTCCTCCTCCTCCTCTTCCTCATTGTCACCCAATCCACGTTGGGATGAGATGAGGCTTGGCTGTGTGTAATCACCCTGTATGGTTAATTGCTCCATCTTATCGTGCTGAGCCTGCAATGCATCATCTTTGATTGTGAGCAAAGAGCTTTTCAGAAGACAGAGAAGCGGGATGGTGACGCTAATTATGGCGTCATCGCCGCTCACCATCTTGGTGGAGTCCGCAAAGTTTTGGAGGATGGTACATATGTCTGACATCCACGTCCACTACTGAGGTCTTATGTGTGGAGTCTGAACTGAATACCGATAGCCTTTTTGATGCTGGTACTCAACAACTGCCCTCTTCTGCTCACAAATCCTTCCCAACATCTGCAATGTAGAGTTCCAACGTGTGGTGACATCACACACCAGTCTGTGAGCCAGAAGCTGCAAACGCTGCTGAAACACTGCAAGGGCGGCGGAAGCTGTAGCTGACTTTCTAAAATGGGCACACAGGCGGCATACTTTAACAAGCAGATCCGGCAGCTCCGGGTAGGATTTGAGTAACCGCTGAACCACGAGGTTAAGCACATGGGCCAGGCATGGTACGTGTGTGAGCTCGCCTCGCCTCAGAGCCGCCACCAGGTTCCGGCCATTGTCACACACGACCATGCCTGGCTGTAGGTTCAGCGGTTTGAGCCACAGATCTGCCTGCTCTTTCAGAGCTGGCCATAACTCTTCAGCATTGTGTGTTTTTTCACCTAAGCATATTAGCTTCAGCACAGCCTGTTGCCGCTTGGCCGAGGCAGTGCTGCAGTGCTTCCAGCTTGTGACTAATGTGGTCATTTCGGAGATAGAGGCCGAGGAGGAGGAGGAGGCTGAGGAGCATGAGGTTCAGGAGCTGTAGACCGTGGGGACAACCCTGATTGACCTAGGGCCTGCAATCTTTGGCGTCGGGAGGACGTGTTCCGTCCCAAGGTCCGACTGGGTCCCGGCTTCCACTATGTTAACCCAGTGTGCCATCAGCGAGATGTACCGTCCCTGCCCACAAGCACTTGTCCACGTGTCCGTGGTTAGGTGGACTTTACCGGTAACTGCGTTGTTGAGGGCACGGCTAATGTTTTGGGACACGTGCTTGTGTAATGTGGGGACGGCACACTGGGAGAAATAGTGGCGGCTGGGGACAGAGTACCGAGGGACGGCCGCCGCCATCAGGTTGCGGAATGCTTCTGTCTCCACAAGCCTAAAAGGCAACATTTCGAGCCAAGCAGTCGTGAATTGTGAGAATTTAGTAGTGTGGCCTGTGGGACGTTGGCTGCATATTTGCGCTTGCATTCCAAGGACTGGAGTATGAACAACTGAACGCTGTGCTGGGAGAAGGACATGGACGTGCTTCCTGATGCTGCTACTTGAGAGTGTGCAATGACAGGTGCAGGGCAGGAGGCATCTTTGCATGCACTATGGACAGGGGATTGACTTGCATGCACAACAGCAGAAGAAGCAATGGTGCCACCTGTAGACACTGTTCCTGGACCCTGGTGTTCGGCCCACAAAGTCGAGTGATTTGCTGCCATGTGCCTGATCATGCTGGTGGTGGTCAGGCTGGTCGTTTTGCCACCCCTGCTGATGCTGGTCTGGCTCGTGATGCAAATGGCCTTTTTGGAGTTATCGGCAGAGTCTTTAAAAAACAACCAGACTCGGGAAGACCTAACAGTTGTAGTGGCAACTTCCTTCGTGTTGGTGTTACGGGAAACGGTAGCCTGCCTTCTGTCTGCGGCCACCACACTGCTTCTTCCTGCCTGTTGGGGTGCTCTGCCTCCCTCCCCCTGTGTGCTGCTGTCCTTGCTCTGCATGTCCTCCTGCCAGGTTGGGTCAGTTACTATATCATCCACCACCTAGTCACCCACTTCTGCACCCTGGTACTATTCCTGACTTTCTGCCAATTGTGTCTAATCATCGTCCACCTCTTGTGACAGTTTCCCACCGTCGCCTTCATGTGACCGTGGCTGCTCAAATATTTGGGCATCGCTACACGTGATCTCCTCTTGCCCCGCTTCAAGTGGACCGGGCGAGAGGCCCGAATCTATAAATGGAAAAGTGAACAGCTCTTCAGATTGTCCAAGTGTGGGATCAGTTGTCTCTGGGTACTCAGCATGGTGGGAGGAAGGAGGATCAGGGTGAGGAATATGAGGTCCAGACTCATGGCTACTGAGACTTGACCGTGTAGAAGACAGGGTGGTGGTGGTGGTGGCTAAGTAACTGGAAGCATTATCCGCTATCCAACCAACAACCTTTTGACACTGATCTGGGTTCAATAGTGGTGTGCTGCGGTCCCCTAGAAATTGGGACAGGAAGGTCAGGCGAGAAGATGTGGGTGTTTGCTGTGGCACAATTTCGGCTTGCCCACGGCCTTGTCCTCGGCCTCTGCATGCACCATTGCCATCACGTCCAGTTCCCCGTCCCTTGCCACGTGCCTTGCCCATTTTAAATGGAGGATAGTATCTTCCACGCTCACTACAAATGACTGAGTTTGAAGCAAAGTTATATGTGATCGGTGTGATGGAGAAAACAGAGTTTTAAATACCTGGCCTGTAGGTAAGTAGTGTGAACAGCAAACTGCTGTGAATTGCTTCACTGACACACTGAAAAAATGGAGGCCAGAAATGGCAGTATTTTCTGACAACGTATATGTGATCCGTGTGACGGAGAAAACACAGTTTTAAATAGCTGGATTTCTAGCGCTCTAATATGGAAAGGACCTGGCTGTATTCTGCAGTGCCAACAAGCAAATGGCGCAGAAAAACTGTGTTCTCTGGATTGCTTTATAAGCAAATAATGAGGATTAAGATCCAAAGAAAAGTATTCCTCGCCCCTGAGACCTGGGCCTTTGTATAGAAATATCTAACAGCAGCAGAAGGCAGAATTGGAATGGAGCCTCTTGTGCTATATGCACTGCAGTCTGCTATATACCCTGCCTGCCTGCCTATATACACTGCCTGCCTGATATCTCTGCAGATGGATTAGTCCTCAGAAGGACTGTTTGTTGAGATAGATATGTGTAATGTGCGGTTTTTCTCACTACACTACCTAATGCACGATCAAATCTCTCCCTAACGCAGCAGCAGCTCTCCCTACACTGTCTGATCCAGAGTGACTGTGATGAGCATGGCGGTGCCAGGTCAGATATAGACCTGATGACGCTGTGCAGCCAGCCAATCACTGTAATGCCCACAACCAACATGGCTATGGCATTACAGTGCATGGCAGGCAATCACTGTATGTTCATTGGCTCTGTAAAGAGCGCCAAACATGCAGGGAGGGGACCCGACTTCCCGCCCGACCAACCCGGAAATACTCGGTGAGCGCAGAGCATCTCGAGCAGTGAGATATTCGGGCAAGCACCGAGCAGTAGCAAGCATGCTCGCTCATCACTAGTTGTCATTAAGATTTAAAAAGAGAAAACACAGAAATGTGACAGTAAATGGCTTCCCCCAACCAATAACCATGAGTGGAGAAAAAGTGTTTTTGTTATCATTCATTTTCTCTGAAACAAGGCCAAGAAAGGAAAAATTCTGCCGGGGTATGTAAACTTTTGAGCAGAACTGTATATGCGCCAGCCCCAGTGTCTCCTATTCTATGTACTCCAGCCCCAGTGTCTCCTATTCTATATACTCCAGCTTCTTCTGTGATGTATATGCTCTAGCCCCAATGTATCCTGTGATGAATATACGCCAGCCCCAGTGTCTCCTATTCTATATACTCCAGCCCCAGTGTCTCCTATTCTATATACTCCAGCTTCTTCTGTGATGTATATGCTCTAGCCCCAATGTATCCTGTGATGAATATACGCCAGCCCCAGTGTCTCCTATTCTATATACTCCAGCTCCAGTGTCTTCTGTGACGTAGCTAATGTAGCCCTAATGTCTCTTATGCAGAGGCGTCGCATGATAAAGTAGTGAGACACAAGCTCCCTGCCCTATCACTATCTCTTTCATATGCCACAGATCGCCATAGGCCTGCGGTTAACGAGATGTCAGCATACTCACGCAGGTGGCTCGGTGACATCATTGCATCGCTCTGCTCTGCTGTCCCGCCATGGAAGAGGAGACAGAGGCCGTGATGTAGGGAATCAGGATTAAGTGAGAATAAACGTTATTTTTTTTTTTAAATGATTGGGCAGTGGAGCCATCCTACTATATATCTGGAGTAGTGGGTCCATCATACTACATATGGAGTAGTGGGGCCATTATACTATATGTATGTGGGGCAGTGGGACCATCATAGTATATACAGGTGCATCTCACTAAATTAGAATATCTTCAAAAAGTTAATTGATTCCAGTTCTTCAATACTGTTTCAGTATGCTCCACAATCATGAGGAAGACTGCTGACTTGACAGATGTCCAGAAGGCAGTCATTGACACACTCCACAAGGTCCTAGAGTTCCAATTTTCATTTGGAAATCAAGGTCCCAGAGTCTGGAGGAAGAGTGGAGAGTCCACAATCCAAGCTGCTTGAGGTCTAGTGTGAAGGCTCCACAATCAGTGATGGTTTGGGGGGCCATGTCATCTGCTGGTGTAGGTCCACTGTGTTTTATCAAGACCAAAGTCAGCACAGCCGGCTACCAGGACATTTTACAGCACTTCATGCTTGCCTCTGCCCACAAGCTTTTTGGAGATGGAAATGTCATTCTCCAGCAGGACTTGGCCCCTGTCCACACGGCCAAAAGTACCAATACCTGGTTTACACACAACAGTATCACTGTGCTTGATTGGCAGCAAACTCGCCTGACCTTAACCCCATAGAGAATCTATTATAGAGAATCTATGGGGTATTGTCAAGAGGTAGATGAGAGACACCAGACCCAACAATGCAGATGAGCTGAAAGACAGCTTTTTGTATTGAAGAACTGAAATAAATTAACTTTTTGATGATATTCTAATTTAGTGAGATGCACCTGTATATGGAGCAGTGGGACCATCATGCTATATATATGGAGGAGTGGGGGCATCATACTAAATATAGAGCAGTGTGTGTGTGTCACCCCAGGCCTGGATGCCACAAACAATAATCTGTTTCTGAAAGCAGGAGGGAGGTCCCCTGGTTAGGGACTATTAGCATACAGCACCTCCTGTCCCAGGCCAGCAGGGGGAGCTGGCTGCCCCTATAAAAGCTGGAACTGGGGGCAGGGTTAGAGAGAACTGGAAGACCTAGCTCAGGAGTGAGACTAGTCCCAGAGAAGGAGGGACAGTTCAGCTGTAGCTGAGGAGTCCGTGAGGCACAGGAGAAACTGCAAGCCAGGGACAGAGGCGACGAGAGCCGGTCCTGGCAGAGAACCAATCTACCGGACATTGGGGTCCGAGGCTGTCAGGGTTACAAGCCCAGCAGCAGAGAACCAACCTGCGAGGGATTTCAGGTCCCTTGGCCTAAGAAGCCTGGAGGCTCCGCCACACAGAGGGACCAGTACATCGAGGAGCAAGCAACAGGTACCCAAGGCCTGAGTCGCAAGCCATACAGGAGAGAAGTACACGGCCAGCTCAGGGACGTGGGCTATTACACCACGAAAAGGGGGACAGTCAGAAAGAGCATAGAGAGAACGGTAGGCCTACACACTCACCCTGACCAGTGGGGCTCGCCCGAATGCTCTCAGACACCCAGGCCCATTCCTAACCGGTACTGTTGGGTCATTAATAATATCTACAATAAAGACCCTGAACTGTTTGAAGCAGACTCTGAACTATTACTATTGCGGCCTGCACTATCACCCCCAACATCCACCTACACTGCCCTGAGGCTACACTCTTCCCGTGGGGAATTATCCTACCCCTGTGCTGCACACCAACACCAGCCTCAGCGGTCTGCCTTGCAGCAGCGGTTATCTCCAATCGCAATCCACGGGTGGCGTAGTCGGACATTCAAAACACTGATAAATAGACTGCCACCATTTGGTCTGACCACCCTGAGCCACGGGATCGGGTTGCCACTACTACCCCCATCAGCACCGTACACTAGAAGGCCCGGTTCCGGGTACCCCACGGCCCAGGGGGCGAGTCAGCTTTGGCGTAGTTGGCAGAATTGTGACCAACCCGCAACAAACGGGTATTGCGTGCCTGGAAAAGACTCTATACATATCTGAGTGAAGTTTCCCTCCATTCAGGGCCATTTCCCGCCAATCGGAGCGTTTCCTGCCATCGGGCGCCATCTTCGGGACGCCACGCCTACGCTGAGACGCTGCTCAAGGTCCTGGAAGGAGATCCAGCGGATGCCGACGTCATCACCGAGCAAAGCAAGGTCCTCGCCCAGAGCATCGCGAGCGGAGCCGCGGCCTACAGAAGAGGATCGCCAGAAGGTAGGCCACAGTTAACTAGGGGGGAGGAAGATGTCGGACGCGGAGGGACCCTCTACCACCAGCGTAGCCGCTGCAGCTGTGATGCCGTTTTCCATGCCCTATATCCATAGGCGGATTATAATGAGGGCAATCCGGATTGCCCTCATTATATGTGCGGGCCGCCGCGGCACATAGCGGTAGCAGTGGCGGGAGGAGGGGGCCCGGACCGCTCCCCCAGCAGCGGCCGCCGCTACTTCTTCATCCGCCGGGCCAGCACTGCAGCAGTTAACTTCCCTGTGCTGGCCCGGCCGCATCACTGCTAGGAGACATGGCCCTGTGCGCGGCTGTGTCTCCTAGCTGTGACGTCACACAGTGCGCCCCGGCCTGCAGTGCTGCACCGGAAAAGAGAGAGAGCAGGCAGGAGGAATTGAGCCGGGGGATTGTGAGTGTGTGTGTGTGTGGGCAGATGTGTGTGTGGGCAGGTGTGTGTGTGTTTGTGGGCAGGTGTCTGTGGGGGCAGGTGTCTGTGTGGGCAGGTGTGTGTGTGTGTGTATATGTGTGTGTGTGTATATGTGTGTGTGTCTGTGTGGGCAGGTGTGTGTGTATATGTGTGTGTGTATATGTGTGTGTGTGTGGGGGGGGCAGGTGTGTGTGTGGTCAGGTGTGTGTATATGGGTGTGTGTGTGTGTTTGCGGGCAGGTGTCTGAGTGAGCAGATGTGTGTGTGGGCAGGTGTGTGTGTGTGTGGGCAGGTGTGTGTGTGTGTGGGCAGGTGTGTGTGTGTGTGGGCAGGTGTTTGTGTGTGTGTGGGCAGGTGTGTATGTGTGTGGGCAGGTGTGTGTGTGTGGGCAGGTGTGTTTGTGTGTGGGCAGGTATGTTTGTGTGTGGGCAGGTGTGTGTGTGTGTGTGGGCAGGTGTGTGTGTGTGTGTGGGCAGGTGTGTATGTGTGTGGGCAGGTGTGTGTGTGTGTGTGGGCAGGTGTGTGTGTGTCTGTGTGGGCAGGTGTGTGTGTGTGTATATGTGTGTGTGTGTGTGTGTGGGCAGGTGTGTGTGTATATGTGTGTGTGTGTGGGCAGGTGTATGTGTGTGTGTGTGGGCAGGTGTGTGTGTGTGTGTGTGTGTGTGTGTGTGGGCAGGTGTGTGTGTGTCTGTGTGGGCAGGTGTGTGTGTATATGTGTGTGTGTGTGTGGGCAGGTGTGTGTGTGTGTGTATATGTGAGTGTGTGTGGGCAGGTGTGTGTGTGTGTGTGTGTGTGGGCAGGTGTGTGTGTGTGTGTGTGTGTGTGTGTGGGCAGGTGTGTGTGTGTGTCTGTGTGGGCAGGTGTGTGTATATGTGTGTGTGTGTGGGGGGGGGGGCAGGTTAGAAAGTCTTGCCCTGTTGAACACTACACCTGACTTGAGGCCACCACCTCTTGGTTGTCCAATGTTCTTGCTTCTCTAGGGCTCTTCTCAGATATTCATTATACCAGCTCCCCAGAATACCAAAGTTAGGGTGGGTGACCGCGAGCCCTGGTGGTGGTCATAACTGCGGCCACCCAGGGGCAATACTCCATAACAACAATCCCCTGAGGTGGTGTAGGATGTAAGGACCTATTCACACTACATTCAGCGCTGCATTCAGGTCTTTACACAAGGCTTACAACTGAATCCCTGAAATTCAGGATTGTGCTGTCTGAAATGAGACATCTGAAAGCAGAGAAAATGGAGCCTAAAGATTCAGACTTTAGCCTCGGTTTGCCTTTGTTCAAATCAATGGCTATGTCAAGGCACATCTGAATGCCAATTTTCAGGGATTTAGATAGAAGCCTGGAAAGAGGAGATGAATGCATTGCAAAATTCAGTGTGAATAGGCCCTTATATCTGGAGTCTTGATATTGATGCCACAAGCATTTTACTTGTTTTTAACTTAAAAAAAAAATACACACACACAAATTATACACACACACACACACACACACTATACATACACACGCACTATACATACACACACATTATACACACACACACACACTATACATACACACACAGTATACATACACACACATTATACACACACACAATACATACACACACACAGATGTGTATGTGGGCAGGTGTGTGTGTGTGGGCAGGTGTGTGTGTGTGTGGGCAGGTGTGTGTGTGTGATGTCTGTCTGTTTGTGTGTGTGTGTGTGGGCAGATGTCATTGTGTGATGTCTGTTTGTATGTATTTTTGTGTTTCAAATGTGTTTATGCGTGTCTGTATATGTTTGTGTGTGTGTATGACTGCATGCGGCCTCCTGCTGAGTATAGTTGGCGTCGTGCGGCCTCCTGATGTCTCTGGTGGGGCTCCGTGCATTATAGACGGCGCCGTGCGGCCCCTCGCTGTGTATAGATGGCTAAGTGCGCCCCCCGCTGTGTATAGATGGCTACGTGCGGCCCCCCGCTGAGTATAGATGTCGCCGTGCAGCCTCCTGCTGTGTATAGATGGCTACGTGCGGTCTCCCGCTGAGTATAGATGGCGCTGTGCGGCCTCCTGCTGTCTCTGGGGGGAGCGCCGTGAGGCATCTATACTCAGCAGGAGGCCGCACATAGCCATCTATACACGTATACTCAGCAGGAGGCCGCACGTAGCCATCTATACGGTGCCATCTATACACAGCGGGAGGCCGCACGGCGCCATCTATACACAGCGGGAGGCCGCACGGCGCCATCTATACACAGCGGAAGGCCGCACGGCACCATCTATACACAGCGGGAGTCTCAGTGCTTTGCAAGAGCAGTCAATAAATTCTGCTTGACTAATTCTGAGCACCATAAAGTCTGGTTCGCTTCTAACCTGCTGTCTTCATTTTCAGCTTGCTGAATTCTAACTCATTTACTGTCATTCGAGACGATGCCTTTGCTGGTCTCTTTCACCTTGAATACCTGTAAGTGCTCCACTTAATGTCATATTTTTGATTCTGTTCTTCTTTATCTTTTGGCATGTGCAATTGTATGAGCAAGTATTCATATGAATTTATGACCTACTTAAACCTTTGAGGACCTTAAATTTTATTCAATCAAATTTTTTTCCAGTTTAAAACTATGGGACATATATGTGCCTTGGTCCTCAAAGGGTTTTTAAAGGGGCTGCAAACATAAATACGAAAAAAATAATTCAATTAGTGCTTTATGTGTTCATTTAATTTTCATTTGAAGTCCATTTTTTTTATATACCTTGAAATTAAACCCTACCCCATGGAATGAAGCCCTACCTACATAACATCTGAGAGCTACATGGATCCCGCTTGTGAGGTGCCTGTCCGTCACTACTATTCAGTTTTAGGGTCCACTCACTAAGCCATATATTCTCTCATGCAAGAGAATAGGGCCAATTATGCTAATGACACTGGGCTCAAACTCTGTCAGAGCTTCAACTGAGTGTGATCCGATTCTCTCGCAGCACAGATATGGAGAAGATGGAGAACTTAATTTCTCCATCTTCTCCATAGTCTCTGTGAGTGTTCATCGGACTGCACTTGGATGACATCCGAGTGCAGTCCAATGTTTTACGTGCACCCATAGACTTGTATGGGTGCACATGGTCCGAATATCGAATGAGATTATTTTCTCATGCCAATAATCGCACTGTCCCATAGTATAACATAGGGCCGAGTCCTATCCGATAAAACATCACATAGCATTCGGCCGTGTTATACGACAGTGTGAGCGAGCCCTTAGAGTCAAGGAATATTTACATGCAAATGATGATATTACTCTCCAAGTGTATATTTTTTTAGGCGAGTTCATAGTAAATGCTTTGCATTTTTGACATGTGATCAACTAAAGAACAAGAAAGATTTAGGACCTTCCCTATAGAGAAACGGAAAATAGTTTGGAGGACTTGCATGTCCTTTTTTATTTATTATGAGAAAATCATAAAAGATCCCGTTTTTTAACCATGCTGTGACTTTCTGCTGAGGGAGAGGGAGAGAGCTGCCCTATTCAGAGTCTGTAATAAGACCTGCTGACAAAAGTGTTGAAGATACAGTCTAATGTGAATTAACAATAAAAAAAAAGTTAATTTAACAAATGGCTTGTATTTTTTTTAATACAAACTTTTTTGTCTTTACAGCTCCTTTAAAGGGAATCTGTCATGAGGTTTTTGCCACCTAATCTGAGAGCAGCATAATGTAGGGTTAGAGGCACTGATTCCAGTAATGTGTCACTTACTGGGCTGCTTAGTGTTGTTTTGATAAAATCATTGATTTGTCAGAAGGTAATTATCACTAGATGACTAGTAAGTTCTGTAGGACCCCACCCCCATCACTGATCAGTAGATTTCTGTGTACACTGAGCATGGGCAGAAAGCTGCCAATCAGTGGTGTGGGTGGGGCTATACAGAGCGCAGCATTCAGAGAGCTGCTAGATCTGCAGCAGATAAAACGGTGATTTTCTCAAAATGACAACAAGCAGCTGAAAAAGTGACACATCGCTGGAATCAGGGTATCTGCCCCAATATTGTGCTGCTCTCAGATGAGGCAGCACAATTAATATTATGCCAAATAAATTTCCTGTGAACTATCACATGATCTATCACAGGGGATCATGTGACGTCACGTGATAAATCAGGTGTGTGGAGGGGGCCCGCGCCTTCTAAACTGCCCGGGGCCCTTGCTACTCTTAATCCACCCCTGCCTATATCCCCGGAGCGGCCTGGATGCCCAGTATGCCGGCGAGTCGCATACCTTGGGCGACTTTAAAGAAAGGCTGTATAGCCTGTTCAAAGTTTATCCCCTGACAGAAGAACAGAAGGTAAGCATACTGATAGGGCAGTTAACTGGTGCGGCCCAGCGGGAGGTAAAGTCTTGGACAGCTGAGGAGAAAAGGACTGTAAGGGGGGTTCTGACCCGTCTACGGGACACCTTTGATACCCGTACCTCAGCAGAAATCAAAATGCGGTTCTATGGATGTAAGCAGCGAGCTCAAGATAGCATCCGAGATTATGCCCTAAATTTACAGGAAGCCAAGGGGCAATTAAGCAAGCTGACCCTGGCAGCGTGCAGGATACAGATAAACTATTGACTGACCAGTTCATAGAAGGTCTGCTGTCCAGCGCCCACAGAACCCAGCTGCGCCTCATGGCCCTACAGAACCCCGATTTGACTTTTGCACAGTTCAAAGATAGGGCCATCCAGGTGCTCCGAGAACCTGCACCGGGTGGCGCTGTAGCTTCCCGGCGCCCTGCCATCCCTTACCACCAGGGGGCGGCGCCCTATCCCGCAAACCTTGTGGGGGCTGATGCGCAGGCCCTAAATCCATCCCCGCCTGCAAACCTCCACCATCAGGTCCAAGAACTAACAAAGAGTGTTGCTGCATTGACCAGGACCGTACAGTCGTTACAGATGGACCTGTCAGGACCAATCAAGCTGGCTTCCAGTCCGGAGGATGTCCCGTGGCGTCGACGGAGGAGGATCCCGTCATTCAGAGGGAGGCCCGCCGATCATTACACTGAGGATGGACAGCCGATTTGCCGCCGTTGCAGCCAGCCGGGACACGTAGCCAGGTACTGTACTTTAAATGGGTCCGACCTGGGGCAAAGGGCCAACCCCCAGGCATAAGGTCATCAGGCCCATCTAATTGGCGTGATAAGTACGTAGGGGGACGCCCGGTTTTACCCGTAGTGCTGGACGGTATCCCCATGAGTGCACTGCTGGACACCGGGTCCCAAGTGACTACCATCCCCTATGTACTTTTCAAGCAGTACTGGAGTGACACTGATATAACTCATTATCCAGACGATGACTTGAGCATCATCGCCAGCAATGGTCAACCCGTGCCGCAGGTGGGGTTCAGAGAGATGACCATTAAGATTGGTAAAGTTGAACTGCCGGCACAGGGAGTGATCATTGTGGACATTGACCATCGAGAAAGTCACCCTAAAATAACCTTGGGTACTAATGTGATTGAAAATTGTCTTTCAGAAGTAATTGTAATTTTTCAGCAGGTGGCGATGAATGCGAGCTCCAGCCAACAGAGGGTCCTCCAGAAGGAGATAAGAGCCCTGATGAGATGGCAACAGGTAGAACTGTCTGGTGGTGAGATCGGTAGCGTGAGGATGAGCGACTCGTTCCCCATTGCTATGCCCCCCAAAAGTGAAATGATCTGGTGTCGGACTGCAATCGGGTTAAGAGGGAGAGACTACCAAGCCATGGTAGAACCCGTGTACTCAGACAGCAGGCCCACCATTTTGACAGCCCGGGGGGTGGTCTATGTCCGCCATGGAAGGGTGCCCGTCCGGATCTTAAACATTGGGGAAAGGGAAGTACATTTGCCCCAGTACGCTACACTAGCCAAATTGTATACTGTTGAACACAATGCTGTCAGGGCCGTGGAACCCTTGCCTCCATCTCCCCAGGCGGAGGGTAATGGTTCCCAGAAACCCAAGGAGGACTGGTGCCAGAAACTCCACGTGGGTGCTGACTCCACTCCCTTGCACCAAAAACAAGGACTCTACCGGGTGGTTCAAGAGTACGAGAGAATCTTTAGTAAGCACCCGCTAGACTTCGGCAGAGTGAAAGGAGTAGAACACCACATCCCCACGGGGAGCCACCCACCAATTGCTGAAAGATACAGACCTGTACCACCCCGCACACTATCAGAACGCAAAGGGCATTCTGAGAGAAATGAAGGAAGCCAGGGTCAATAGAGACAGTTGTAGCCCCTGGGCAGCCCCCTTGGTTCTGGTAAAAAAGAAAGACGGTACTATGACAATGTGCGTGGACTATAGAGAAGTCAATCGTATCACCCATAAAGATAAATACCCGTTGCCTAGAATAGAGGAGTCTTTGGCCGCACTAAAATCAGCTAATTTCTTCTCTACTTTGGACCTTACTAGTGGGTACTGGCAGGTTCCTGTGGCAGAGGCTGATAAGGAGAAGACCGCCTTCACCACCCTGATGGGATTAAGTGAATTCAACTATATGCCGTTCGGGCTCTGCAACGCACCCGGGACCTTCCAGAGGCTGATGGAATGCTGTCTAGGGCACCGAAACTTTGAGACGGTCCTACTTTACCTGGACGACGTGATTGTCTATTCGAAGACTTACGAGGACCATCTAAAGCACCTGGCCGAGGTGTTCGAGGCCCTGGCAGGCTTTGGCATGAAAGTGAAACCCTCCAAGTGCCATCTGTTAAAGCCGAAGGTACAGTACCTGGGACACGTGGTGAGTGCAGAAGGAGTAGCCCCCGACCCTGACAAAATCACGGCAATAAAGAACTGGCCAAGCCCCTCTAACATAAAAGAAGTGAGGCAGTTCCTCGGGTTGGTAGGCTACTACCGAAGGTTCATCCCCAGGTTCACCAAGATGGCAGCCCCTATGCAGGACCTCCTTATAGGACAATCTAAGACCAGAAGCCAAAAGCCACCCTTCAAGTGGGACAAGCCGGAAGAGGAGTCCTTCCGCCAGCTGAAGATGGCCCTCACGGGGGATGAGAACCTGGCCTACCCTGATTATGGCCAGCCTTTTATCCTCCACACAGACGCCAGTAATGTGGGGCTGGGAGCCGTACTGTCACAGAACCAACAGGGCAGAGAAAGGGTGATCGCGTACGCCATCCGGAAGCTGAGGCCCACCGAGAGAAACCCGGAGAATTACAGCTCCTTTAAGCTGGAGTCCTTGGCAGTGGTGTGGGCCGTAACAGAACGTTTCAAGCATTACGTGGCCTCTGTGAAGTTCACTGTGTACACGGACAACAATCCGTAGACACATCTGGACAATGCGAGACTTGGTGCCCTAGAGCAGCGGTGGATGGCCCGGCTAGCAAACTATGACTTCACCATCAAGTACCGGGCAGGCCGAGCCAATGCCAATGCAGATGCCCTATCGAGAATGCCCCACTTGCCCGATGAGGGAGAAGATCCAGACGAGTTGGAGGAAATAGAGCTCCCTGCATTCCACCGGTACGGGGCCACTCAGTACTCCCACCTTGTAAGAGACAAAGACTTGACCACTGTCATGTTCAATTCCTTACCTCACCACGGCTGGGCTGAAACGCAAGATAGTGACCCTGCAATTCGCCTGGTGAAAGACCTCTTGACCCAGGCAGACGCTAGCCCTGGCTCGGACGCTCCAGAGGAAGCCAAGCAGTTATGGAAGGAGAAAAGCAGGCTATTCCTCTACGAAGGTAAGCTGTGCAGAAGGCTTGTCAACCACCGGACGCACGAGCTGACCTGGCAGGTAGTGGTCCCGAGACGAGATGCAGCAATGGTACTGGAGGCCTACCATGACAGAGCGGGACACTTCGGGTGGAAGAAACTGGAGTTCCTACTGAGAGAGCGGTTCTACTGGGTCGGAATGAGAGGGGCCATAGAGAAGTGGTGCAGGGACTGTGGCCCATGTAACCTCAGAAGGAAGGCGGTACCAGCCAGAAGACGCCCTTGATGCCCATCGTCACCAGGCAGCCTCTTGAGCTGGTAGCTCTGGACCATGTGAAACTGGCTCCAAGCCGGTCGGGCTACGTCTATGCCCTGACAATAGTGGACCACTATTCCCGGTTCCTGCTGGTGGTTCCTGTTAAAGACTTGACAGCCCAAACAGCGGCCAGAGCCTTCCAACAACACTTCTGCCATCCACACGGGTATCCGGAACAGGTCTTGACAGATCAAGGTCCAGCGTTTGAGGCTGAAATCTTCCAGGAGTTCTGCAACCTCTACGGCTGTAAGAAGATTCGGACAACGTCTTACCACCCACAAACCAACGGGCTGTGTGAGAAAATGAATAATATCGTCATTGATCTCCTCAAAACGTTGCCCCTGGAAGAACGCAGCCTGTGGCCGGAGAAGCTGCCAGACCTGATAGACTTATACAACCATATCCCGGTGAATGCTACAAATTGCACCCCGGCTTACCTGATGAGGGCAAGACCAGGTAAGCTGCCGATAGACCTGGAGATGGGAGTCCTGACCCCCGAGGACACCTCCCCAGACGCGGACTGGGATACGGAACGGCAGCTACAGTACAAGAAGGTACAGGAGAGTGTGGAGAGGAGTCTGGCTCAAGCGAGAGAAAAGCAAGAGAGGCTCTTCAACCAACACGCCCCTGCTGGTCCCCTGGAACCTGGTGAGCAGGTCCTGAAGCGGAAGAGAAGGCTTCACAAGCTAGATGACCAGTGGGAGAGCGACCCGTACACAGTACTGCAGTCCAACCACAACAACCCGAAGGTATGTGTAATTACCAAGGTTGGAGGAGAAACCACTAGCACCGTCTCCAGACACCACCTAAAAAGGTGCCCCGAGCAACTACAGAGTGCAGGAGAAGATCAAGATGACCTTGAACCCGCAGAAGACAAGAAAGAAATGATCAGCACAGTTCTTGGAGAGTTCCCCCGGTCCTGGACTCGGATAAATGATGCAATAGTGGTACCCGTCCTACACTTCCTTCAACCAACCCAGCAGGAACCTACAGGAGAGCAGGAGGAATCAGAAGACCAAGCAGCCCTAGAGGCAGAAGAACCCATGCCAGCAGCCCAGGAGAGTCAACCCTCTGCTGACAGTGAGCCTGCCATACCTGCGGTAAGCCAAAGGACCCGCAGATAGCTGCCTGCACTGCCTGTAAACCCAGCTAGTAGCTGTACCCTGAATGCTAGTGGGGAAAGTCAGGTTAGACCACCACCAGACAGTGGGTTACGCAGGTCAACCCGGAGCACTAGGGGGCAAATACCAGCTCGCTGGAAGATCTAAATGCTGTATATTGTAAATGTTTTATGTTTGTTGCCTGGTTGCTAATTATGTTTTTCCAGTCTTTCTAGTTCATGGACTAACAGGTTATGGACGCTGAATAACCGGAACTATCTTGTAGATAGTTGCACTTGGTGCCCTCTTTCGAAGATGGCCACGGAAGAAAAATCTGTCTGGTGTGGCCTCCTTGTGGCCCAAAGTAGAGAGCTCAGCCTTGTCGCCACGCCCAAGGCCAGGAAATTGGGGTTTATGAAAACAGGTCCCCACACCGTGGAAAACTTCACCTTGTTGGGTGAAATGGACACCCGGTCACGGAAGCGCCGTGACCTCAAGGACAAAATATACTTGTATATATGTTATGTTGTCATTTATACCCTGTATTTGTGTTTCCTGTTTAGTCCGGAGTACTACATTTTACTAGGGGAGAATGTGTCACCCCAGGCCTGGATGCCACAAACAATAATCTGTGTCTGAGAGCAGGAGGGTGGTCCCCTGGTTAGGGACAATTAGCATACAGCACCTCCTGTCCCAGGCCAGCAGGGGGAGCTGGCTGCCCCTATAAAAGCTGGAACTGGGGGCAAGGTTAGAGAGAACTGGAAGACCTAGCTCAGGAGTGAGACTAGTCCCAGAGAAGGAGGGACAGTTCAGCTGTAGCTGAGGAGTCCGTGAGGCAGAGGAGAAACTGCAAGCCAGGGACAGAGGCGACGAGAGCCGGTCCTGGAAGAGAACCAATCTACCGGGCATTGGGGTCCGGGGCTGTCAGGGTTACAAGCCCAGCAGCAGAGAACCAACCTGCGAGGGATTTCAGGTCCCTTGGCCTAAGAAGCCTGGAGGCTCCGCCACACAGAGGGACCTGTACAGCGAGGAGCAAGCAACAGGTACCCAAGGCCCTAGTCGCATGCCATACAGGCGAGAAGTACACGGCCAGCTCAGGGACGTGGGCTATTACACCACGAAAAGGGGGATAGTCAGAAAGATCATAGAGAAAACGGTAGGCCTACACACTCACCCTGACCAGTGGGGCTCACCCGAATTCTCTCAGACACCCAGGCCCATTCCTAACCGGTACTGTTGGGTCATTAATAATATCTACAATAAAGACCCTGAACTGTTTGAAGCGGACTCTGAACTCTTACTATTGCGGCCTGCACTATCACCCCCAACATCCACCTACACTGCCCTGAGGCTACACTCTTCCCGTGGGGAGTTATCCTACACCTGTGCTGCACACCAACACCAGCCTCAGTAGTCTGCCTCGCAGCGGCGGTTATCCCTGATCGCAATCCACTGGTGGCGTAGTCGGACATTCAAAACACTGATAAATAGACTGCCACCATTTGGTCTGACCACCCTGAGCCACGGGATCGGGTTGCCACTACTACCCCCATCAGCACCGTACACTAGAAGGCCCGGTTCCGTGTACCCCACGGCCCAGGGGGCGAGTCATGTGCATCAAATTATACATACACATATGGGGCAGTGGGGCTTCATACTATATACAGGTGCTTCTCACAAAATTAGAATATCATCAAAAGTTAGTTTATTTCAGTTCTTCAATGCAAAAAGTGAAACTCCTATATTATATAGAGTCATTACACACAGAGTGATCTATTATATAGAGTCATTACACAGAGGGATCTATTATATAGAGTCATTACACACGGAGGGATCTATTATATAGAGTCATTACACACAGAGGGATCTATTATATAGAGTCATTACACACAGAGGGATCTATTATATAGAGTCATTACACACAGAGGGATCTATTATATAGAGTCATTACACACAGAGGGATCTATTATATAGAGTCATTACACACAGAGGGATCTATTATATAGAGTCATTACACACAGAGGGATCTATTATATAGAGTCATTACACACAGAGGGATCTATTATATAGAGTCATTACACACAGAGGGATCTATTTTAAGTGTTTATTTCTGTTAATGTTGATGATTATGGCTTACAGCCAATGAAAACACAAAAGTCATTATCTCAGTAAATTAGAATACTTCATAACAACAGCTTGAAAAATGTTTTTAAAATCCGAAAAGCTGGCCTACTGAAATGTATGTTTAGTAAATGCCCTCAATACTTGGTCGGGCTCCTTGTGCATCAATTACTGCATTAATGCGGCAATGTGGCATGGAGGCGATCAGCCTGTGGCGCTGCTGAGGTGTTATGGAAGCCCAGGTGGCTTTGATAGCAGCCTTCAGCTCATCTGTATTGTGGGGTCTGGGGTCTCATCTTCCTCTTGACAATACCCCATAGATTCTCTATAATAGATTCTCTATGGGGTTAAGGTCAGGCGAGTTTGCTGCCAATCAAGCACAGTGATACTGTTGTGTGTAAACCAGGTATTGGTACTTTTGGCAGTATGGACAGGGGCCAAGTCCTGCTGGAGAATGACATTTCCATCTCCATAAAGCTTGTGGGCAGAGGGAAGCATGAAGTGCTGTAAAATGTCCTGGTAGACGGCTGCGCTGACTTTGGTCTTGATAAAACACAGTGGACCTCCACCAGCAGATGACATGGCTCCCCAAACCATCACTGATTGTGGAGACTTCACACCAGACCTCCAGCAGCTTGGATTGTGGCCTCTCCACTCTTCCTCCAGACTCTGGAACCTTGATTTCCTAATGAAATGCAAAATTTACTTTTCATCTGAACACAACACCTTGGGCCACTGAGCATCAGTCCAGGTCTTTTTCTCTTTGGCCCAGGTAAGACGCTTCTGGCGTTGTCTATTGGTCATGAGGGGCTTGACACAAGCAATGCGACACTTGTAGCCCATGTCCTGGATACGTCTGTGTGTGGTGGCTCTTGAAGCAGTGACTCCAGCAGCAGTCCACTCCTTGTGAATCTCCCCCAAATTTTTGAATGGCCTTTTCTTAGCAATCCTTTCAAGGCTGCGGTTATCCCGGTTGCTTGTGCACCTTTTTCTACCACACTTTTTCCTTCCACGTCCATTAATATGCTCGGATACAGCACTCTGTGAACAGCTGCTTCTTTAGCAATGACCTTTTGTGGCTTACCCTCCTTGAGGAGTGTGTCAATGACTGCCTTTTGGACATCTGTCAAGTCAGCAGTCTTGCCCATGATTGTGGAGCCTACTAAAACAGACTAAGGGACCTTTTTAAATGCTTAGGAAGCCTTTGCAGGTGTTTCTTGTTAATTCTAATTTACTGAGATAGTGACTTTTGTGTTTTCATTGGCTGTAAGCCATAATCATCAACATTAGCAGAAATAAACACTTAAAACAGATCACTCTGTTTGTAATGACTCTGTATAATATATGAGTTTCACTTTTTGGATTTAAGAACTGAAATAAATTCACTTTTTGATGATATTCTAATTTTCTGAGAAGCACCTGTATGTAGCAGTGCGGCAATTATACTATATACAGTCAGGAGTATAAGTACTTGATACACTGATAATTTCGAAAGTTTTTCCACCTACAAAGAATGAAGAGGTCTGTTTTGTTCTACTTAACTGCTGCAACTTGGACCTTTAACAGGATTTATATTTCACCTATGAGAAAGCATACTATGTGTATTTGGCAGATTAACTCAGGCTTGTTTATGATAAACTGAATACATGGATTGGAGTCCTATTTTTATACAGAATATTGACTATTAATGCTGGCAGAGTAAGTCTTAGGCTATATTCACACTAGGTGTTTTTTTCTGCAGCAAAACATAATCTCTTGGCAGGAAAGAAGTAGCGTCAAAAACGCAGGTTTTGGTGTGTTTTTTTGCAGTGGTTCTTGGTGCATTTTTGGTGCGTTTTTCAGGATCCCAAAGTTCAGCTTTGCTTCCACCATAGACACATGAAAACAGGTCACCATTGCAAGACATATGTTCATGAAAAAGTACACATTACAAATGTAACAGGGGGCGGGTGGGGGGTGAATTGGTCTGGAATGGTTTATCTAAGACCCTGGCAGTGCATTGAATTTGTAGGACACTATTTACTTTCACATTATGGTTTGCCATTGAGTTGCTCAGGCATTGTTCATTTTCACACCTCCCTGGGCCACACGTGTTGTTCAATCTCACACCTAGCTCAACCAATGTTTACTTTGTAGGCATCACTAATTTAATTAAACTGTAATAATCCAAGCTGCTATCTCAGGTGACCAAGACAAGATGGTTTAAACTTGGGAAAATCACAAGAATAAATGTGTGTCACATACTTGCTTTTTTCACTAAAAACGCAGCAAAATGTTCACACTAGGCTTTTTTTCAGCATTTTTTTCCACCACCCTTTTTTTTAATGGGTGAAAAACGCTGAAACAAGTGACATACTCTATTGCAAAAAGCCATGGAAAGCACAAAATACTGAGGACAAATAAGCAAGCTTTGTGCATGAGATTTCGGAAATCTCATAGACTTTGTTGGTACTGTAAAACGCAGCTGAAAATTTGCATAAAAAAGCCCGCTAAAAAAACGTCTAGTGTGAATATAGCCTTGTATAACTGTTCGCCAATGAGTTAGGATATATGACCACGATGCAGAAATGCTGCGGATTTTTCCTAAGCGTTTCTGCATCTCCCTGGGTTGTCAAGCGCTTTGCCAAGTGATTTTAGCATCACTTGGAAAAGTGCTTGACAACTTGGTCACACTATATAATTCCATGCAACCGTCATGGATTTATATAGTGTGACCAAGTTACAATGCTGCAAATGCAGCATCAATAATGAAAAAAAAGAATAATAATGGTGAAAAATAAAAAAAAAACATTATACTCATCTTCCGATGGTCCTCGTCCTCCTTCTCCGGTGCGTCCGGTGTCTTTGGCGGATCACGGTGCTGTAAAAGGACCTTTCATGACGTCATTTAGTCATGTGACAGGTCACGCAACCGCCGATGTCAGCGGTCACGTGACCTGTCACATGACTAAATGGCATCATGGAAGGTCCTTTTACCACCGCGAGCAGCCGAAGAGCCAGCAGCACCGCCGGGAGCAGACAGGGGCCATCAGAAGGTAAGTATATGTTTATTTTTTATTTTAATTCTATTTTAACTACAGGTACTATGGTACCCGGGTCTGGAGGAGAGTCTCTTCATCTCCAGACCCGGGTACCATCCACGCATTGAGTCGCATAATATCCACATGTGTATTTGTAGTCATGCGGATGTTATGCGTTCCAATGCAAGTCAATGGCGGCTAAATCGCAGCGACTCTGCAAAATTAAAGGACGTGCTGCGGATTTTTCCGCAATGATAATCCGCAGCGGAAATCTCTGCGGCATGTGCACAGCACATGCGGATTATCATTGGGGACCATTGCAGACCTATCACCAAGCGTTTTTTAAGTGTTTCCGCAGCGAAAGTTACGCTGCAGAAACGCCTAAAAAATGCATAGTGGGCACACAGCCTTAAAAGTTCTATGGTGAAGAAAAACACGTGAGATAATAAATGCGAAATATACAATATTTCCCATAATATGACTGAGGATATCTTTAGGGTGTATTCACTGTTTTTTCTTCTGCAGCAATAAATGCTGTGTTTTATAGCACCATCTTAGTGAATGACATTTCTGAAATCTCATTCACATGCTGTTTTTTTTGCATTTTTTTAAAATCTGCAGCTTGTCAAGTCTTTCAGAGGTTTTGCAGCATTTTTCACCCATTCAAATGAATGGAAAAAAAAACACAAGTAAAAACACCTGAATTTTAAGCAGCGTTTTTCCTGCCTCCTTTGATTTTTGAGGTAGAAAAAAAATACTGCCAAAATCCAACTTGTGAACACACCTTTATCCTGGTTGTGTTCTAATTGGATATAAAATAGAACGGCCATGATAACATGGGTAGTTAATTGTATGGTGTTTTCACATTAAATATTACCAGGCCGCATTCTATTTGCGCAGAGCTGCTCCGTGAAGATTCTATCACAAGAATCCGTGATGACATCACAGGTGATGGTGACATCACTGCTCACAGTCGCTATATATGCAATGCACATAGGCTCACCCGTGCCTTTCTTGGCTCTATAGTGACTGATAGCACTTGCAGTTTTTCACTATGGCTGGAATTGTTTTGGACATTCCTCAGGTAAAAGCACTATTGATGATCCTTATGATCAATCGTCCTAACAGTGTGCTTCTACCACCCGATGGCGTCCTCAGCTTCACTCACCGGCTGGTGATGGAGCTAGTAAAGGATTGCCTGACCAAACACCGACAACGTCGTCTAACGTCAGACTATCTGACGGATTTACTTCAGAACATCAGGACATTACTACACCAGGTAAGTGGCGGACACTCTGCACAGAACATCTCAATATTAACAGATAATAATGGAGGGATAGAAGCTTTTTCTTCTAATATATCGTATTTTGCAGACCATAAGACGCACCAAAATTTTTTGGGAGGTAAATAGGAAAAACATTTATTATAATAAAATGGGGGTCTGTCTTATAGTCCGAATTTTCGGTTGCTTACTGAGGGGGGGTGGTGGCAGTGGAGCGAGGTCACAGGAGGCAGAGTCGCTGCTGCAGGAAGTCGGCAGTAGGAGTGGGGCGCTGCTGCGGGCTCCAAGCTGGGAGGAGCGGGGTGTCCAGAAGGTACGAGGCTGCGGGCCCTGGGCTTCAAGGAAATGTTAGCGGTAATTCAGGAGGGGAGGCCCTGCTCTGCTTATTGATTTCTCTGCAGTGGGCTTCAAGAAGTAGGCTGCTGGAGATGGCCAATACGCAGTTTGAGATCTCAGCTCCTCATTGAGCCGAGATCTAAATCTGCACATGCACTGCCTCCAGCGGCCATTTGCCTGAAGCCCACCGCCAGAAATTCAATGGGCAGAGCGGGGACTCCCCTCCTAAATCACCGCTAACATTTCCTTGAAGCCCAGGGCCCGCAGCCTCGCACCTCCTGGACACCCCTCTGGCCCGCAGGAGCGCCCCACTTCTACTGCTGGCTTCCTGCAGCAGTGACCCTACTTCCTGTGACCTCACTCCACCACAGCCACCCCCCTGGTAAGCTACATTCAGACAATTATTATTATTAATAATCTGTCTGATATGCTGGGGTGGAGAGTTCCAGAGTAGGGGGGATGCACGGGAGAAATCTTGTATGCGATTGTGGGAAGAGGAGATAAGAGGGGAGTAGAGAAGAAGATCTTGTGAGGATCGGAGGTTGCGTGCAGGTAAGTACCGGGAGACTAGGTCACAGATATATGGAGGAGACAGGTTGTGGGTGGCTTTGCATGCCAAGGTTAGGGTCTTGAACTGGAGTCTCTGGGTAATGTGGAGCCAGTGAAGGGATTGGCGGAGCGAGGGGAAAAGCCAGGGAATAGCGGGGGGACAGGTGGATTAGTCAGACAGCAGAGTTTAGGATAGATTGGAGGGGTGCGAGAGTGTTAGAAGGGAGGTCAAAAATTTTGGAAAAAAAGGCATCTTATAGTCCAAAAAATACGGTAAAACACAACGAGTCCCCAAATACAGTATGTAGTCATTGCATCTGCAGACAGAGAACCGATGTCACATACAATTTCCGCCTCCATTCTGATCGCTCTCATCTCAAAATTCTCCTTTCCATTTTTCCTTCTTTATAGGCTGAAGAAAGATCTCAGACTGAAGATTTGGCTGTCTTTAAAGAACTGGCCGAAAAAGTCCTGTCTATACTAGAACGCTCATTGGAACGCCCGGTAAGGATCAATATTAATAGACGTATCTTAATCCACCGTATCTGAGGAGACTTTCTGAGAAAAGGTCTGAAGATGGCGCGGGATTTGTATCGTTACAATTGGTGCATCTGTAAATGTTGGTTTAGTCCTTCATGATTTATGTATTTGGTGATTTAGTGAAATCTTCCACATATTAATTATATATATTATATCTATCAGGAAACAACAGGAGGCGACGCCAAATATGGGCAAAATGTGACCCCGAAAATCCCTGACCCTAATAGGAGTCAGCCGGAGCTGAACAGCGATCTGATTACAGGTGAGCGATCACCCGACCTTCTACAAGGAATATCCAGATATTACAGAGGACGGAGGATAATGTTAGATTTACTCTCTACTCTGTGTAATGGGAACCTGGCAGCACATTGTTACATATAGAAGTAGTGGTGTGACGGTATAGGCCATTGTCCCCTAATAATAATTGTTTGTAGAAATCCAATGTGCCAGTCAGGAGAAATGTAAAGTAGACACCATATTCAAATTAGAATGGAAGTGCACTGGGGGCGTGAAAGAAGAAATCCAAGTGCAGTGACACGCCCCCAGTGCACTTCCAGGCTAATTTGCAAATCTCTCCTATGTTTCAGCTCTCTTACCATCACTCATATGTGCAGCGTGGGTGGGGGCTTCCTCATTCATGTGCTGGAGGGTCCATTCTGCAGTGCTATAGCAAGTAACATGAAATAAATTAAATTTAAATTGCATTACTGCTCTAGAAAATGGGAAAAAACTAAGATACTGAGCACATAATTTGGCCAATTCATGAATGCCCAGCAGCCAATGACAAGGCGATCTTTTTGTTGGAATCCTCTCCTAATGTGAATCCTCTCCTAGGCTGAAGCCTACATTTATATGGGTAGGTAGGATCCTGTTGTAATTAAAACCACCCCGGGCTGATGGGTGGAGATAGGTTCCCAGCAAAAAAGGTCGCCTTGCCGTGACTGCTGGGCATGCATCGAGCAAAAGAAGGTCGCCTTGCCGTGGCTGCTAGGCATGCACCCAGCAAAACAAGGTCGCCTTGTCGTGACTGCTGGGCATGCACCCAGCAAAAGAAGGTCGCCTTGTCGTGACTCCTGGGCATGCACCCAGCAAAAGAAGGTCGTCTTGCCGTGACTGCTGGGCGTGCACCCAGCAAAAAAAAAGGTCACCTTGCCGTGGCTACTTGGCATGCACCCAGAAAAAGAAGGTCGCCTTGCCGTGGCTGCTGGCCATGCATGAATTGGCCAAATTATGCGCTAAGTATCTTCCTTTTATCCTATTTTATACAGCAGTAATGCAATTCAAATTTCATTTATTTCATGTTTACATGCTATAGCGTTACAGAGTGCAACTTTGTTAGTTATGTATTTGGATGGCTACTCTTAGTATGCACCTGTTCACACCCATTTTCTTTTCGGAAGTGATGGTCAGTCTTTTGTTATTTATGAAGGGGTTCCTCCATCATTTACATTACATTTATCTATGGATTCCCCGTATATTCTCATATTTAGAATCCCCATATAACGAGTATTAATCCCATTTACAGACATCTTGTCATTTCTCCGTTATATTGCTGTATTATCTATGTAGGAATAATATCCTCTAATACATTTCATTTCTTCATCATTATTTTAGAAACAACTGAGCTGTCGAATCCTAACAATGGAATTAGTGAGATCCCGGAGATCCAAGAATCCGTAAGTATCATAGAGGGGGATGCGTGTGTGTCATCAGATCATGGGGTGTGAATGACTCGTCCAGTATTATCCCCCATACAACCATGGTACGTCTCTATTCTAAGTGTAGATGACCCTATGGTGTTAATTACATGTGAATTACAGGGAATCTGTCACCAGGTTTATGCTATTTGGTCTGAGAGAAGCATGATGCAGGGACAGAGACCCTGATTCCATGTGTTGATTACTTTACTCGGTGGAGCAGTTGTGATAAAATCACTATTTTTTTCTGCTGCAGAGCTCTGAATGCTGAGTCTTGTATAACCCCGCCCACACCATTGATTGGCAGCTTTCTGTGTACACTGTGCATAGGCAGAAAGCTGCTAATCAGTGGTGGAGGCAGGGGTACAGAGCAATAGGACTACCTGGCTAGACAGATAGTCTTCTAGTGATAATCTACTGATTTTATTGAAACAGCCACACACAGCCTAGTAAGTAACACATCACTGGAATCAGGGTCTCTGCCCCTACATCATGGTGCTTTCAGAATACATAGCAAACACCTGGTGACAGATTACCTGTAAGTCCTCCTCTGTGTGATCTCCCACATTATCCAGAATGTTATAGTAATGTATGATGACCGTTGCAGGGCGGCTCCAGGATTTTGTGGGCCCTGGGCGAAAGAGTCTCAGTGGCCCCTTTAACACATACCACGATTCATGATGCACAGATACCGCAGATAAATATATATATATATATATATATATATATATATATATATATATATATATATATATATATATAGTACAAGGCCGAAGATTTCACTTCTTACATTACATGAGCGATATCTATTGTAAATTCCACAATAACTCAGAAAGCGGCGAATCCTCACAGCTCACAGTGCAGACCGGACAGTAATGTCCTCCACACAGTATAATGGCACCACATAGTCCTCTATACCGTATTATGAGCTCCATATATTGCTCCATATAGAATAATGGACCCCATAAAATGCTCCACGCAGGCTGTGCCCCCATATAATGCCCCATGCAGGCTGTGACCCCACACATAATGCCCCATGCAGGCTGTGCCCCCCACATAATGCCCCATGCAGGCTTTGACGACCCACATAATGCTTCATGCAGGCTGTGACCCTCACATAATGCCCCATGCAGGCTTTGACCCCCCACATAATGCCCCATGCAGGCTGTGCCCCCCCCACATAATGCCCCTTGCAGGATGTCCCCCTCCCACATAATGGCCCATGCAGGATGTCACCCCCCATATAATTCCCCATGCAGAATGTCCCTCCCACATAATGCCCCATGCAGGCTGTGCCCCCCACATAATGCCCCATGCAGGCTGTGCCCCCCCACATAATGGCCCATGCAGGATGTCACCCCCCATATAATTCCCCATGCAGGATGTCCCCTCCACATAATGCCCCATGCAGGATGTCCCACCCCACATAATGCCCCATGCAGGATGTCCCCCACACATAATGCCCCATGCAGGATATCCCCCCCACATAATACCCCATGCAGGATGTCACCCCCCATATAATTTCCCATGCAGGATGTCCCCCCCCCACATAATGCTCCATGCAGGATGTCCCACCTCACATAATGACCCATACAGGATGTCACCCCCCATATAATGCCCCATGCAGGATGTCACCCCCCCATATAATGCCCCATGTAGGATGTCACCTCTCACCCCATATATTGGCCCATGCAGGATGTCACCTCTCACCCCATATAATGCCCCATGCAGGATGTCACTTCTCCCCCCATATAATACCCCATGCAGGATGTCACTCCCCCCATATAATGCCCCATGCAGGATGTCACCCCCCATATAATGCCCCATGCAGAATGTCACCTCTCACCCCATATAAAGCCCTATGCTGGATGTCACTCCCCCCCCCCATATAATGACCCATGCAGGATGTCACTTCTCCCCCTCATATAATACCCCATGCAGGATGTCACCCCCCTATATAATGCCCCATGCAGGATGTCCCCCCCATATAATGCCTCATGTAGGATGTCACCTCTCACCCCATATAATGCCCCATGCAGGATGTCACTCCCCCCCATATAATGCCCATTGCAGGATGTCACTTCTCCCCCCCATATAATACCCCACGCAGGATGTCCCTACCTCCCCCCCATATAATGCCCCATGCAGGATGTCACTTCTCCCCCCATATAATGCCCCATACCTCCATACATAAAAAAAAAAATCAAATGCTCACCTCACTGCTCACCAGCTGTGCAGAGGTAAGTATTGTGCCGGCCGTGGTCCTGGGCAAGCATTGAGGGGGGGGGAGCAAGGCCCGCCTACTCAGGGCCCCGGCACTTGCCTGGGTGTGCAGGGTGCTAGCGCCAGGTCTGCCCAGCGTCCGGTTTGTATCCTCCCAACATCATATCAGTGTAAATCATCTGGGACATAATATGGGGGGAGAAGTTTTTGCATCTGTAACTTTTTTCCTGCATCTTCAATAAATCAGTATTATTTCTTATTCTTTTATAGAGCGTGATGGAATCATTGGTTCCGGCGAGAAAGCCGCATATGACCGACTATGAAACTTCCAAACTCATCAGCAGTGGAAATTTTGGGTGAGATTTCTGTTGCCATAATCCACATTTCTCAGGGTTCCCTATGACAATGCTTCTGCCCCTGCACTCTGCCATTCAGTGTTATCATAGGGAAATTATGTGATCTGTAGCAAATCAAACTGTAAGGAAAGCGATTTAAATAATATAATTACATATAATATAATATATAATAATATAATATTATTACATTCGCCTGTGCTAGACCCTCATCTGTTCTTATGCTGCCTCCTCCACCTGAGCTTTTCTGCTCTCCACTCTGATCTTTGTTTTGATGGGGGGGGCTCCATTATGAAGCTGATCAGAGAAGTTGGCTACACATGGTCACATGAAGGGTGACACCATATTGACGTCAATGACATCTACACCCTCCACCATGACCATGTGGGCCCAATCACTGGCCTCAGCAGCAGAAGAGAGCCCTGGAGCACATTCATTTTGGACCAATTTTATTTGCACTAAATTGTATTTGGTCAGTTATAGCGAATCTGCCCAAAGAGAATTTCAGTAGATTCTCGTATCTATAATGTGACCTGGGTGATGGCTCCGGCAGAAGTGGCATTGTGGAGACCTCCAATAGGTGATCTATGTAGTGCTATTTTATGTATTTCTAGATGTGGATTTATAGTGTCGGCCAGACTTCTAGTATTAAACATATGCAAATTGTCTCTTCTGAGAGGAAGCAAACTAGAACTCCACCTATAGGAAGTAGCAATCCTAAAAGTCAATATCGACCCTTTAACAAGCCTTGTCACATGACTTAGGATAATAGCCAAAACCAAAATCTCAATTTGCAGGAACTGTGTTCTGGGGTACTGCCCCTCTTCAGTGCAAAGTGTGAAATATGGTTTGACTGGGTGAGAGGTGTCTGACCGGTATCCAAGGGGTTGACATTTCTCCTTGCGGACATGAGGAGACTTTTAAGCCACAATGCTCCTCTGGGAAATAGGATTGCTACTTCCCATAGGTGGCACTAGGGTGCTAGTTCTCTTCCTCTCTGAAAAGAGACAATTTGCATATTTCCCAGAAGAGCATTGCAGCTTAAAAGTCTCCTCACCTTGACATGCTTAACATGGCTTTTTCCGCAAGGAGAAACGTTACCGCTTGGATCCCGGTCAGATGCCTCTTACCCAGCCAAACCATATCTCACACTTTGCACTGATGAGTGCTTGTACCCCAAAACATAGTGTCCGAAAATTGAGATTTTGGTTATGGCTATTATTCCATGTCATGTGATAAGGCTCGTTAAAGGGTCGATATTGACTTTTAGGATTACTACTTCCTATAGGTGGCACTAGAGTTCTAGTTCTCTTCCTCTCTGAAGAGACAATTTGCATATTTCCCAGAGGATCATTGAGGCTTAAAAGTCTCCTCACCTTGACAAGCTTAACATGTCACTCTCCGCAAGGAGAAATGTTACCAGGATACCAGTATTAAACATATAATGATTTCTATATATGGATTATTAATAAGGATTTATTATAACCGATGGATTCTCCTTCTCTCCAGGGCCGTCTACTTAGTGCATCATAAAGACTCACACCAGACCTTTGCTATGAAGAAAATGGCTAAGCGGAACCTAAATACTGCACAGAGATTGGAATGGGCCTTTCTGGAGAGGGACATCTTAACATTTGCTGATTGTCCCTTTGTGGTCTCCATGCTCTGCTCCTTTCCAACTAGATCTCACCTGTGTATGGTCATGGAGTATGTAGGAGGTAAGACACATCTATTGTATTATATTCAGCCCATGTCTGCTTTCATCTTATCACTGCTCATATCATTAGGACATTGTTGGTTACTTCCCCACAGAGCATTTACTATAGGTTATCTATTACCAAGATGCTCGTAAATTCATTGATCTTGGTGCAGGGGCGCTATGGGGCTCATCAGTCGGAGGGGGTCTGTCGACGCTCAGCAGTGGGCAGCATCCCTCCACCTGTCATCACAATTTCAGCGGTATTTGCTTCTTCAAGGAGGTGGGGCTGGTGGGGGCAAAAATACTGAGTAGGTGGCTAGTAGGGGCCAAAATACTGAAAGGGGGCCGTATGACTAGATATGGGGGGACTGTGAATGCTGAGTGGAGGTCATCATATTAAGTGGGGTGCTGTGGGGGTCCTCACTCTGTATGGAGGCCCCCATTCTGTGTGGGGACATCATACTGAGTGGGGAGTTATGCGGACCATTATATTGTGTGAGGGACTGTGGGAACCATTATCCTGAGTGGGAGGGTTGCTGTGGGTGCCATCACACCGAGTAGGGGGTTGTGGCTGGCCTCCTTCTAAGTGGTGGCCTCCTTAGGAGGATTCACTGTGGGGATACCATACTCATTGAGTGTGGGTGTGGGCATTTTTGGGAGCATCATACTCTAAAATGGCCATAAAAGTTGTATTGCTGGTGAGAACACCAAGCTGCTTCAACAGGGATATAAATATATTTCTTTTTTATTTTTTAGGGTGGGGGGCAATTACAACTTTTGATATGGGGTCTTGTGATTTCTATGTACGCCATTATCTGTGTGATCTCCCCAGGATGTTTCCGCTCACTGCTCATTATACATCATGGTTATCTGCTCGTGGTATATCATGGTCATCTGCTGTATAAACCCCTCACTGGTCATATTTCCTTTCTTCTATAGGTGGAGACTGTGGGACCCTTCTAAGCACCAGGGGTTCTTTCTCTGTCCCCATGGCCCGCTTGTACTTTGCAGAGGCGGTACTTGCCGTGGAATACCTGCATAGTTACGGTGTGGTGCACAGAGACCTGAAGCCGGAAAAGTAAGTGCCCCCGTAGTATAATAAAGTGGGGAAAGTTGTCATTTATTATCATTCAGTCTGTGAGGCTAAAACCATCTTCTCTTTTGCAGCCTCCTGATTACATCTACTGGACATATTAAAGTTACCGATTTTGGGATTTCAAAACTTGGTCTAATGATACCGAAAACTAACACCTACAAGGAATTAGCAGTGGACATCTCCAGAGAGTTCCAGGACCGTGAGGTCAGCATCACCTACAAGAACTTAGCTTGTTATTTGCAAATCTCATCACACTATTGTCTCTTCTCTACGTTCTTCCTTTCTAGAGAACTTTTCCACTAATATTTTATCTTCTGCATTGTGTTTTAACGATGATAACTTGTCATAATAATTGTTTCATCGATTCTCATCTCTATGTTCTGTTGGTTTCCAGTTCTGTGGCACCCCATGTTACATAGCCCCAGAGATCATCCTGAAAGAAGGCTATGGAAGACCTGTTGACTGGTGGTCATTGGGGATCATCCTGTATAAATTCCTGCTGGGATGTGTACCATTTGATGCTGATTCCCTCACTGAGCTTTATAAAAGGGTTGTCATTGGTGAGTAGAATAATCCGATCATTGCGTTGATTGGTTACATTTGTTTAGTTATTTCCTTTGCTTTATGTTACAGTCCAGTAAAGAGGTTTTATTTTCTGTAATTTTCTATGTAACAGGAGAACTAATTTGGAATTGTGATCGCGCTCCACCCCTGGATGCTCAGAATCTCATCACTGAGCTGCTCAGAAGAAATCCTGTGCGTAGACTTGGGACAGGTAACAGATATACTAGTATTAATATTCCCTTATTAGACCAAGGACATATCGCTCATGTCCATGAAGATCAGCATTTCTCTATCAGCTCATCTACTGTATTTCTAGTTCTCCACACTAAGACTTTCAGTTTATTTCCTTCATGTCGGCTCAGTTTTGTCATTAGTTCAGATTACGATAAACTGTTCAGATATGGAGCCATCCCTGACTATGTCCGCATCACTTTTGTTTTTCTTTTTCTAGGAGGAGCATTTGAGATCAAGGTTCATCCATTCCTGAGTGACTTGGACTTTGACAACATTCTGAGCCAGGAGCTGGAGTATGTTCCTCAGCTTGTTTCAGACGCAGACACCAGCTTATTTATCAGTAAGTAGAAGGAGACGTCATCTAGACTAAGCGACTGTTTGTCTCATCTTCCCTAATATGTGATCATCTGTTCCCATTAATATTAGTGATAAATAGTGACTGTGTTATACTGACAACCTCTAATAATACTTCATTACCTATTTCTTGTAGATCATTCTGATATAAACAAACATCTGGTCTCAAAGGATGAGGAAGGCACAAGTGAGAACAATGAGAGCCTTGACTTCCAAAATTTTACGTCATCTTCTGAAAAGCTTTGTAAAGTAAGTATGTGATTAATAAATCCAAAACATGTAAAAAAAATGTAAAACAACTCTAAAAGTACATAAAAAAAATATTTTATATCTTATTTTTATCCGTATTTAGCTCTGTATCATCGCTACCAGGATGGTGAACAATGAGGATCCCAATGCCCCTCCAGAGTATACACCAGAAACCAACACAAACATCTCAGAAATGTGAGTAGATTATAAAGGGTCATTACTTCATTACTGGGAGTTCCAGGCTGATCTATGTACACAACACCAAATATAGGACATAAATATCAGAATATCAAATGCAGCATTCACCGCTTCATGGTTAACGGTCATTGTACTTTTGGCTTCAGAAAATGCAGAAGATAACAGCCCATAATTGTGGCAGGTCATGCATTTTTAGCATTGCCTACTCTGTAGGAGAGCTGTAGTATTACTTGCCAGCCATTCTTGGTAGTTGTGTTCTGATCCATGGAAGGTAGTTTTGAGCAGAAAACCTTCCCCACTATGACAGTCATATGTCCTATTAGGCCTTATAGTCAGTGTTCTTATAGTGAGACAACCCATTTTATACTGTGTTTACTTACGATTTACATGTTTTTCTTCTTCAAACAGGCAGAAAGAATCTGTTCCTGTATGTAATACAGACGATGCTGTTACCATCTTGCCACCCTCGTCCCCATTGCCAGGTATGTACATGTCTACAGCACCAACAATGTGAATGTTGACTTCAAGGCTCAAATATTTCCACATGGTTTTTCTGGTCTACTATGTTATCCATGTTTCATGGATCTCAGCTATGTTGACCATGGGTTCGTACTGTATCCCTATTTCCCTAATTTTGTACAGGAGTTTTTTTTCATGTATTCTGTATATTACGTTGCATCATCTATTAACCTAGTGAGATATAGCGACTGTGTTATACTGACACCCTCTAACAATCCTTCATTACCTATGTCTTGTAGATCACTCTGATGAAAACAACCATCTGATCTCAGAGGATAAGGAGGGCACAAGTGAGGACGATGAGAACTTTATCTTCCGAATATTTGCATCATCATCTTCTGAGAGGCTTTCTAAAGTAAGTATGTGATCGATAAATCCAAAATATGTACAAAAAAAGGATCTATAAAATTAAAAAGTATGTATATTTAATAACTCATTGTTATCCACATTTAGCACTCTACCACCACTAACGGGATGGTGAACAACGAGGATCCCAAGGCCCCTCCAGAGTGTACACCAGAATCGAACACAAACATCTCAGAAATGTGAGTAGATTATGGGGTCATTACTGGGAGCTCCAGGCTGATATATGTGCACAACACCAAATATAGGACATAAATACCATAATATCAAATGTAGCATCCACCGCCCCATGGTTATGGGTCATTGTGCTTTCAGCTTTCGGAATTGTTGGAGATAACAGCCCATAATTGTGGCCGGTCATGCACTTTTAGTGCTGCCCTCACTGTAGGAGAGATGTAGTATGAAATGCCGGCCATTCTTGGTAGTTGTTTTCCTCTCAGCTCTCTATAAAAGGTAGTCTTGAGCAGAAGACCTTCCCCACTATGACAGTCATATGTCCTACTAGGCCTTATAGTCGGTGTTCTTCTAGTGAGACAACCCCTTTTATACGGAGTTTACTTGAGATTTACATGTTTTTCTTCTTCAAACAGGCAGAAAGTATCTGTTCCTGTATGTAATACAGACGATGCTGTTACCATCTTGCCACCCTCGTCCCCATTGCCAGGTATGTACATGTCTACAGCACCAGCAATGTGAATGTTGACTTCAAGGCTCAAATATTCCCACATGGTTTTATACAATACTATAGGTCTCTTATGTTATCCATATTATGACAAAGCAGATCCTATAAGAAGATATTGTTACTGATTTTTTTTTTAATTTTTCATCAGAATTTCCATCTCATGAAGAAAGAAAATCGGCAATAAATCTGAGTATGGAGCAACAAAACTCAGAAAATGGAAAAAATGGGAAAAAGAGACGAGGTAAGTGTGAGAATCAACTCCATGTTGTGTGATGTCAGTGAGAATAATTCATGTGGAGTAGATGTCATCTGTCAGTGATGGGATTGTCACATGTATGATTGCTGACAATGACCCCTGACCTCTGTATGATAATATTCCTCTGCCGTCCGGCCACAGTGACTGCACAGCATTATCATGTAATATGGAGTCCCATCACTTACATTATATTTATTTCTCTTCTCATAGGTTCCATCTTCCGCCGGATCTTATCATCCTGCCGGCGTGGATTATCCAGGGCTGCTCGCGCATTTGCATGCTGTCACTGTTGCCCTAAAACCATCTAAAAGACGGGACACCTAAGCATCCAGCGCCCTGAAGTCCAGCAGATCCATCATCACTGCTGGAGCTGTATAGAAGGACCTTCACCATCTACCTGTGGCCTTCTGACTGGTCAACCTGGACAAGTTTCAGTAACGCCTCTGTCATCGGGCTCTGCGGTATTCATACTGCTCGTCTGACGTGTCATTTACTGATCACCTGGTATCTGACCTCGGCTATCTTCCTGACTTTGATTTATTCTATTGACAATGTTCACGATTTTATTCATCCCATTATTAATTAAAAAAAAGTAAAATCTGTTACTGTTGCTCTGATTCCTTTTTGTCTTGAATTCACAAATACTTGTAACTCACTAATTGCTCTTCTTCTCACTAAATGTATTTCTCATTATCCTTAATGCAGCAGTCAGTCTCATATTTCTGTCCAGCAATTACACTGGTGCATCCACCCTGTACCAGTCATTACACTCATCCACAAACCTCTCCACACTGCTGCACAGTCCTGCATCTCTACCATATCTACACTCCAATGAGCTAAGATTAACATCCTCCATAATCAGGACCTCCCACTCTCATGTCCAAGACATTTTCTCTGCTGCACCAGCTCTCAGGAGTGCACTACTGCAGGCAATCAGGTTCATTCCCACTATCAGAGATTTTAAGTGTGCAGTAGAAACAGATTATTTGTGGCAGGACTGTCAAATCACCTCACTATTCTAAGTTTTTCCTACAGCACTCAGTAGCACTTAATATTTGTACATATACAGATAATGGTTGGTGACTGGTTCATGCAGCCTTAATTCCACAAAGATAGAAATAAAAGGTCAACATGTTTCATACATCCAAACCATCCTTAATCATGGCAGAAAAACATAATTTTAAGTTGAATATTTGGTGAGATATCACAGCTGTGTATTTTCACAGCACAAAGAACGCATCTTATAGATCAGCAAATCACAGTGTGCTGACGCTTAGTGTTGTAGTTTTGAACAACACCATTCATTTTATCATATAATGTGTTGAAAAATGAGAAAAAATGCCAGGTTTGGGTTCCTTCATTTTACAGTGTGTATTGTGTTGTAAAAACAAACTGACAAAATGATTCAGAGTCAGTAGTACGATTACTGTGATACCAAACTTATAAGGTTTATATATATATATATATATATATATGTATATATATATATATATATATATATATACAGTACAGACCAAAAGTTTGGACACACCTTCTAATTTAAAGATTTTTCTGTATTTTCATGACTATGAAAATTGTACATTCACACTGAAGGCATCAAAACTATGAATTAACACATGTGGAATTATATACTTAACAAAAAAGTGTGAAACAACTGAAAATATGTCTTATATTCTAGGTTCTTCAAAGTAGCCACCTTTTGCTTTGATGACTGCTTTGCACACTCTTGACATTCTCTTGATGAGCTTCAAGAGGTAGTCACCGGAAATGGTCTTCCAACAATCTTGAAGGAGTTCCCAGAGATGCTTAGCACTTGTTGGCCCTTTTGCCTTCACTCTGTGGTCCAGCTCACCCCAAACCATCTCGATTGGGTTCAGGTCTGGTGACTGTGGAGGCCAGGTCATCCGGCGTAGCACCCCATCACTCTCCTCCTTGGTCAAATAGCCCTTACACAGCCTGGAGGTGTGTTTGGGGTCATTGTCCTGTTGAAAAACAAATGATGGTCCAACTAAACGCAAACCGGATGAAATAGCATGCCGCTGCAAGATGCTGTGGTAGCCATGCTGGTTCAGTATGCCTTCAATTTTGAATAAATCCCCAACAGTGTCTCCAGCAAAGCACCCCCACACCATCACACCTCCTCCTCCATGCTTCATGGTGGGAACCAGGCATGTAGAGCCATCCGTTCACCTTTTCTGCATCGCACAAAGTCACGGTGGTTGAAACCAAAGATCTCAAATTTGAACTCATCAGACCAAAGCACAGATTTCCACTGGTCTAATGTCCATTCCTTGTGTTCTTTAACCCAAACAAGTGTCTTCTGCTTGTTGCCTGTCCTTAGCAGTGGTTTCCTAGCAGCTATTTTACCATGAAGGCCTGCTGCACAAAGTCTCCTCTTAACAGTTGTTGAAGAGATGTGTCTGCTGCTAGAACTCTGTGTGGCATTGACCCGGCCTCTAATCTGAGCTGCTGTTAACCTGCGATTTCTGAGGTTGGTGACTCGGATAAACTTATCCTCAGAAGCAGAGCTGACTCTTGGTCTTCCTTTCGTGGGGTGGTCCTCATGTGAGCCAGTTTCTTTGTAGCGATTGATGGTTTTTGCAACTGCACTTGGGGACACTTTCAAAGTTTTCCCAATTTTTCGCACTGACTGACCTTCATTCCTTAAAGTAATGATGGCCACTCGTTTTTCTTTACTTAGCTGCTTTTTGCTTGCAATAATACAAATTCTAACAGTCTATTCAGTAGGACTATCAGCAGAGTATTGACCAGACTTCTGCACAACACAACTGATGGTCCCAACACCATTTATAAGGCAAGAAATCCCACTTATTAAACCTGACAGGGCACACCTGTGAAGTGAAAACCTTTTTCGGTGACTACCTCTTGAAGCTCATCAAGAGAATGCCAAGAGTGTGCAAAGCAGTCATCAAAGCAAAAGGTGGCTACTTTGAAGAACCTAGAATATAAGACATATTTTCAGTTGTTTCATACTTTTTTGTTAAGTATATTATTCCACATGTGTTAATTCATAGTTTTGATGCCTTCAGTGTGAATGTACAATTTTCATAGTCTTGAAAATACAGAAAAATCTTTAACCGAGAAGGTGTGTCCAAACTTTTGGTCTGTACTGTATATATATATATATATATATATAAATATATATATATATATATATATATATATATACAGTGTTTAGCATAAATCAGTACACCCAAATAGATTTGTCAGCAAACCTGTAGTTTCCTTTCAGAATCATCATTTTATATGGGATACCATACTACAAAATACTCTCGCAAATTTGAGCCATTGAATGCAAACAAGATTTGGTATTTTGCAGACCCCAAAAAAGTAATTTTCTTAACAAACTCATTCAAGATCATGTTTCAAAAATGAGAACATCCCAGTAACAGTCTTAAGAGAAAAGCTAAGTTTAGACAACAAAATTCTAATTAACAAGAACTGAACCACAGGTAAGTGTAATTATTCATTAAACAGATGTCCAGCAGACAGGTGTCTGTAAAAGGAAGTTACTTAATAAAGAAAACTCCTTCCCATTTCATGCTATCAGCAATGGCACCACATAGAAGGGAAATGTCACAAAACCTGAGAAAGAAAATAATTTCTTTGCAATAAATGTAAAGTCTACAAGAAGATCAGCAAAACTTTACTTATCAGTCAGAATACTGTAGCAAAAGTGATGCAAAACTATAACAAAGATGGAACTGCAACCATCTTACAGAGACGTCCAGGCCGACTATGGAAGTTAACACCTAAACAAAAGCGTCCTCTGATGAGAAGGGTAAGTGGTACCACATAGAAGAGAAATGTCACAAGACATTTCTGAGAAAGAAAATAATTTCTTTACAAAAAATGTGAAGTCTACAAGAAGATCAGCAAAGCTTTTCTTATCAGTCAGATGGAAGTTAACATCTAAACAAAAGCATCTTCTGATGAGAAGAAAATCGACAGGCAAATTCATTGCTATTAGCTGAAGAAGTAGAAAGCCAAACTAGGGTGAGTGTTTTCCATGACACGACACGGTGTACACTGCAAATGAATGGCATTCATGAGTGTCCTCCACAAAGGAAGCCTCTCTCCCTTAAAGCCCATGAACAATAAAAGTCCGTCTACAATTTGCCAGGGTCCATGCTTAAAACTATGAGGACTACCGGGACTCTATACTGTGTATGTGCATCTTATGTGTATGTCCGTATTTTATGTTTGTGTGCACTATGTATATGTGACGCGCCCTGGGCCTATGTGACGTAGCGTTGCGCACGCAGGGACTACCCGGAGCCGGATCTGATAGGGGTAGTAGTCTCGTGGCGGTGACCCGGTCCGTGCCCAGGGAGTCAGACTAAGTGGCGGTATATTAGCAGTAGATGTAGGATGACTACGCCACCCGTTGAATGCAGCTATGGAGCTGCCGCTGCAGGGCAGACCGCTGAGGCCGGTGGAAGGATGGTGCAGCGTGGATGATATAACCCCCAACGGGAGGGGTATGGCCTCAGGGCAGCCGACGTGGAAGATGGGGGTAGCAGGAACCACTCAGAGACGATGCGGTGTAGTTCAGGGTCTTTACTGGTGACAAAGACAGACCCTCCCGGAGTACTTGCTAGCGATCGGGGCCTGGTCAGTCCTTGAGCAGATGGGATCTCCCCTGGCCAGGTGGAGTTGTAGGCCTTCCCAACTAACTGTACTCTTCTGGCTACCTTGCTAGAGGCGGGTAAAAGTAGCCCACGTCCCTGAGTGTACCGTGTGGTGCTCACCCGTATGGCCGGTGACTCGGGGCCTTCTAGTGCCTTCCGCTCCACGACGGCGGTGCTGGTCCCACGCGTGTGACCGTGCCTTCGGGTTTCTGGGCCAGAGGACTTGAAATCCCCTGCCGGACGGTTTCTGCTGCTGGGTAAGGGTTAGTCCCCACAGCCTCGGACTCCGGGTCCGGTGATAACTTCTCAGTCAGGGCGAGCTCTGCAGCTGCCAGCCCCTGACTCCTTGTAGCACTGCTCCCACAGAGCTCCTGTTGTTTCTTCCTATGCTGCTTCTCTTCTCTGTCTCTACTTCTGGCATGGCCCGGGAGCTGGGCCCAGCCGGAGCCACAGCTCCCTGTCCGCCCTCCTGGCTCAACTCTCCCTTTGAACTCTCTAACCCTGCCTCAGCCCCAGGTTTATATAGGGGAAGTCCTTCCCCTCCCAGGACTGGGCAGGAGGTGTGGCATGCATAGGATTCCTGACCAAGAGACCTCCCACCTGCTCTCAGACATAACATTGCTGTTACTGTGGAAACCAGACCCCTGGGGTGCCACATATGCATACGTTAAAATGTGTATAGAGTATTAGCATGTGCAAATTTTATATGTGTGCCTAATATAAATATACATGGAAATGTATATGTAGGTGGTGCCTGATGGAGGGTGGGGGGCCCAGATCAGAAGTCCTGATTAAGGGCCCTTCACTGTCATTGTCTGCCCCTTATATAAACAGTAAAATCCTCTTTAATAACTGGACTTCCATTGGGGTGGACTTCTCATAGATGGCCAGTATGCATACTATATTGTGAATCTGGGCATCTCTCACAGAAAATCTGATCTGGATATGAGGGTGGTCTTCTATAAGCGGTGATGTTTTGGAGAGATTTAGAGAAAAGTCCCAATTCTTATCCATCGATCTGGTAATTTGAGTAAAATATTTGTGTTGATAACTGATCACAAAGTCACAAAATATGTAAGATTTGGCATAACCTGGTTCATTTTTCAAAAAGTTATGCTCAATTTTTTTAGCACCAAGTTTTGTTGCTTTTTGGTAGACTTACACTAACTTAGTATATTGTGTGAGAATTAAATGAATTATGAATTAGTTGGCGCATTTTACCACACTCTGGGGGTCCCTGACAGTCCTTCTTTACCGGCCCTGTAGTGATGCCAATGTAAACTTCCAAGTGACCGCGCAGTCAATCACTGTCACGAATGCAGGACAACCTATGATTAGCTAATTTTTGGGAAATCCTTATAACAAAAGGGGATTGAAAATATTTACAATTATTTTAAAAGCATTAAAAAAAAACAGACCCAATACTTATAATTAGTTTGTTGAAAGTAGTCTAATTAAAGGGAGCTGAAAGGATTAGAGATTATGAACCCGATTCACCAGTGTTTTTGCCAGAAAACTGGCATAAAGCTCTTGAAAAGTTGCAAAGTTTTGTGACTTTTCCCATTTTCACATAATTTTAACTTCTTTAAAGCCCAAGACGTACTGATACGTATCTGCGCCCTGGGACTTGAGAGCCTGATACGTATTAGTACATCTTTGCGATCGCGCCCGCACACAGGCTGTGTGGGCGTGATCGCCGCCGGGTGTCAACTGATTGTCACAGCTGACACCCGGTGCTATGTGCTGGGAGAGGTCCCGCACATTAACCCCCGCAATGCTGGGATCGAAGTCGTTCGCAGCATTGCGGGGGCAAGGGGAGGTGATCGGGATAGTCACCTCTCCTGCCGGTTTCCAGCAATGTGTGCCGCGGCTTCCCGGATGTTGCCATGATGACCCGATTCACTGAGGGGTGCAGTTTTAAGAATGGTGTCACTTTTGGGTATTTTCAGTCATAAAGACCCCTCAAAGTGACTTCAAATGTGATGCGGTCCCTAATAAAATGGTTTTGTAAATTTTGTTGGAAAAATGAGAAATCGCTGGTCAATTTTAACCCTTATAGCTCCCTAATAAAAATAAATTTGGGTTCCAAAGTTGTGCTGATGTAAAGTAGACATATGGGAAATGTTATTTATTAACTTTTTTTGTGTGACATATCTCTCCGATTTAAGGGCATAAAAATTCAAATTTTGAAAATTGCAAAATTTTCTAAATTTTCGCCAAATATCTGTTTTTTTCACAAATAAACACAAGTGATATCGAAGAAATTTTACCACAATCATAAAGTACAATATGTCATGAAAAAATATTCTCAGAACCAGGGGGATCCGTTGAAGCGTTCCAGAGTAATTACCTCATAAAGTGACAGTGGTCAGAATTGTAAAAATTGGCCTTCTCATTAACGTGCAAACCACTTTGGGTTGTAAAGGGGTTAAGGACTCTACCTGCATATACAGTCATGGCGGAAAGTGCTGGCACCCTTGAAATTGTTTCAGAAAATTACACATGTTTTATTACACGCATGTTTATTTCCTTTGTGTTTATTGGAACAACACAAAAAAACTGAGAAAAAAAAGGCAAATTGGACATAATTTCACACAAAACTCCAAAAATGGGCCGGAATACATATATATATTTTTGATGGGACAACACTGAAGATGCGACACTTTGATACAATGTACAGTAGTCAGTGTACAGCTTGTTTAACTGTAAATTTGGTGTGCCTGCAAAATAACTCAACACACAGCCATTAATGTCTAAACAGCTGGCAACAAAAGTGAGTACACCCCTAAGTGTGTTCTCAGCTGATGTTATTTGTTGGTTTTTCTTTGCATCCCGAACAATTTTCTTGGCAGTTGTGGCTGAAATTTTTGTTGGTCTACCTGACTGTGGTTTGGTTTTTACAGAGCATCTGATTTTCCATTTGTTAATCACAGTTTGAACACTGCAGACTGGCATTATCAATTCCTGGGATATCTTTTTGTATCCCTTTCCTGTGTTATACTCTTTTTGCCTCCCTTTCCTGTGTTATACAGTTCAACTACCTTTTCCCGTAGATCCGTTGATAATTCTTTTGCTTTCCCCATCTCAAAATCCAGAAAAGTCAGTGGCTGGATCCCAGAAACTCACTCAGCTTTATGCACACACACTGATTACAAGCAAACAGGTCATACGTGAGGATGTTACCTTTAGTAGCCATTCAAACCCATTTGTGTCAAATTCTGTGCATGTTATCAGGCCAAAATTATCAGCGTATGTAAACTTTTTGATCAGGATTATTTGGATGTTTTTGGTTGTCATTAGTGATGAGCGAGCACTAAAATGCTCGAGTACTCGTTGCTCGGGTCGAGCAAATTGAAATACTCGGGTGCTCAACCCGAGCAATGAGCCCAATATAAGTCTAGGGGAAACTTGAGCATTTTTCAGGTGGCTCCCCATGGCGGTCTGCAGAGGGCCTAAAAATTGCCCAAATCGATGGGAACTGTGCTCAAATGACATGTGAACAGCATGGGGAAGACCCCTGGAAGCATCTCTGACTCCCAGATCACTGCTGTCAACAATGTCGTCAGAGTATTACGCCACTTTTACGGCGTAAGGAACATCCTTTCCAGGGTGATGACTTGTATATAAGGCAAAATAAATAAACAAAAACACAAATACTCCTACACACCTTGGGCTATGTTCACACGTAGCATTTTTGACACGTTTTTGCACTTTTGCATTGCTTTCAACCAAGACAAATGCATTCACCAGGAAATGTCATTTTAACATTTTACAACCTTATCTGGCCATGTGGTGTGTGACACATCATCAGACACATGCATACAGTGCTGAAAAGACATGGGAACAGCAAGGGGAAGACCTCTGTAAACATCTCTGAATCCCAGGTCACTGCCTAAATGTGTGCCCATCATAAGTGATCCTTGGCACATGCGAAGATGCCTCCCGCCATGCACCTGTCGTTGCAGACTTGCAACAATCACCGTCCACGTCCTTGTCCCACTGCAGTGTTCAGTTGTCCCTACCCCATTCCTTGGAATGCAAGCACAAGAATGCCGGCAGCCACCCACCCACAGGCTGCAATACTATACTGCCAAATTTTTGACAGCTGCTTGCACTTGAAATGTGGCCTTTTAGGCTCGTGGAGGCGGAAGCTTTTCATAACCTCATGCCGGCGGCGGCCGGGTGTCCATACTCGGTCCCCAGTCGCCACTATATTTCCCGGTATCGCCTCCGCCTTCCACAACCACGGGTCCAATAACATTACCCGTGCCCTCCCCAGTGCACTTACTGGGAAGGACCGCCTAACCACAAACACGTGGACAGGTGAATGTGGCCAGGGACGGTACGGAGCCAGTCCACAACTTTTTTTGCTAAGAGTTGTATTTAGCTCGGTGAAAGGACTGGCATAGAGGGAAACCGTATCTACCCTGCGCGTCATTTCTCCCAGAAAATCCTGTAATTGAGCTTGTTGCAGAAGCAATGGCAGCCCATCCAACATCAACTCGCACTTGTCAATGGTGCTTTGACACACACACATCTTTCTTTGCGCATTTAATTTCTTGAATACAGAGTTGGAAAATGGCCTGATCCGTAATGCGTTTTGAGAAATAACATGCATAAGCATGGCTGATCCGCATTAAAAAAGCAGCCATAGAGTGTCCAGGAACCTTCCCCCACACTTTTCTTAGCCAGGGCTGCTTTTCGGCAGGGTTGCACGGGCCCACCAGAGAACCAGAGACTCCTCCGGCGGGCCCTGGCTTCTCCTTCAGGAGAGTTCATAGTGCCGAGGTGAGGCCATGATGATGATAGAGGCCATCATCTGCTTAGTTTTCTGTTACTTGGAATGCAATTGCAAGTGACGCGCCCCCTGGGACATATTCCTTTCTTTCAGGGGAATACCCGGAGCCGGATCAGATGGGGGTTGTAGTCTCCGAGTGGCTGTGACCCGGTCCGTGCCCAGGGTGTCAAACTCAGTTGTATGTGGCAGACCTACAGATGTTATTAAGTTCTTTATTGTCGACTACGCCACCCGTTGTGTTGCGGTCACTGTGGCCGCCGCTGCAGCAGGGTCCGCTGAGGCTGATGGTGTTGGTGCAGCTTGATAGGATAACCCCCAATGGGAGGGGTATAGCCTCAGGGGGATCAGGTGCAGAGGATGGGGGTTGTGGTGGTGCAGTGTAGACGGCAATCAGAGACAGAGTCGGGTTATGCAGTTTAGGGTATTTACTCACTGCTGATGTTCCGGTCACTCCAGCTTCTAGTGACCACCCGAGCCGTGCTGCGTCCACCAGGTCCTGGACTCGGCCAACCCCCAAGTAAGTCCGGAGCGTGACCCTGAGCTCTCCTTCTGTCCTTTCCTCTGGCCGTCCCCACCAGTGATCCACCTAGGTCCAGCTCCCTCGGGCCTTCTGTTGGGAGGCCCTTGGCCTTGGGTTCCCTGACCCTCCACGTGGTATGCCTTCGGGGTGGATGTGGTGGGTGGCCGTGGCAGATGCTGCCCACGGCCTCCGGCCTCTGGCTAGGGTGTGCTTCTGCCCCCACCAGTTTGGGATCCGGTACCCTGTGCCGACTCTTCACCCGGGGATTTAATTTGGGTTCTTGGAGTCCTCTTTTCTGTTTCCCCCTCTGGGTCTTTCCTTCTCTTTCTCCTCTCTCACTCTGGGTCTCTCTTCTCCTCTGCTCGCTGACTTGTTCTCTGCAACTGACCCTGTTCTTAGTTGGTGCCCACTTTATATATCCCTCTATGTGTGAGCTCAGGTGACCAGCACCCAATGAGCTCCTAACTTTACCCAGGCTGCTCCCCCTATCTGCCCCTACACTACTTGGGATATTCCACCCCCCTCCCACTCCAGCCAAGGACAGACTCGGTCGTACCTGCACATTTCTAAGTGGGAGTACCGTTGGTCTGCCCTCCGGAAATGGGATGTGTGTAGTGCATGCAGCCTACCGAGCTCAGTTCCACACTCCTTCCTTACCCGGGAGTGGAATATCACACCTCTGGCTGAGGTGCAATACCCCTGTAGCAGCCGAATCCTCAGGGTGCTACACAAGTATGCAGCCAGCCACCCACCCACCCACAGGCCGCAACACTAAACTGACAGATTTCTGGGCAGCTCTTTGCACTTGAAATATGGCCTTTTAAGCTTGTGGAGGTGGAAGCTTTTCACAACCTCATGCAGGCGGCGGCCGGGTGTCCATACTCGGTCCCCAGCCGCCAGTATTTTTCCCGGTATCGCCTTCGCCTTCCACAAGCACGGGTCCCACAACATTACCCATGCCCTACCCAGTGCACTTACTAAGAAGGACTGCCTAACCACAAACACGTGGACAGGTGAATGTGGCCAGGGACGGTACGGAGCCAGTCCACAACTTTTTTTGATAAGAGTTGTATTTAGCTCAGTGAAAGGACTGGCATAGAGGGAAACCGTATCTACCCTGAGTGTCATTTCTCCCAGGAAGCCCTCTAAAGCTGCTTGCACTTGAAATGTGGCCTGAACATTACTGCTGGTACTTTTCTGTGGCAATTTTCTTGCCTCCTACCAGCCTGGAATATTTCCAGCAAACTATGGTACAACACCATGGTATTAGCACTGCCCCCAGTACCAGCAGCGAAGCCATCCTCAATTTCCTTCTCTGGAATTTTATTTGGTAGACTGAGTGGCTGCCAAAATAAATTTTCTCACAAAGGAGCTGATGATAGAGTGGCAGTAGGTTCAAGTTTCTCCAGCCTGTTAGATATTAGAGGGTGAACGGCAGCACATTGGATCAGTGGTTAGCACTGAAGTCTTGCAGCACTGGGATCCTGGGTTCAAATCCCAGCAAGGACAACATCTGCAAGAAATTTGTATGTTCTCCCACAGGGTTGGACAGTCCCACCAGAGAATTCTCTGGTGTGCCTTGGCTTCTACCTCAGGAGAGTTCATGATAGCGCTAACTTTGCAGCTGCTATGGGGCTCTTGAGCGGGTGAGAAAGGTTAGCCCTCAGAAACAAATCCTCTGGTGGGCAGAATGTTTTTCAATCTGAAACAGCTTCTCAGTGGGAGTTGTATTTCACAGCATGCCATATTCTTTAGCTCTGTGAAAGGACTGGCATATAGGGAAACCTTATTTACCCCGGTTGTCATTTCTCCGTCACCAGGTTCCGCCCATTGTAACACACGACCATGCCTGGCTGTATGTTCAGCGGTGAGAGCCACAGATCAAGCTGCTGTGTTACAGCTTTCAACAACTATGCAGCGCTGGGCGGTTTGTTAATTAAGCATTAAGCATGTTATCTTCAGCACAGCCTGCTGCTGTTTGGCCAAGGCAGTGCAGCAGTGCTGTCAGCTTGTGACTGATGTGGTCATTTCGGAGATGGAGGAGGAGGTGCATGAGCTGAACAATGTGATTACATTGAGGTTAAATTGGTGATGCTATTTTTTATACTAAAGAAAGATCCTATTGTTATGTTTTTTTATGTTATTTTTTATGACAAATGCATTCACCGGGAAAAGTCATTTTAACATTTTACAACCTAATCTGGCAATGTGGTGTCATCAGACACATCCTGTTTTATTTATGATGGAGGGACTCTGAAAGTCATAAAGCCTATTTTTATAGGAACATCAGACGGCCCTTACTATTCTTAAAAGGCCAGCAGTCGGCCCTAGCTATTGTTAGAGAGCCATCAGAGGGCTATGCTTTGTTGTTCCCATTATTAACAAGTGGGTCTCCTATACTGTTATTGCGCATCCAGTGACTGCAAGGGTTGTCAAAAATTTGGACGCAACCTAATACCCCTTTGAAGAGACATAGAGGAGGGTCTCAGTAAAAAAAATGTTCCCATTATAAAGGAGCGGGTCTTCTATAGTGGTAATGCCCATGCTGTGACTGCAAGGGTGGCCAAAATTTTTGAATAAAACACTAACAATTTAAAGACACAAAGAGCATGGCCACAGTAACAAGGTACGACATGTTCCCGTTAGAAAGGAGAGGGTCTGCTATACAGTTATAGGGTATGCAGTGAATCCAACGGCTGACAAATTTTAGGAAAAACCCCACTAAGAATTTAAGGACACACAGAGCAGGGCCACATTAACAAGGTACGACATGTTCCCATTAGAAAGGAGAGGGTCTGCTATACAGTTATAGGGTATGCAGTGAGTCCACCGGCTGACCAAGTTTAGGAAAAAACCCACTAAGAATTTAAAGACACATAGACCAGGCCACAGTAATGACAAATTCCCATTAGAAAGGAGAGAGTCTCCCATAGTGTTGGACTATGCAGTGACTGCAAGAGCTGCCAAAAATTTGGAGGCACTTCAATGGCCCTTGGAAGAGACGTGGAGGAGCGCATCATAAAAAATTGTTACCATTAGAAAGGAGCGGGCCTCCTATACTTGTAATGCCATTCACTAAGTGTATGGGCTGACAAACATTTACTCCTGGGGGGTATACATGAACATACTGTATAAAAAATTTTTTTTACGGGCATCATAAAAATGTAGCGCCCCGAGGGCTCGACCGCTACAGGGGTATTGCACCTCTGCCAGAGGTGTGATATTCCACTCCTGGGTAAGGATGGAGTATGGACCAGGGTTCAGTTAGCTGCATACAGCACACTCACCCCATTTCCGAGGGACAGCTCAACGGTGCTCCCATTAGACAGAAATGCAGGCACAACAGACCATGTCCCTGGCTGGAGTGGGGAGGGGGTAGGAATACCCAGTGATGTAGGAGCAGATAGGGGTTGGTTCCTGAGCGTAGATAGGAGCCCATTGTTTGCTGGTCACCTGGGCTCATGTTCTAGAGGGAGGTATAAAAGGTAGGCACCATCTTAGAACAGTGTTCAGTCAGAGAGAAGAAGTGACAGAGTGGGGGCCTCTGCAAGGGGCTCTTCTCCGTAGGCGGGCCTAGCCTCTGAGGCCCAGCCAGCACAGAGAGAAGAGAAGAAGAGAAGTTCAGTGAGTGGAGTAAGAGAAGGAGTTCAGCCAGAGAGGGCTGACAGGGAGCTGTGGCTCAGTCTGGGCCCAGCTCCACGAGGCAGGCCTAGGGTGAAGGCCAGGAACAGAAAGGAACAAGAACAGAAAGGAACAAGAACAGAAAGGAACAGAAGAGAAAGAGAAAGAGAGAAACAGAAGGGCTCAGGAACAAGACGGCAGAAGGGACCCTAAGAACCAACGAGAATACAGGGTGAAGGGTCAGGCAGATTAAGGGTACCGGATCCCAAGTTGGTGGAGGAGAAACAGCCCTCAGCCAAAGACCGGAGGTCGTGATCATTTATTGGTGCGACACCTCATCAAACCTGCTAGGAAGGCACCATATAGGACAGCGGGGAACGGGAACCACATTTACCCGCACAAGTCTGCGGCAGCTGGACAAAAGTGGGTCACTGGTGAGGCAGGCCAGAGAAAGGATTGAAGGGGTCCTGTGTCATGCTCCTGAACTGCCTGGGGTTGACCGAGCCCCTCACCTGGTGGACGCAGCACGGCTCGGGCGGTCATTGCTGACAGAAGTGACCCGGAGTACATGAACTGTGAGTAAAAGACATTGGACTGCAGTACGTTGTCTGTGTACTCTTTCGCTCCTCCAGCACTAACGGCACTGGGACTCTCTGCACCATCACCCCCACCATCCACTACACTGCCCTGGGGCTGCACTCTTCCCGTGGGGAGTCACACTACCTCAGCTGCATACATCATCAGCCCCAGCGATCTGCCTTGCAGCGGCGGTTCATAATAACCGCAATCCACGGGTGGCGCAGTCGGACATCACTTAGGACGGCTAAAGGACTACCACTGGTCTGACCACCCTGAGCCACGGAACCGGGTCACCACTACTACCCCCACCGTCTCCCTATTGCCCGGCTCCGAGTGCCCCACGGCCCAGGGGCGAGTCAAACACCCTTAAAAAAAATTATGTGGGTGTTGCATCATGGACCACGGTCACCCTGGTGATATGGTGGTGGAGGATGAGGAGAAGGAGGAGGACAAGAGCAAATAGCCAAAATCAGGAAGCGTATACCCATGTGTGGGTGTGAAAAGGTGCATGGGAATACACCTCCCAAGAAAAGACACTGGATTTGAGTTTATGTTACGCTGCTATCATTCGGTGGTGTTGAGAAGTCTGGCCCAATCCAGCCCTTGTTCATTTTTATAAGAGTCAGCCTGTCAGCATTTTCAGTTGACAGGAGGATGCGCTTATCAGTTATAATTCCACCAGCGGCACTAAAAACCCGATCTGATAAAACGCTGGCGGCAGGGTAGGCCAGGACCTCCAAGGCATAGAGAGCCAGTTCATTCCACATATCTAGCTTGGATACCCAATATTTATAAGGCACAGAGGAATCACGGAGGACGTTGGTACGGTACGGCAAGGTACTCCCTCAGCATCTTCCCAAACTTTGCACTCCTTGTGAGAGTACCCTGCGCCTCAGGGCCTGTGCGATGGGAGGGTCTGAGAAAACTCTCCCAGAACTTTGACAGTGTTCCCCTGCCTCTGCTGGATTGAAGTTGTGTCTCTCTCGCCTGTACTCCTTGGTTGTCGAACGAAGTGTGCCCTCTGCCTCCAGCGTTTTCAGATGGGAATTTTTTTAATAGGTCCGCAACAAGGGCCTTCTGGTACTGCCTCATTTTTGTACACCTGTCCGCCTCAGGAATAAGAGATATAAAGTTCTCCTTGTAGAGTGGGTCTAGAAGTGTCACCAACCAGTAATGACCTAAAATTTTGAGAATGCGAGGGTCATGGGAAAGGCAGCATAACATAAACTCAGCCATGCGTGCCAGACTACTAACAGGCAAGACTTCCGTGTCCTCACCAAGAGGATGACTGACCATGCTCTCCTCCTCCTCCTCTCTGTCCTCTGGCCATCCACGCTGAACAGACGGTATGACAGCTGTGCAGATAGCACCGTCTATAGTGCATGAAACTAGTTCCTGTCCTTCCTCCTCCTCCTCTTCCTCATTGTCACCCAATCCACGTTGGGATGAGATGAGGCTTGGCTGTGTGTAATCACCCTGTATGGTTAATTGCTCCATCTTATCATGCTTCGCCTGCAATGCATCATCTTTGATTGTGAGCAGAGAGCGTTTCAGAAGACAGAGAAGCGGGATGGTGACGCTAATTATGGCGTCATCGCCGCTCACCATCTTGGTGGAGTCCTCAAAGTTTTGGAGGATGGTACATATGTCTGACATCCACGTCCACTACTGAGGTCTTATGTGTGGAGTCTGAACTGAATACCGATAGCCTTTTTGATGCTGGTACTCAACAACTGCCCTCTTCTGCTCACAAATCCTTCCCAACATCTGCAATGTAGAGTTCCAATGTGTGGGGACATCACACACCAGTCTGTGAGCCAGAAGCTGCAAACGCTGCTGAAACACTGCAAGGGCAGCGGAAGCTGTAGCTGACTTTCTAAAATGGGCACACAGGCGGCATACTTTAACAAGCAGATCCGGCAGCTCCGGGTAGGATTTGAGTAACCGCTGAACCACGAGGTTAAGCACATGGGCCAGGCATGGTACGTGTGTGAGCTCGCCTCGCCTCTGAGCCGCCACCAGGTTCCAGCCATTGTCACACGCGACCATGCCTGGCTGTAGGTTCAGCGGTTTGAGCCACAGATCTGCCTGCTCTTTCAGAGCTGTCCATAACTCTTCAGCATTGTGTGTTTTTTCACCTAAGCATATTAGCTTCAGCACAGCCTGTTGCCGCTTGGCCGAGGCAGTGCTGCAGTGCTTCCAGCTTGTGACTGATGTGGTCATTTCGGAGATGGAGGCTGAGGAGGAGGAGCAGGCTGAGGAGCATGAGGTTCAGGAGCTGTAGACCGTGGGGGCAACCCTGATTGACCTAGGGCCTGCAATCCTTGGCGTCGGGAGGACGTGTTCCGTCCCAAGGTCCGACTGGGTCCCGGCTTCCACTATGTTAACCCAGTGTGCCATCAGCGAGATGTACCGTCCCTGCCCACAAGCACTTGTCCACGTGTCCGTGTTTAGGTGGACTTTACCGGTAACTGCGTTGTTGAGGGCACGGCTAATGTTTTGGGACACTTGCTTGTGTAATGTGGGGACGGCACACTGGGAGAAATAGTGGCGGCTGGGGACAGAGTACCGAGGGACGGCCGCCGCCATCAGGTTGCGGAATGCTTCTGTTTCCACAAGCCTAAAAGGCAACATTTCGAGCCAAGCAGTCATGAATTGTGAGAATTTAGTAGTGTGGCCTGTGGGACGTTGGCTGCATATTTGCGCTTGCATTCCAAGGACTGGAGTATGAACAACTGAACGCTGCGCTGGGACAAGGACATGGACGTGCTTCCTGATGCTGCTACTTGAGAGTGTGCAATGACAGGAGCAGGGCAGGAGGCATCTTTGTACTATGGACAGGGGATTGACTTGCATGCACAACAGCAGAAGAAGCAATGGTGCCACCTGTAGACACTGTTCCTGGACCCTGGTGTTCGGCCCACAAAGTCGAGTGCTTTGCTGCCATGTGCCTCATCATGCTGGTGGTGGTCAGGCTGGTCGTTTTGCCACCCCTGCTGATGCTGGTCTGGCTCGTGATGCAAATGGCCTTTTTGGAGTTATCGGCAGAGTCTTTAAAAAACAACCAGACTCGGGAAGACCTAACAGTTGTAGTGGCAACTTCCTTCATGTTGGTGTTACGGGAAATGGTAGCCTGCCTTCTGTCTGCGGCCACCACACTGCTTCTTCCTGCCTGTTGGGGTGCTCTGCCTCCCTCCCCCTGTGTGCTGCTGTCCTTGCTCTGCATGTCCTCCTGCCAGGTTGGGTCAGTTACTATATCATCCACCACCTCGTCTCCCACTTCTGCACCCTGGTACTATTCCTGACTTTCTGTCAATTGTGTCTCATCATCGTCCACCTCTTATGACAGTTTCCCACCGTCGCCTTCGTGTGACCGTGGCTGCTCAAATATTTGGGCATCGCTACACGTGATCTCCTCTTGCCCCGCTTCAAGTGGACCGGGCGAGAGGCCCGAATCTATAAATGGAAAAGTGAACAGCTCTTCAGATTGTCCAAGTGTGGGATCAATTGTCTCTGGGTACTCGGCATGGTGGGAGGAAGGAGGATCAGGGTGAGGAATATGAGGTCCAGACTCATGGCTACTGAGACTTGACCGTGTGGAAGACAGGGTGGTGGTGGTGGTGGTGGCTAAGTGACTGGAAGCATTATCCGCTATCCAACCAACAACCTTTTGACACTGATCTGGGTTCAATAGTGGTGTGCTGCGGTCCCCTAGAAATTGGGACAGGAAGGTCAGGCGAGAAGATGTGGGTGTTTGTTGTGGCACAATTTCGGCTTGCCCACGGCCTTGTACTCGGCCTCTGCATGCACCATTACCATCACGTCCAGTTCCCCGTCCCTTGCCACGTGCCTTGCCCATTTTAAATGGAGGATAGTATCTTCCACGCTCACTACAAATGATTGAGTTTGAAGCGAAGTTATATGTGATCGGTGTGATGGAGAAAACAGAGTTTTAAATACCTGGCCTGTAGGTAAGTAGTGTGAACAGCAAACTGCTGTGAATTGCTTCACTGACACACTGAAAAAATGGAGGCCAGAAATGGCAGTATTTTCTGACAACGTATATGTGATCTGTGTGACGGAGAAAACACAGTTTTAAATAGCTGGATTTCTAGCGCTCTAATATGGAAAGGACCTGGCTGTATTCTGCAGTGCCAACAAGCAAATGGTGCAGAAAAACGTTGTTCTCTGGATTGCTTTATAAGCAAATAATGAGGATTAAGATCCAAAGAAAAGTATTCCTTGCCCCTGAGACCTGGGCCTTTGTATAGAAATATCTAACAGCAGCAGAAGGCAGATTTGGAATGGAGCCTCTTGTGCTATATGCACTGCAGTCTGCTATATACACTGCCTGCCTGCCTATTTACACTGCCTGCCTGATATATCTGCAGATGGATTAGTCCTCAGAAGGACTGTTTGTTGAGATGTATATGTGTAATGTGCGGTTTTTCTCACTACACTACCTAATGCACGATCAAATCTCTCCCTAACGCAGCATCAGCTCTCCCTACACTGTCTGATCCAGAGTGACTGTGATGAGCATGGCGGCGCCAGGTCAGATATAGACCTGATGACGCTGTGCGGCCAGCCAATCACTGTAATGCCCACAACCAACATGGCTATGGCATTACAGTGCATGGCAGGCAATCCCTGCATGTTCATTGGCTCTGTAAAGAGCACCAAACATGCAGGGATGGGTCCCGACTTCCCGCCCGACCAACCCGGAAATACTCGGTGAGCGCAGAGCATCTCGAGCAGTGAGATACTCGGGCGAGCACCGAGCAGTAGCGAGCATGCTCGCTCATCACTAGTTGTCATTAAGATTTAAAAAGAGAAAACACAGAAATGTGACAGTAAATGGCTTCACCCAACCAATAACCATGAGTGGAGAAAAAGTGTTTTTGTTATCATTCATTTTTTCTGAAACAAGGCCAAGAAAGGAAAAATTCTGCCGGGGTATGTAAACTTTTGAGCAGAACTGTATATGCGCCAGCCCCAGTGTCTCCTATTCTATATACTCCAGCCCCAGTGTCTCCTATTCTATATACTCCAGCTTCTTCTGTGATGTATATGCTCTAGCCCCAATGTATCCTGTGATGAATATACGCCAGCCCCAGTGTCTCCTATTCTATATACTCCAGCCCCAGTGTCTCCTATTCTATATACTCCAGCTTCTTCTGTGATGTATATGCTCTAGCCCCAATGTATCCTGTGATGAATATACGCCAGCCCCAGTGTCTCCTATTCTATATACTCCAGCCCCAGTGTCTCCTATTCTATATACTCCAGCTTCTTCTGTGATGTATATGCTCTAGCCCCAATGTATCCTGTGATGAATATACGCCAGCCCCAGTGTCTCCTATTCTATATACTCCAGCTCCAGTGTCTTCTGTGACGTAGCTAATGTAGCCCTAATATCTCTTATGCAGAGGCGTCGCATGATAAAGCAGTGGGACACAAGCTCCCTGCCCTATCACTATCTCTTTCATATGCCACAGATCGCCATAGGCCTGCGGTTAACGAGATGTCAGCATCCTCACGCAGGTGGCTCGGTGACATCATTGCATCGCTCTGCTCTGCTGTCCCGCCATGGAAGAGGAGACAGAGGCCGTGATGTAGGGAATCAGGATTAACTGAGATATTTTTTTAAATGATCGGGCAGTGGAGCCATCCTACTATATATCTGGAGTAGTGGGTCCATCATACTACATATGGAGTAGTGGGGCCATTATACTATATGTATGTGGGGCAGTGGGACCATCATAGTATATACAGGCGCATCTCACTAAATTAGAATATCTTCAAAAAGTTAATTTATTCCATTTCTTCAATATTGTTTCAGTATGCTCCACAATCATGAGGAAGACTGCTGACTTGACAGATGTCCAGAAGGCAGTCATTGACACACTCCACAAGGTCCTAGAGTTCCAATTTTCATTTGGAAATCAAAGTCCCAGAGTCTGGAGGAAGAGTGGAGAGTCCACAATCCAAGCTGCTTGAGGTCTAGTGTGAAGGCTCCACAATCAGTGATGGTTTGGGAGGCCATGTCATCTGCTGGTGTAGGTCCACTGTGTTTTATCAAGACCAAAGTCAGCACAGCCGGCTACCAGGACATTTTACAGCACTTCATGCTTCCCTCTGCCGACAAGCTTTTTGGAGATAGAAATGTCATTCTCCAGCAGGACTTGGCCCCTGTCCACACGGCCAAAAGTACCAATACCTGGTTTACACACAACAGTATCACTGTGCTTGATTGGCAGCAAACTCGCCTGACCTTAACCCCATAGAGAATCTATTATAGAGAATCTATGGGGTATTGTCAAGAGGAAGATGAGAGACACCAGACCCAACAATGCAGATGAGCTGAAAGACAGCTTTTTGTATTGAAGAACTGAAATAAATTAACTTTTTGATGATATTCTAATTTAGTGAGATGCACCTATATATGGAGCAGTGGGACTATCATGCTATATATATGGAGGAGTGGGGGCATCATACTAAATATAGAGCAGTGTGTGTGTGTCACCCCAGGCCTGGATGCCACAAACAATAATCTGTTTCTGAAAGCAGGAGGGAGGTCCCCTGGTTAGGGACAATTAGCATACAGCACCTCCTGTCCCAGGCCAGCAGGGGGAGCTGGCTGCCCCTATAAAAGCTGGAACTGGGGGCAGGGTTAGAGAGAACTGGAAGACCTAGCTCAGGAGTGAGACTAGTCCCAGAGAAGGAGGGACAGTTCAGCTGTAGCTGAGGAGTCCGTGAGGCAGAGGAGAAACTGCAAGCCAGGGACAGAGGCGACGAGAGCCGGTCCTGGCAGAGAACCAATCTACTGGACATTGGGGTCCGAGGCTGTCAGGGTTACAAGCCCAGCAGCAGAGAATCAAGCTGCGAGGGATTTCAGGTCCCTTGGCCTAAGAAGCCTGGAGGCTCCGCCACACAGAGGGACCAGTACATCGAGGAGCAAGCAACAGGTACCCAAGGCCTGAGTCGCAAGCCATACAGGAGAGAAGTACACGGCCAGCTCAGGGACGTGGGCTATTACACCACGAAAAGGGGGATAGTCAGAAAGAGCATAGAGAGAACGGTAGGCCTACACACTCACCCTGACCAGTGGGGCTCGCCCGATTGCTCTCAGACACCCAGGCCCATTCCTAACCGGTACTGTTGGGCCATTAATAATATCTACAATAAAGACCCTGAACTGTTTGAAGCAGACTCTGAACTCTTACTATTGCGGCCTGCACTATCACCCCCAACATCCACCTACACTGCCCTGAGGCTACACTCTTCCCATGGGGAGTTATCCTACCCCTGTGCTGCACACCAACACCAGCCTCAGCGGTCTGCCTTGCAGCGGCGGTTATCTCCAACCGCAATCCACGGGTGGCGTAGTCGGACATTCAAAACACTGATAAATAGACTGCCACCATTTGGTCTGACCACCCTGAGCCACGGGATCGGGTTGCCACTACTACCCCCATCAGCACCGTACACTAGAAGGCCCGGTTCCGGGTACCCCACGGCCCAGGGGGGGAGTCAGCTTTGGCGTAGTCGGCAGAATTGTGACCAACCCGCCACAAACGGGTATTGCGTGCCTGGAAAAGACTCTATACATATCTGAGTGAAGTTTCCCGCCATTTGGGGCCATTTCCCGCCAATCGGAGCCGTTTCCCGCCATCGGGCGCCATCTTCGGGACGACGCGCGGGAAGAAGAGGGGCGTGGACGTCCAAAAACGCGTGAGACCTGAAGCCCCGCCCTACGCTGAGACGCTGCTCAAGGTCCTGGATGGAGATCCAGCGGATGCCGACGTCATCACCGAGCAACGCAAGGTCCTCTCCCAGAGCATCGCGAGGGAAGCCGCGGCCTACAGAAGAGGATCGCCAGAAGGTAGGCCACGGTTAATTAGGAGGGAGGAAGATGTCGGACGCGGAGGGACCCTCTACCACCAGCGTAGCCGCTGCAGCTGTGATGCCGTTTTCCATGCCCTATATCCATAGGCGGATTATAATGAGGGCAATCCGGGCGACCGCCCAGGGCCCCGAGCCTGCAGGGGGTCCGCGGCTCCAGGCGGGGTGTCTAATGCCGGATTGCCCTCATTATATGTGCGGGCCGCCGCGGCACATAGCGGTAGCAGTGGCGGGAGGGGGGGGCCTGGACTGCTCCCCCAGCAGCGGCCACCGCTACTTCTTCATCGGCCGGGCCAGCACTGCAGCAGTTAACTTCCCTGTGCTGGCCCGGCCGCGTCACTGCTAGGAGACATGGCCCTGTGCGCGGCTGTGTCTCCTAGCTGTGACGTCACACAGAGCGCCCCGGCCTGCAGTGCTGCACCGGAAAAGAGAGAGAGCAGGCAGGAGGAATTGAGCCGGGGGATGGTGAGTGTGTGTGTGTGTGAGCAGATGTGTGTGTGGGCAGGTGTGTGTGTGTTTGTGGGCAGGTGTCTGTGGGGGCAGGTGTCTGTGTGGGCAGGTGTGTGTGTGTGTGTATATGTGTGTGTGTGTATATGTGTGTGTGTCTGTGTGGGCAGGTGTGTGTGTGTGTATATGTGTGTGTGTGTGTGTGGGCAGGTGTCTGTGTGGGCAGGTGTGTGTGTGTGTGTGGGCAGGTGTGTGTGTGTGTGTGGGCAGGTGTGTGTGTGGGCAGGTGTGTGTATATAGGTGTGTGTGTGTGTGTTTGCGGGCAGGTGTCTGTGTGGGCAGATGTGTGTGTGGGCAGGTGTGTGTGTGTGTGTGGGCAGGTGTGTGTGTGTGTGGGCAGGTGTGTGTGTGTGGGCAGGTGTGTGTGTGTGTGGGCAGGTGTTGGTATGTGTGTGTGGACAGGTGTGTATGTGTGGGCAGGTGTGTGTGTGTGGGCAGGTGTGTTTGTGTGTGGGCAGGTGTGTTTGTGTGTGGGCAGGTGTGTGTGTGTGTGGGCAGGTGTGTGTGTGTGTCTGTGTGGGCAGATGTGTGTGTGGGCAGGTGTGTGTGTGTGGGCAGGTGTGTGTGTGTCTGTGTGGGCAGGTGTGTGTGTGTGTCTGTGTGGGCAGGTGTGTGTGTGTATATGTGTGTGTGTGTGTGTGTGTGGGCAGGTTAGAAATTCTTGCCCTGTTGAACACTACACCTGACTTGAGCCCACCACCTCTTGGTTGTCCAATGTTCTTGCTTCTCTAGGGCTCTTCTCAGATATTCATTATACCAGCTCCCCAGAATACCAAAGTTAGGGTGGGTGACCGCGAGCCCTGGTGGTGGTCATAACTGCGGCCACCCAGGGGCAATACTCCATAACAACAATCCCCTGAGGTGGTGTAGGATGTAAGGACCTATTCACACTACATTCAGCGCTGCATTCAGGTCTTTACACAAGGCTTACAACTGAATCCCTGAAATTCAGGATTGTGCTGTCTGAAATGAGACATCTGAAAGCAGAGAAAATGGAGCCTAAAGATTCAGACTTTAGCCTCGGTTTGCCTTTGTTCAAATCAATGGCTATGTCAAGGCACATCTGAATGCCATTTTTCAGGGATTTAGATAGAAGCCTGGAAAGAGGAGATGAATGCATTGCAAAATTCAGTGTGAATAGGCCCTTATATCTGGAGTCTTGATATTGATGCCACAAGCATTTTACTTGTTTTTAACTTAAAAAAAAAATACACACACACAAATTATATACACACACACACACACACTATACATACACACACAGTATACATACACACACATTATACACACACACACACACACACTATACATACACACACACAGATGTGTATGTGGGCAGGTGTGTGTGTGTGGGCAGGTGTGTGTGTGGGCAGGTGTGTGTGTGATGTCTGTCTGTTTGTGTGTGTGTGTGTGTGTGTGGGCAGATGTCATTGTGTGATGCCTGTTTGTATGTATTTTTGTGTTTCAAATGTGTTTATGCGTGTCTGTATATGTTTGTGTGTGTGTATGACTGCATGCGGCCTCCTGCTGAGTATAGTTGGCGCCGTGCGGCCTCCTGATGTCTCTGGGGGGGCTCCGTGCAGCCTCCCGCTGTGTATAGATGGCTACGTGCGGCCCCTCGCTGTTTATAGACGGCGCCGTGCGCCCCCCTGCTGTGTATAGATGGCTACGTGCGCCCCCCGCTGTGTATAGATGGCTACGTGCGGCCCCCCGCTGAGTATAGATGTCGCCGTGCGGCCTCCTGCTGTGTATAGATCGCTACGTGCGGTCTCCCGCTGAGTATAGATGGCGCTGTGCGGCCTCCTGCTGTCTCTGGGGGGAGCGCCGTGCGGCATCTATACTCAGCAGGAGGCCGACCGTAGCCAGCTATACACGTATACTCAGCAGGAGGCCGCACGTAGCCATCTATACGGTGCCATCTATACACAGCGGGAGGCCGCACGGCGCCATCTATACACAGTGGGAGGTCGCACGGCGCCATCTATACACAGCGGGAGGCCGCACGGAGCCATCTATACACAGCGGGAGTCTCAGTGTTTTGCAAGAGCAGTCAATAAATTCTGCTTGACTAATTCTGAGCACCATAAAGTCTGGTTCGCTTCTAACCTGCTGTCTTCATTTTCAGCTTGCTGAATTCTAACTCATTTACTGTCATTCGAGACGATGCCTTTGCTGGTCTCTTTCACCTTGAATACCTGTAAGTGTTCCACTTAATGTCATATTTTTGATTCTGTTCTTCTTCATCTTTTGGCATGTGCAATTGTATGAGCAAGTATTCATATGAATTTATGACCTACTTAAACCTTGGAGGACCTTAAATTTTATTCAATCAATTTTTTTTCCAGTTTAAAACTATGGGATATATATGTGCCTTGGTCCTCAAAGGGTTTTTAAAGGGGCTGCAAACATAAATATGAAAAAAATAATTCAATTAGTGCTTTTTGTGTTTATTTAATTTTTATTTGAAGTCCATTTTTTTATATACCTTGAAATTAAGCTCTACCCCATGGAATGAAGCCCTATCTACATGACATCTGAGAGCTACATGGATCCCGCTTGTGAGGTGCCTGTCCGTCACTACTATTCAGTTTTAGGGTCCACTCACTAAGCCATATATTCTCTCATGCAAGAGAATAGGGCCAATTAAGCTAATGACACTCGGCTCAAACTCTGTCAGAGCTTCAACTGAGTGTGATCCGATTCTCTCGCAGCACAGATATGGAGAAGATGGAGAACTTACTTTCTCCATAGTCTCTGTGAGTGTTCATCGGACTGCACTTGGATGACATCCGAGTGCAGTCCAATGTTTTACGTGCACCCATAGACTTGTATGGGTGCACATGGTCCGAATATCGAATGAGATTATTTTCTCATGCCAATAATCGCACTGTCCCATAGTATAACATAGAGCCGAGTCCTATCCGATAAAACATCACATAGCATTCGGCCGTGTTATACGACAGTGTGAGCGAGCCCTTAGAGTCAAGGAATATTTACATGCAGATGATGATATTACTCTCCAAGTGTATATTTTTTTAGGCGAGTTCATAGTAAATGCTTTGCATTTTTGACATGTGATCAACTAAAGAGCAAGAAAGATTTAGGACCTCCCCTATAGAGAAACGAAAAATAGTTTGGAGGACTTGCATGTCCTTTTTATTTATTATGAGAAAATCATAAAAGATCCAGTTTTTTAACCATGCTGTGACTTTCTGCTGAGGGAGAGGGAGAGAGCTGCCCTATTCAGAGTCTGTAATAAGACCTGCTGACAAAAGTGTTGAAGATACAGTCTAATGTGAATTAACAATGAAAAAAAGTTAATTTAACAAATGGCTTGTATTTTTTTAATACAAACTTTTTTGTCTTTACAGCTCTTTTAAAGGGAATCTGTCATCAGGTTTTTGCCACCTAATCTGAGAGCAGCATAATGTAGGGTTAGAGGCACTGATTCCAGTAATGTGTCACTTACTGGGCTGTTTAGTGTTGTTTTGATAAAATCATTGATTTGTCAGAAGGTAATTATCACTAGATGACTAGTAAGTTCTGTAGGACCCCACCCCCATCACTGATCAGTAGATTTCTGTGTACACTGAGCATGGGCAGAAAGCTGCCAATCAGTGGTGTGGGTGGGGCTATACAGAGCGCAGCATTCAGAGAGCTGCTAGATCTGCAGCAGATAAAACTGTGATTTTCTCAAAATGGCAACAAGCAGCTGAAAAAGTGACACATCGCTGGAATCAGGGTATCTGCCCCAATATTGTGCTGCTCTCAGATGAGGCAGCACAATTAATATTATGCCAAATTAATTTCCCATGAACTATCACATGATCTATCACAGGGGATCATGTGACATGTCACGTGATAAATCAGGTGTGTGGAGGGGGCCCGCGCCTTCTAAACTGCCCGGGGCCCTTGCTACTCTTAATCCACCCCTGCCTATATCCCCGGAGCGGCCTGGATGCCCCAGTATGCCGGCGAGTCGCATACCTTGGGTGACTTTAAAGAAAGGCTGTATAGACTGTTCAAAGTTTATCCCCTGACAGAAGAACAGAAGGTAAGCATACTGATAGGGCAGTTAACTGGTGCGGCCCAGCGGGAGGTAAAGTCTTGGACAGCTGAGGAGAAAAGGACTGTAAGGGGGGTTCTGACCCGTCTACGGGACACCTTTGATACCCGTACCTCAGCAGAAATCAAAATGCGGTTCTATGGATGTAAGCAGCGAGCTCAAGATAGCATCCGAGATTATGCCCTAAATTTACAGGAAGCCTTGGGGGCAATTAAGCAAGCTGACCCTGGCAGCGTGCAGGATACAGATAAACTATTGACTGACCAGTTCATAGAAGGTCTGCTGTCCAGCGCCCACAGAACCCAGCTGCGCCTCATGGCCCTACAGAACCCCGATTTGACTTTTGCACAGTTCAACGATAGGGCCATCCGGGTGCTCCGAGAACCTGCACCGGGTGGCGCTGTAGCTTCCCGGCGCCCTGCCATCCCTTACCACCAGGGGGCGGCACCCTATCCCGCAGACCTTGTGGGGGCTGATGCGCAGGCCCTAAATCCATCCCCGCCTGCAAACCTGCACCATCAGGTCCAAGAACTAACAAAGAGTGTTGCTGCATTGTCCAGGACCGTACAGTCGTTACAGATGGACCCGTCAGGACCAATCAAGCTGGCTTCCAGTCCGGAGGATGTCCCGTGGCGTCGACGGAGGAGGATCCCGTCGTTCAGAGGGAGGCCCGCCGATCATTACACTGAGGATGGACAGCCGATTTGCCGCCGTTGCAGCCAGCCGGGACACGTAGCCAGGTACTGTACTTTAAATGGGTCCGACCTGGGGCAAAGGGCCAACCCCCAGGTATAAGGTCATCAGGCCCATCTAATTGGCGTGGTAAGTAGGTAGGGGAACGCCCGGTTTTACCCGTAGTGCTGGACGGTATCCCCATGAGTGCACTGCTGGACACCGGGTCCCAAGTGACTACCATCCAATATGTACTTTTCAAGCAGTACTGGAGTGACACTGATATAACTCGTTATCCAGATGATGACTTGAGCATCATCGCCAGCAATGGTCAACCCGTGCCGCAGGTGGGGTTCAGAGAGATGACCATTAAGATTGGTAAAGTTGAACTGCCGGCACAGGGAGTGATCATTGTGGACATTGACCGTCGAGAAAGTCACCCTAAAATAACCTTGGGTACTAATGTGATTGAAAATTGTCTTTCAGAAGCAATTGTAATTTTGCAGCAGGTGGCGATGAATGTGAGCTCCAGCCAGCAGAGGGTCCTCCAGAAGGAGATAAGAGCCCTGATGAGATGGCAACAGGTAGAACTGTCTGGTGGTGAGATCGGTAGCGTGAGGAATGGATGAGCGACCCGTTCCCCATTGCCATGCCCCCCAAAAGTGAAATGATCTGGTGTCGGAATGCAATCGGGTTAAGAGGGAGAGACTACCAAGCCATGGTAGAACCCGTGTACTCAGACAGCAGGCCCACCATTTTGACAGCCCAGGGGGTGGTCGATGTCCGCCATGGAAGGGTGCCCGTCTTGATCTTAAACATTGGGGAAAGGGAAGTACACTTGCCTTGGTACGCTACACTAGCCAAATTGTATACTGTTGAACACAATGCTGTCAGGGCCATGGAACCCTTGCCTCCATCTCCCCAAGCAGAGGGTAATGGTTCCCAGAAACCCAAGGAGGACTGGTGCCATAAACTCCACGTGGGTGCTGACTCCACTCCCTTGCACCAAAAACAAGGAGTCTACCGGGTGGTTCAAGAGTACGAGAGAATCTTTAGTAAGCACCCGCTAGACTTCGGCAGAGTGAAAGGGGTAGAACACCACATCCCCATGGGGAGCCACCCACCAATAAAAGAAAGATACAGATCTGTACCACCCCGCACACTATCAGAACGCAAAGGGCATGCTGAGAGAAATGAAGGAAGCCGGGGTCATTAGAGACAGTTGTAGCCCCTGGGCAGCCCCCTTGGTTCTGGTTAAAAAGAAAGACTGTACTATGAGAATGTGCGTGGACTATAGAGAAGTCAATCGTATCACCCATAAAGACGCATACCCGTTGCCTAGAATAGAGGAGTCTTTGGTCGCACTAAAATCAGCTAATTTCTTCTCTACTTTGGACCTTACTAGTGGGTACTGGCAGGTTCCTGTGGCAGAGGCTGATAAGGAGAAGACCGCCTTCACCACCCCGATGGGATTAAGTGAATTCAACTATATGCCGTTCGGGCTCTGCAACGCACCCGGGACCTTCCAGAGGCTGATGGAATGCTGTCTAGGGCACCGAAACTTTGAGACGGTCCTACTTTACCTGGACGACGTGATTGTCTATTCGAAGACTTACGAGGACCATCTAAAGCACCTGGCCGAGGTGTTCGATGCCCTGGCAGGCTTTGGCATGAAAGTGAAACCCTCCAAGTGCCATCTGTTAAAGCCGAAGGTACAGTACCTGGGACATGTGGTGAGTGCAGAAGGAGTAGCCCCCGACCCTGACAAAATCACGGCAATAAAGAACTGGCCAAGCCCCTCTAACATAAAAGAAGTGAGGCAGTTCCTCGGGTTGGTAGGCTACTACCAAAGGTTCATCCCCAGGTTCACCAAGATGGCAGCCCCTATGCAGGACCTCCTTATAGGACAATCTAAGACCAGAAGCCAAAAGCCACCCTTCAAGTGAGACAAGCCGGAAGAGGAGTCCTTCCGCCAGCTGAAGATGGCCCTCACGGGGGATGAGATCCTGGCCTACCCTGATTATGGCCAGCCTTTTATCCTCCACACAGACGCCAGTAATGTGGGGCTGGGAGCCGTACTGTCACAGAACCAACAGGGCAGAGAAAGGGTGATCGCGTACGCCAGCCGGAAGCTGAGGCCCACCGAGAGAAACCCGGAGAATTACAGCTCCTTTAAGCTGGAGTCCTTGGCAGTGGTGTGGGACGTAACAGAACGTTTCAAGCATTACCTGGCCTCTGTGAAGTTCACTGTGTACACGGACAACAATCCGTAGACACATCTGGACAATGCGAGACTTGGTGCCCTAGAGCAGCGGTGGATGGCCCGGCTAGCAAACTATGACTTCACCATCAAGTACCGGGCAGGCCGAGACAATGCCAATGCAGATGCCCTATCGAGAATTCCCCACTTGCCTGATGAGGGAGAAGATCCAGACGAGTTGGAGGAAATAGAGCTCCCTGCATTCCACCGGTACGGGGCCACTCAGTACTCCCACCGTGTAAGAGACAAAGACTTGACCACTGTCATGTTCAATCCCTTACCTCACCACGGCTGGGCTGAAACGCAAGATAGTGACCCTGCAATTCGCCTGGTGAAAGACCTGTTGACCCAGGCAGACGCTAGCCCTGGCTCGGACGCTCCAGAGGAAGCCAAGCAGTTATGGAAGGAGAAAAGCAGGCTATTCCTCTACGAAGGTAAGCTGTGCAGAAGGCTTGTCAACCACCGGACGCACGAGCTGACCTGGCAGGTAGTGGTCCCGAGACGAGATGCAGCAATGGTCCTGGAGGCCTACCATGACAGAGCGGGACACTTCGGGTGGAAGAAACTGGAGTTCCTACTGAGAGAGCGGTTCTACTGGGTTGGAATGAGAGGGGCCATAGAGAAGTGGTGCAGGGACTGCGGCCCATGTAACCTCAGAAGGAAGGACGGTACCAGCCAGAAGATGCCCTTGATGCCCATCATCACCAGGCAGCCTCTTGAGCTGGTAGCTCTGGACCATGTGAAACTGGCTCCAAGCCGGTTGGGCTACGTCTATGCCCTGACAATAGTGGACCACTATTCCCGGTTCCTGGTGGTGGTTCCTGTTAAAGACTTGACAGCCCAAACAGCGGCCAGAGCCTTCCAACAACACTTCTGCCGTCCACACGGGTATCCGGAACAGGTCTTGACCGATCAAGGTCCAGGGTTTGAGGCTGAAATCTTCCAGGAGTTCTGCAACCTCTACGGCTGTAAGAAGATTCGGACAACGTCTTACCACCCACAAACCAACGGGCTATGTGAGAAAATGAATAATATCGTCATTGATCTCCTCAAAACGTTGCCCCTGGAAGAACGCAGCCTGTGGCCGGAGAAGCTGCCAGACCTGATAGACTTATACAACCATATCCTGGTGAATGCTACAAATTGCACCCCGGCTTACCTGATGAGGGCAAGACCAGGTAAGCTGCCGATAGACCTGGAGATGGGAGTCCTGACCCCCGAGGACACCTCCCCAGACGCGGACTGGGATACGGAACGGCGGCTACAGTACAAGAAGGTACAGGAGAGTGTGGAGAGGAGTCTGGCTCAAGCGAGAGAAAAGCAAGAGAGGCTCTTCAACCAACACGCCCCTGCTGGTCCCCTGGAACCTGGTGAGCAGGTCCTGAAGCGGAAGAGAAGGCTTCACAAGCTAGATGACCAGTGGGAGAGCGACCCGTACACAGTACTGCAGTCCAACCACAACAACCCGAAGGTATGTGTAATTACCAAGGATGGAGGAGAAACCACTAGCACCGTCTCCAGAGACCACCTAAAAAGGTGCCCCAAGCAACTACAGAGTGCAGGAGAAGATCAAGATGACCTTGAACCCGCAGAAGACAAGAAAGAAATGATCAGCACAGTTCTTGGAGAGTTCCCCCGGTCCTGGACTCGGATAAATGATGCAATAGTGGTACCCGTCCTACACTTCCTTCAACCAACCCAGCAGGAACCTACAGGAGAGCAGGAGGAATTAGAAGACCAAGCAGCCCTAGAGGCAGAAGAACCCATGCCAGCAGCCCAAGAGAGTCAACCCTCTGCTGACAGTGAGCCTGCCATACCTGCGGTAAGCCAAAGGACCCGCAGATAGCTGCCTGCACTGCCTGTAAACCCAGCTAGAAGCTGTACCCTGAATGCTAGTGGGGAAAGTCAGGTTAGACCACCACCAGACAGTGGGTTACGCAGGTCAACCCGGAGCACTAGGGGGCAAATACCAGCTCGCTGGAAGATCTAAATGCTGTATATTGTAAATGTTTTATGTTTGTTGCCTGGTTGCTAATTATGTTTTTCCAGTCTTTCTAGTTCATGGACTAACAGGTTATGGACGCTGAATAACCGGAACTGTCTTGTAGATAGTTGCACTTGGTGCCCTCTTTCGAAGATGGCCACGGAAGAAAAATCTGTCCGGTGTGGCCTCCTTGTGGCCCAAAGTAGAGAGCTCAGCCTTGTCGCCACGCCCAAGGCCAGGAACTTGGGGTTTATGGAAACAGGTCCCCACACCGTGGAAAACTTCACCTTGTTGGGTGACATGGACACCCGGTCACGGAAGCGCTGTGACCTCAAGGACAAAATATACTTGTGTATATGTTATGTTGTCATTTATACCCTGTATTTGTGGTTCCTGTTTAGTCCGAAGTACTAAATTTTACTAGGGGAGAATGTGTCACCCCAGGCCTGGATGCCACAAACAATAATCTGTGTCTGAGAGCAGGAGGGAGGTCCACTGGTTAGGGACAATTAGCATACAGCACCTCCTGTCCCAGGCCAGCAGGGGGAGCTGGCTGCCCCTATAAAAGCTGGAACTGGGGGCAGGGTTAGAGAGAACTGGAAGACCTAGCTCAGGAGTGAGACTAGTCCCAGAGAAGGAGGGACAGTTCAGCTGTAGCTGAGGAGTCCGTGAGGCAGAGGAGAAACTGCAAGCCAGGGACAGAGGCGACGAGAGCCGGTCCTGGAAGAGAACCAATCTACCGGGCATTGGGGTCCGGGGCTGTCAGGGTTACAAGCCCAGCAGCAGAGAACCAACCTGCGAGGGATTTCAGGTCCCTTGGCCTAAGAATCCTGGAGGCTCCGCCACACAGAGGGACCAGTACAGCGAGGAGCAAGCAACAGGTACCCAAGGCCCTAGTCGCATGCCATACAGGCGAGAAGTACACGGCCAGTTCAGGGACGTGGGCTATTACACCACGAAAAGGGGGATAGTCAGAAAGAGCATAGAGAGAACGGTAGGCCTACACACTCACCCTGACCAGTGGGGCTTGCCCGAATGCTCTCAGACACCCAGGCCCATTCCTAACCGGTACTGTTGGGTCATTAATAATATCTACAATAAAGACCCTGAACTGTTTGAAGCGGACTCTGAACTCTTACTATTGCGGCCTGCACTATCACCCCCAACATCCACCTACACTGCCCTGAGGCTACACTCTTCCCGTGGCGAGTTATCCTACACCTGTGCTGCACACCAACACCAGCCTCAGCAGTCTGCCTCGCAGCGGCGGTTATCCCTGACCGCAATCCACGGGTGGCGTAGTCGGACATTCAAAACACTGATAAATAGACTGCCACCATTTGGTCTGACCACCCTGAGCCACGGGATCGGGTTACCACTACTACCCCCATCAGCACCGTACACTAGAAGGCCCGGTTCCGTGTACCCCACGGCCCAGGGGGCGAGTCATGTGCATCAAATTATACATACAGATATGGGGCAGTGGGGCTTCATACTATATACAGGTGCTTCTCACAAAATTAGAATATCATCAAAAGTTAGTTTATTTCATTTCTTCAATGCAAAAAGTGAAACTCCTATATTATATAGAGTCATTACACACAGAGTGATCTATTATATAGAGTCATTACACAGAGGGATCTATTATATAGAGTCATTACACACAGAGGGATCTATTATATAGAGTCATTACACAGAGGGATCTATTATATAGAGTAATTACACACAGAGGGATCTATTATATAGAGTCATTACACAAAGAGGGATCTATTATACAGAGTCATTACACACAGAGTGATCTATTATATAGAGTCATTACACACAGAGGGATCTATTATATACAGTCATTACACACAGAGGGATCTATTATATAGAGTCATTACACACAGAGGGATCTATTATATAGAGTCATTACACACAGAGGGATCTATTATATAGAGTCATTACACACAGAGGGATCTATTATATAGAGTCATTACACACAGAGGGATCTATTATATAGAGTCATTACACACAGAGGGATCTATTTTAAGTGTTTATTTCTGTTAATGTTGATGATTATAGCTTACAGCCAATGAAAACACAAACGTCATTATCTCAGTAAATTAGAATACTTCATAACAACAGCTTGAAAAATGTTTTTAAAATCCGAAAAGGTGGCCTACTGAAATGTATGTTTAGTAAATGCCCTCAATAGTTGTTCGGGCTCCTTGTGCATCAATTACTGCATCAATGCGGCAATGTGGCATGGAGGGATCAGCCTGTGGCACTGCTGAGGTGTTATGGAAGCCCAGGTGGCTTTGATAGCAGCCTTCAGCTCATCTGTATTGTGGGGTCTGGGGTCTCATCTTCCTCTTGACAATACCCCATAGATTCTCTATAATAGATTCTCTATGGGGTAAAGGTCAGGCGAGTTTGCTGCCAATCAAGCACAGTGATACTGTTGTGTGTAAACCAGGTATTGGTACTTTTGGCAGTGTGGACAGGGGCCAAGTCCTGCTGGAGAATGACATTTCCATCTCCATAAAGCTTGTGGGCAGAGGGAAGCATGAAGTGCTGTAAAATGTCCTGGTAGACGGCTGCGCTGACTTTGGTCTTGATAAAACACAGTGGACCTCCACCAGCAGATGACATAGCTCCCCAAACCATCACTGATTGTGGAGACTTCACACTAGACCTCCAGCAGCTTGGATTGTGGCCTCTCCACTCTTCCTCCAGACTCTGGGACCTTGATTTCCAAATGAAATGCAAAATTTACTTTTCATCTGAAAACAACACCTTGGGCCACTGAGCATCAGTCCAGGTCTTTTTCTCTTTGGCCCAGGTAAGACGCTTCTGGCGTTGTCTATTGGTCATGAGAGGCTTGACACAAGCAATGCGACACTTGTAGCCCATGTCCTGGATACGTCTGTGTGTGGTGGCTCTTGAAGCAGTGACTCCAGCAGCAGTCCACTCCTTGTGAATCTCCCCCAAATTTTTGAATGGCCTTTTCTTAGCAATCCTTTCAAGGCTGCGGTTATCCCAGTTGCTTGTGCACCTTTTTCTACCACACTTTTTCCTTCCAAGTCCATTAATATGCTCGGATACAGCACTCTGTAAACAGCTGCTTCTTTAGCAATGACCTTTTGTGGCTTACCCTCCTTGAGGAGTGTGTCAATGACTGCCTTCTGGACATCTGTCAAGTCAGCAGTCTTGCCCATGATTGTGGAGCCTACTGAAACTGACTAAGGGACCTTTTTAAATGCTTAGGAAGCCTTTGCAGGTGTTTCTTGTTAATTCTAATTTACTGAGATAATGACTTTTGTGTTTTCATTGGCTGTAAGCCATAATCATCAACATTAGCAGAAATAAACACTTAAAACAGATCACTCTGTTTGTAATGACTCTGTATAATATATGAGTTTCATTTTTTAGGATTGAAGAACTGAAATAAATTCACTTTTTGATGATATTCTAATTTTCTGAGAAGCACCTGTATGTAGCAGTGCGGCAATTATACTATATACAGTCAGGAGTATAAGTACTTGATACACTGAAAATTTCGAAAGTTTTTCCACCTACAAAGAATGAAGAGGTCTGTTTTGTTCTACTTAACTGCTGCAACTTGGACCTTTAACAGGATTTATATTTCACCTATGAGAAAGCATACTATGTGTATTTGGCAGATTAACTCAGGCTTGTTTATGATAAACTGAATACATGGATTGGAGTCCTATTTGTATACAGAATATTGACTATTAATGCTGGCAGAGTAAGTCTTAGGCTATATTCACACTAGGTGTTTTTTTTCTGCAGCAAAACATAATCTCTTGGCAGGAAAGAAGTAGCGTCAAAAACGCAGGTTTTGGTGTGTTTTTTTGCAGTGGTTCTTGGTGCATTTTTGGTGCGTTTTTCAGGATCCCAAAGTTCAGCTTTGCTTCCACCATAGACACATGAAAACAGGTCACCATTGCAAGACATATGTTCATGAAAAAGTACACATTACAAATGTAATAGGGGGGGGTGAATTGGTCTGGAATAGTTTATCTAAGACCCTGGCAGTGCATTGAATTTGTAGGACACTATTTACTTTCACATTATGGTTTGCCATTGAGTTGCTCAGGCATTGTTCATTTTCACACCTCCCTGGGCCACACGTGTTGTTCAATCTCACACCTAGCTCAACCAATGTTTACTTTGTAGGCATCACTAATTTAATTAAACTGTAATAATCCAAGCTGCTATCTCAGGTGACCAAGACAAGATGGTTTAAACTTGGGAAAATCACAAGAATAAATGTGTGTCACATACTTGCTTTTTTCACTAAAAACGCAGCAAAATGTTCACAGTAGGCTTTTTTTCAGCATTTTTTTCCACCACCCTTTTTTTTAATGGGTGAAAAACGCTGAAACAAGTGACATACTCTATTGCAAAAAGCCATGGAAAGCACAAAATACTGAGGACAAATAAGCAAGCTTTGTGCATGAGATTTCGGAAATCTCATAGACTTTGTTGGTACTGTAAAACGCAGCTGAAAATTTGCATAAAAAAGCCCGCTAAAAAAACGTCTAGTGTGAATATAGCCTGGTATAACAGTTCGCCAATGAGTTAGGATATATGACCACGATGCAGAAATGCTGCGGATTTTTCCTAAGCGTTTCTGCATCTCCCTGGATTGTCAAGCGCTTTGCCAAGTGATTTTAGCATCACTTGGAAAAGTGCTTGACAACTTGGTCACACTATATAATTCCATGCAACCGGCATGGATTTATATAGTGTGACCAAGTTACAATGCTGCAAATGCAGCATCAATAATAAAAAAAAAGAATAATAATGGTGAAAAATAAAAAAAAACCATTATACTCATCTTCCGATGGTCCTCGATCTTCTTCTCCGGTGCGTCCGGTGTCTTCGGCGGATCACGGTGCTGTAAAAGGACCTTCCATGACGTCATTTAGTCATGTGACAGGTCACGCGACCGCCGATGTCAGCGGTCGCGTGACCTGTCACATGACTAAATGGCATCATGGAAGGTCATTTTACCACCGCGAGCAGCCGAAGAGCCAGCAGCACCGCCGGGAGCAGACAGGGGCCATCAGAAGGTAAGTATATGTTTATTTTTTATTTTAATTCTATTTTAACTACAGGTACTATGGTACCCGGGTCTGGAGGAGAGTCTCTTCATCTCCTGACCCGGGTACCATCCACGCATTGAGTCGTATAGTATCCACATGTGTATTTTTAGTCATTCGGATGTTATGCGTTCCAATGCAAGTCAATGGCGGCTAAATCGCAGCGACTCTGCAAAATTAAAGGACGTGCTGCGGATTTTTCCGCAATGATAATCCGCAGCGGAAATCTCTGCAGCATGTGCACAGCACATGCGGATTATCATTGGGAACCATTGCAGACCTATCACCAAGCGTTTTTTAAGTGTTTCCGCGGCGGAAGTTACGCTGCAGAAACGCCTAAGAAACGCATAGTGGGCACACAGCCTTAAAAGTTCTATGGTGAAGAAAAACACGTGAGATAATAAATGCGAAATATACAATATTTCCCATAATATGACTGAGGATATCTTTAGGGTGTATTCACTGTTTTTTCTTCTGCAGCAAAAATGCTGTGTTTTACAGCACCATCTTAGTGAATGACATTTCTGAAATCTCATTCACATGCTGTTTTTTTGCATTTTTTTTAAATCTGCAGCTTGTCAAGTCTTTCAGAGGTTTTGCAGCATTTTTCACCCATTCAAATGAATGGAAAAATAAACACAAGTAAAAACACCTGAATTTTAAGCAGCGTTTTTCCTGCCTCCTTTGATTTTTGAGGTAGAAAAAAAATGCTGCCAAAATCCAACTTGTGAACACACCTTTATCCTGGTTGTGTTCTAATTGGATATAAAATAGAACGGCCATGATAACATGGGTAGTTAATTGTATGGTGTTTTCACTTTATATATTACCAGGCCGCATTCTATTTGCGCAGAGCTGCTCCGTGAAGATTCTATCACAAGATTCCGTGATGACATCACAGGTGATGGTGACATCACTGCTCACAGTCGCTATATATACAATGCACATAGGCTCACCCGTGCCTTTCTTGGCTCTATAGTGACTGATAGCACTTGCAGTTTTTCACTATGGCTGGAATTGTTTTGGACATTTCTCAGGTAAAAGCACTATTGTTGATCCTTATGATCAATCGTCCTAACAGTGTGCTTCTACCACCCGATGGCGTCCTCAGCTTCACTCACCGGCTGGTGATGGAGCTAGTAAAGGATTGCGTGACCAAACACCGACAACGTCGTCTAACGTCAGACTATCTGACGGATTTACTTCAGAACATCAGGACATTACTACACCAGGTAAGTGGCGGACACTCTGCACAGAACATCTCAATATTAATAGATAATAATGGAGGGATAGAAGCTTTTTCTTCTAATATATCGTATTTTGCAGACCATAAGACGTACCAAAAATTTTTGGGAGGTAAATAGGAAAAACATTTATTATAATAAAATGGGGGTCTGTCTTATAGTCCTGTCTTATAGTCCGAATTTTCGGTTTCTTACTGAGGGGGGTGGTGGCAGTGGAGCGAGGTCACAGGAGGCAGAGTCGCTGCTGCAGGAAGTCGGCAGTAGGAGTGGGGCGCTGCTGTGGGCCCCAAGCTGGGAGGAGCGGGGTGTCCAGAAGGTACGAGGCTGCGGGCCCTGGGCTTCAAGGAAATGTTAGCGGTAATTCAGGAGGGGAGGCCCTGCTCTGCTTATTGATTTCTCTGCAGTGGGCTTCAAGAAGTAGGCTGCTGGAGATGGCCAATACACAAATTGAGATCTCAGCTCGTCATTGAGCCGAGATCTAAATCTGCACATGCACTGCCTCCAGCGGCCATTTGCCTGAAGCCCACCGCCAGAAAATCAATGGGCAGAGCGGGGACTCCCCTCCTAAATCACCGCTAACATTTCCTTGAAGCCCAGGGCCCGCAGCCTCGCACGTCCTGGACACCCCGCTGGCCCGCAGGAGCGCCCCATTTCTACTGCCGGCTTCCTGCAGCAGTGACCCCACCTCCTGTGACCTCACTCCACCACAGCCACCCCCCTGGTAAGCTACATTCAGACAATTATTATTATTAATAATCTGTCTGATATGCTGGGGTGGAGAGCTCCAGAGTAGGGGGGATGCACGGGAGAAATCTTGTATGCGATTGTGGGAAGAGGAGATAAGAGGGGAGTAGAGAAGAAGATCTTGTGAGGATCGGAGGTTGCGTACAGGTAAGTACCGGGAGACTAGGTCACAGATATATGGAGGAGACAGGTTGTGGGTGGCTTTGCATGCCAAGGTTAGGGTCTTGAACTGGAGTCTCTGGGTAATGTGGAGCCAGTGAAGGGATTGGCGGAGCGAGGGGAAAAGCCAGGGAATAGCGGGGGGACAGGTGGATTAGTCAGACAGCAGAGTTTAGGATAGATTGGAGGGGTGCGAGAGTGTTAGAAGGGAGGTCAAAAATTTTGGAAAAAAAAGGATCTTATAGTCCATAAAATACGGTAAAACACAACGAGTCCCCAAATACAGTATGTAGTCATTGTATCTGCAGACAGAGAACCGATGTCACATACAATTTCCGCCTCCATTCTGACCGCTTTCATCTGAAAATTCTCTTTTCCATTTTTCCTTCTTTATAGGCTGAAGAAAGATCTCAGACTGAAGATTTGGCTGTCTTTAAAGAACTGGCCGAAAAAGTCCTGTCTATACTAGAACGCTCATTGGAACGCCCGGTAAGGATCAATATTAATAGACGTATCTTAATCCACCGTATCTGAGGAGACTTTCTGAGAAAAGGTCTGAAGATGGCGCGGGATTTGTATCGTTACAATTGGTGCATCTGTAAATGTTGGTTTAATCCTTCATGATTTATGTATTTGGTGATTTAGTGAAATCTTCCACATAGTAATTATATATATTATATCTATCAGGAAACAACAGGAGGCGACGCCAAATATGGGCAAAATGTGAGCCCGAAAATCCCTGACCCTAATAGGAGTCAGCCGGAGCTGAACAGCGATCTGATTACAGGTGAGCGATCACCCGACCTTCTACAAGGAATATCCAGATATTACAGAGGACGGAGGATAATGTTAGATTTACTCTCTACTCTGTGTAATGGGAACCTGGCAGCACATTGTTACATATAGAAGTAGTGGTGTGACGGTATAGGCCATTGTCCCCTAATAATAATTGTTTGTAGAAATCCAATGTGCCAGTCAGGAGAAATGTAAAGTAGACACCATATACAAATCAGAATGGAAGTGCGCTGGGGGCGTGAAAGAAGAAATCCAAGTGCAGTGACACGCCCCCAGTGCACTTCCAGGCTAATTTGCAAATCTCTCCTATGTTTCAGCTCTCTTACCATCACTCGTATGTGCAGTGTGGGTGGGGGCTTCCTCATTCATGTGATGGAGGGTCCATTCTGCAGTGCTATAGCAAGTAACATGAAATAAATTAAATTTAAATTGCATTACTGCTCTAGAAAATGGGAAAAAACTAAGATACTGAGCACATAATTTGGCCAATTCATGAATGCCCAGCAGCCAATGACAAGGCGATCTTTTTGTTGGAATCCTCTCCTAATGTGAATCCTCTCCTAGGCTGAAGCCTACATTTATATGGGTAGGTAGGATCCTGTTGTAATTAAAACCACCCCGGGCTGATGTGTGGAGATAGGTTCCCAGCAAAAAAGGTCGCCTTGCCGTGACTGCTAGGCATGCACCCAGCAAAAGAAGGTCGTCTTGCCGTGACTGCTGGGCATGCACCCAGCAAAAAAAAGGGTCACCTTGCCGTGGCTACTTGGCATGCACCCAGAAAAAGAAGGTCGCCTTGCCGTGGCTGCTGGCCATGCATGAATTGGCCAAATTATGTGCTAAGTATCTTCCTTTTATCCTATTTTCTACAGCAGTAATGCAATTCAAATTTAATTTATTTCATGTTTACATGCTATAGCGTTACAGAGTGCAACTTTGTTAGTTATATATTTGGATGGCTACTCTTAGTATGCACCTGTTCACACCCATTTTCTTTTCGGAAGTGATGGTCAGTCTTTTGTTATTTATGAAGGGGTTCCTCCATCATTTACATTACATTTATCTATGGATTCCCCGTATATTCTCATATTTAGAATCCCCATATAACGAGTATTAATCCCATTTACAGACATATTGTCATTTCTCCGTTTTATTGCTGTATTATCTATGTAGGAATAATATCCTCTAATACATTTCATTTCTTCATCATTATTTTAGAAACAACTGAGCTGTCGAATCCTAACAATGGAATTAGTGAGATCCCGGAGATCCAAGAATCCGTAAGTATCATAGAGGGGGATACGTGTGTGTCATCAGATCATGGGGTGTGAATGACTCGTCCAGTATTATCCCCCATACAACCATGGGACGTCTCTATTCTAAGTGTAGATGACCCTATGGTGTTAATTACATTTGAATTACAGGGAATCTGTCACCAGGTTTATGCTATTTGGTCTGAGAGAAGCATGATGCAGGGACAGAGACCCTGATTCCATGTGTTGATTACTTTACTCGGTGGAGTAGTTGTGATAAAATCACTATTTATTTCTGCTGCAGAGCTCTGAATGCTGAGTCTTGTATAACCCCGCCCACACCATTGATTGGCAGCTTTCTGTGTACACTGTGCATAGGCAGAAAGCTGCTAATCAGTGGTGGAGGCAGGGGTACAGAGCAATAGGACTACCTGGCTAGACAGATAGTCTTCTAGTGATAATCTACTGATTTTATTGAAACAGCCACACACAGCCTAGTAAGTAACACATCACTGGAATCAGGGTCTCTGCCCCTACATCATGGTGCTTTCAGAATACATAGCAAACACCTGGTGACAGATTACCTGTAAGTCCTCCTCTGTGTGATCTCCCACATTATCCAGAATGTTATAGTAATGTATGATGACCGTTGCAGGGCGGCTCCAGGATTTCGTGGGCCCTGGGCGAAAGAGTCTCAGTGGCCCCTTTAACACATACCACGATTCATGATGCACAGATACCGCAGATAAATATATATATATATATATATATATATATATATATATAGTACAAGGCCGAAGATTTCACTTCTTACATTACATGAGCGATATCTATTGTAAATTCCACAATAACTCAGAAAGCGGCGAATCCTCACAGCTCACAGTGCAGACCGGACAGTAATGTCCTCCACACAGTATAATGGCACCACATAGTCCTCTATACCGTATTATGAGCTCCATATATTGCTCCATATAGAATAATGGACCCCATAAAATGCTCCACGCAGGCTGTGCCCCCATATAATGCCCCATGCAGGCTGTGACCCCACACATAATGCCCCATGCAGGCTGGCCCCCCACATAATGCCCCATGCAGGCTTTGACCCCCCACATAATGCTCCATGCAGGCTGTGACCCCCACATAATGCCCCATGCAGGCTTTGACCCCCCACATAATGCCCCATGCAGGCTGTGCCCCCCCCCACATAATGCCCCATGCAGGATGTCCCCCTCCCACATAATGGCCCATGCAGGATGTCACCCCCCATATAATTCCCCATGCAGAATGTCCCTCCCACATAATGTCCCATGCAGGCTGTGCCCACCACATAATGCCCCATGTAGGCTGTGCCCCCCCACATAATGGCCCATGCAGGATGTCACCCCCCATATAATTCCCCATGCAGGATGTCCCCTCCACATAATGCCCCATGCAGGATGTCCCACCCCACATAATGCCCCATGCAGGATGTCCCCCACACATAATGCCCCATGCAGTATATCCCCCCCACATAATGCCCCATGCAGGATGTCACCCCCCATATAATTCCCCATGCAGGATGTCCCCCCCACATAATGCTCCATGCAGGATGTCCCACCCCACATAATGGCCCATACAGGATGTCACCCCCCATATAATGCCCATGAAGAATATCACCCCCCCCATATAATGCCCCATGCAGGATGTCCCCCCAACACATACTGCCCCATGTAGGATGTCACCTCTCACCCCATATATTGCCCCATGCAGGATGTCACCTCTCACCCCATATAATGCCCCATGCAGGATGTCACTTCTCCCCCCATATAATACCCCATGCAGAATGTCACTCCCCCCATATAATGCCCCATGCAGGATGTCACCCCCCATATAATGCCCCATGCAGAATGTCACCTCTCACCCCATATAAAGCCCTATGCTGGATGTCACTTCCCCCCCCCATATAATGACCCATGCAGGATGTCACTTCTCCCCCTCATATAATACCCCATGCAGGATGTCACCCCCCTATATAATGCCCCATGCAGGATGTCCCCCCCATATAATGCCTCATGTAGGATGTCACCTCTCACCCCATATAATGCCCCATGCAGGATGTCACTCCCCCCATATAATGCCCCATGCAGGATGTCACTTCTCCCCCCCCATATAATACCCCACGCAGGATGTCCCTACCTCCCCCCCATACAATGCCCCATGCAGGATGTCACTTCTCCCCCCATATAATGCCCCATACCTCCATACATAAAAAAAAAAAATCAAATGCTCACCTCACTGCTCACCAGCTGTGGAGAGGTAAGTATTGTGCCGGCCGTGGTCCTGAGCAAGCATTGGGGGGGGGAGCAAGGCCCACTAGCTGGCGCTGGCACCACTCTCCTCTGCTCACCGGTCCCATACCGCGCCAGGGTGCCCGACAGCAAGTGGGCCCCTCGCCTACTCAGGGCCCCGGCACTTGCCTGGGTGTGCTGGGTGCTAGCGCCAGGTCTGCCCAGCGTCCGGTTTGTATCCTCCCAACATCATATCAGTGTAAATCATCTGGGACATAATATGGGGGGAGAAGTTTTTGCATCTGTAACTTTTTTCCTGCATCTTCAATAAATCAGTATTATTTCTTATTCTTTTATAGAGCGTGATCGATTCATTGGTTCCGGCGAGAAAGCCGCATATGAGCGACTATGAAACTTCCAAACTCATCAGCAGTGGAAATTTTGGGTGAGATTTCTGTTGCCATAATCCACATTTCTCAGGGTTCCCTATGACAATGCTTCTGCCCCTGCACTCTGCCATTCAGTGTTATCATAGGGAAATTATGTGATCTGTAGCAAATCAAACTGTAAGGAAAGCGATTTAAATAATATAATTACATATAATATAATATATAATAATATAATATTATTACATTCGCCTGTGCTAGACCCTCATCTGTTCTTATGCTGCCTCCTCCACCTGAGCTTTTCTGCTCTCCACTCTGATCTTTGTTTTGATGGGGGGGGGCTCCATTATGAAGCTGATCAGAGAAGTTGGCTACACATGGTCACATGAAGGGTGACACCATATTGACGTCAATGACATCTACACCCTCCACCATGACCATGTGGGCCCAATCACTGGCCTCAGCAGCAGAAGAGAGCCCTGGAGCACATTCATTTTGGACCAATTTTATTTGCACTAAATTGTATTTGGTCAGTTATAGCGAATCTGCCCAAAGAGAATTTCGATAGATTCTCGTATCTATAATGTGACCTGGGTGATGGCTCCGGCAGAAGTGGCATTGTGGAGACCTCCAATAGGTGATCTATGTAGTGCTATTTTATGTATTTCTAGATGTGCATTTATAGTGGCGGCCAGACTTTTAGTATTATACATATGCAAATTGTCTCTTCAGAGAGGAAGCAAACTAGAACTCCACCTATAGGAAGTAGCAATCCTAAAAGTCAATATCGACCCTTTAACAAGCCTTGTCACATGACTTAGGATAATAGCCAAAACCAAAATCTCAATTTGCAGGAACTGCGTTCTGGGGTACTGCCCCTCTTCAGTGCAAAGTGTGAGATATGGTTTGACTGGGTGAGAGGTGTCTGACCGGTATCCAAGGGGTTGACGTTTCTCCTTGCGGACATGAGGAGACTTTTAAGCCACAATGCTCCTCTGGGAAATAGGATTGCTACTTCCTATAGGTGGCACTAGGGTGCTAGTTCTCTTCCTCTCTGAAAAGAGACAATTTGCATATTTCCCAGAAGAGCATTGCAGCTTAAAAGTCTCCTCACCTTGACATGCTTAACATGGCTTTTTCCGCAAGGAGAAACGTTACCGCTTGGATCCCGGTCAGATGCCTCTCACCCAGCCAAACCATATCTCACACTTTGCACTGATGAGTGCTTGTACCCCAAAACATAGTGTCCGAAAATTGAGTTTTTGGTTATGGCTATTATTCCATGTCATATGATAAGGCTCGTTAAAGGGTCGATATTGACTTTTAGGATTACTACTTCCTATAAGGGGCACTAGTGTTCTAGTTCTCTTCCTCTCTGAAGAGACAATTTGCATATTTCCCAGAGGATCATTGAGGCTTAAAAGTCTCCTCACCTTGACAAGCTTAACATTTCACTCTCCGCAAGGAGAAATGTTACCCCTTGGATACCAGTATTAAACATATAATGATTTCTATAGATGGATTATTAATAAGGATTTATTATAACCGATGGATTCTCCTTCTCTCCAGGGCCGTCTACTTAGTGCATCATAAAGACTCACACCAGACCTTTGCTATGAAGAAAATGGCTAAGCGGAACCTAAATACTGCACAGAGATTGGAATGGGCCTTTCTGGAGAGGGACATCTTAACATTTGCTGATTGTCCCTTTGTGGTCTCCATGCTCTGCTCCTTTCCAACTAGATCTCACCTGTGTATGGTCATGGAGTATGTAGGAGGTAAGACACATCTATTGTATTATATTCAGCCCATGTCTGCTTTCATCTTATCACTGCTCATATCATTAGGACATTGTTGGTTACATCCCCACAGAGCATTTACTATAGGTTATCTATTACCAAGATGCTCGTAAATTCATTGATCTTGGTGCAGGGGCGCTATGGGGCTCATCAGTCGGAGGGGGTCTGTCGACGCTCGGCAGTGGGCAGCATCCCTCCACCTGTCATCACAATTTCAGCGGTATTTGCTTCTTCAAGGAGGTGGGGTTGGTGGGGGCAAAAATACTGAGTAGGTGGCTAGTAGGGGCCAAAATACTGAAAGGGGGCCGTATGACTAGATATGGGGGGACTGTGAATGATGAGTGGAGGTCATCATATTAAGTGGGGTGCTGTGGGGGTCCTCACTCTATATGGAGGCCCCCATTCTGTGTGGGGACATCATACTGAGTGGGGAGTTATGCGGACCATTATATTGTGTGAGGGACTGTGGGAACCATTATCATGAGTGGGAGGGTTGCTGTGGGTGCCATCACACCGAGTAGGGGGTTGTGGCTGGCCTCCTTCTAAGTGGTGGCCTCCTTAGGAGGATTCACTGTGGGGATACCATACTCATTGAGTGTGGGTGTGGGCATTTTTGGGAGCATCATACTCTAAAATGGCCATAAAAGTTGTATTGCTGGTGAGAACACCAAGCTGCTTCAACAGGGATATAAATATATTTATTTTTTATTTTTTAGGGTTGGGGGCAATTACAACTTTTGATATGGGGTCTTGTGATTTCTATGTACGCCACTATCTGTGTGATCTCCCCAGGATGTTTCCGCTCACTGATCATTATACATCATGGTTATCTGCTCGTGGTATATCATGGTTATCTTCTGTATAAACCCCTCACCGGTCATATTTCCTTTCTTCTATAGGTGGAGACTGTGGGACCCTTCTAAGCACCAGGGGTCCTTTCTCTGTCCCCATGGCCCGCTTGTACTTTGCAGAGGCGGTACTTGCCGTGGAATACCTGCATAGTTACGGTGTGGTGCACAGAGACCTGAAGCCGGAAAAGTAAGTGCCCCCGAAGTATAATAAAGTGGGGAAAGTTGTCATTTATTATCATTCAGTCTGTGAGGCTAAAACCATCTTCTCTTTTGCAGCCTCCTGATTACATCTACTGGACATATTAAAGTTACCGATTTTGGGATTTCAAAACTTGGTCTAATGATACCGAAAACCAACACCTACAAGGAATTAGCAGTGGACATCTCCAGAGAGTTCCAGGACCGTGAGGTCAGCATCACCTACAAGAACTTAGCTTGTTATTTGCAAATCTCATCACACTATTGTCTCTTCTCTACGTTCTTCCTTTCTAGAGAACTTTTCCACTAATATTTTATCTTCTGCATTGTGTTTTAACGATGATATCTTGTCATAATAATTGTTTCATCGATTCTCATCTCTATGTTCTGTTGGTTTCCAGTTCTGTGGCACCCCATGTTACATAGCCCCAGAGATCATCCTGAAAGAAGGCTATGGAAGACCTGTTGACTGGTGGTCATTGGGGATCATCCTGTATAAATTCCTGCTGGGATGTGTACCATTTGATTCTGACTCCCTCACTGAGCTTTATAAAAGGGTTGTCATTGGTGAGTAGAATAATCCGATCATTGCGTTGATTGGTTACATTTGTTTAGTTATTTCCTTTGCTCTAAGTTACAGTCCAGTAAAGAGGTTTTATTTTCTGTAATTTTCTATGTAACAGGAGAACTAATTTGGAATTGTGATCGCGCTCCACCCCTGGATGCTCAGAATCTCATCACTGAGCTGCTCAGAAGAAATCCTGTGCGTAGACTTGGGACAGGTAACAGATATACTAGTATTAATATTCCCTTATTAGACCAAGGACATATCGCTCATGTCCATGAAGATCAGCATTTCTCTATCAGCTCATCTACTGTATTTCTAGTTCTCCACACTAAGACTTCCAGTTTATTTCCTTCATGTCGGCTCAGTTTTGTCATTAGTTCAGATTACGATAAACTGTTCAGATATGGAGCCATCCCTGACTATGTCCGCATCACTTTTGTTTTTCTTTTTCTAGGAGGAGCATTTGAGATCAAGGTTCATCCATTCCTGAGTGACTTGGACTTTGACAACATTCTGAGCCAGGAGCTGGAGTATGTTCCTCAGCTTGTTTCAGACGCAGACACCAGCTTATTTATCAGTAAGTAGAAGGAGACGTCATCTAGACTAAGCGACTGTTTGTCTCATCTTCCCCAATATGTGATCATCTGTTCCCATTAATATTAGTGATAAATAGTGACTGTGTTATACTGACAACCTCTAATAATACTTCATTACCTATTTCTTGTAGATCATTCTGATATAAACAAACATCTGGTCTCAAAGGATGAGGAAGGCACAAGTGAGAATAATGAGAGCCTTGACTTCCAAAATTTTACGTCATCTTCTGAAAAGCTTTGTAAAGTAAGTATGTGATTAATAAATCCAAAATATGTAAAAAAAAAGAAAAAAAACTCTAAAAGTACATAAAAAAATATTTTATATCTTATTTTTATCCGTATTTAGCTCTGTACCATCGCTACCAGGATGGTGAACAATGAGGATCCCAATGCCCCTCCAGAGTATACACAAGAAACCAACACAAACATCTCAGAAATGTGAGTAGATTAGAAAGGGTCATTACTTCATTACTGGGAGTTCCAGGCTGATCTATGTACACAACACCAAATATAGGACATAAATAACAGAATATCAAATGCAGCATTCACCGTTTCATGGTTAACGGTCATTGTACTTTTGGCTTCAGAAAATGCAGAAGATAACAGCCCATAATTGTGGCATGTCATGCATTTTTAGCACTGCCTACTCTGTAGGAGAGCTGTAGTATTACTTGCCAGACATTCTTGGTAGTTGTGTTCTGATCCATGGAAGGTAGTTTGGAGCAGAAAACCTTCCCCACTATGACAGTCATATGTCCTATTAGGCCTTATAGTCAGTGTTCTTATAGTGAGACAACCCATTTTATACTGTGTTTACTTACGATTTACATGTTTTTCTTCTTCAAACAGGCAGAAAGAATCTGTTCCTGTATGTAATACAGACTATGCTGTTACCATCTTGCCACCCTCGTCTCCATTGCTAGGTATGTACATGTCTACAGCACCAACAATGTGAATGTTGACTTCAAGGCTCAAATATTTCCACATGGTTTTTCTGGTCTACTATGTTATCCATGTTTCATGGATCTCAGCTATGTTGACCATGGGTTCGTACTGTATCCCTATTTCCTTAATTTTGTACAGGAGTTTTTTTTCATGTATTCTGTATATTACGTTGCATCATCTATTAACCTAGTGAGATATAGCGACTGTGTTATACTGACACCCTCTAACAATCCTTCATTACCTATGTCTTGTAGATCACTCTGATGAAAACAACCATCTGATCTCAGAGGATAAGGAGGGCACAAGTGAGGACGATGAGAACTTTATCTTCCGAATATTTGCATCATCATCTTCTGAGAGGCTTTCTAAAGTAAGTATGTGATCGATAAATCCAAAATATGTACAAAAAAGGATCTATAAAATTAAAAAGTATATATATTTAATAACTTATTGTTATCCACATTTAGCACTCTACCACCACTAACGGGATGGTGAACAACGAGGATCCCAAGGCCCCTCCAGAGTGTACACCAGAATCGAACACAAACATCTCAGAAATGTGAGTAGATTATGGGGTCATTACTGGGAGCTCCAGGCTGATATATGTGCACAACATCAAATATAGGACATAAATACCATAATATCAAATGCAGCATCCACCGCCCCATGGTTATGGGTCATTGTGCTTTCAGCTTTCGGAATTGTTGGATATAACAGCCCATAATTGTGGCCGGTCATGCACTTTTAGTGCTGCCCTCACTGTAGGAGAGATGTAGTATGAAATGCCGGCCATTCTTGGTAGTTGTTTTCCTCTCAGCTATCTATAAAAGGTAGTCTTGAGCAGAAGACCTTCCCCACTATGACAGTCATATGTCCTACTAGTCCTTATAGTCGGTGTTCTTCTAGTGAGACAACCCCTTTTATATGGAGTTTACTTGAGATTTACATGTTTTTCTTCTTCAAACAGGCAGAAAGTATCTGTTCCTGTATGTAATACAGACGATGCTGTTACCATCTTGCCACCCTCGTCCCCATTGCCAGGTATGTACATGTCTACAGCACCAGCAATGTGAATGTTGACTTCAAGGCTCAAATATTCCCACATGGTTTTATACAATACTATAGGTCTCTTATGTTATCGATATTATGACAAAGCAGATCCTATAAGAAGATATTGTTATTGATTTTTTTTTTTAATTTTTCATCAGAATTTCCATCTCATGAAGAAAGAAAATCGGCAATAAATCTGAGTATGGAGCAACAAAACTCAGAAAATGGAAAAAATGGGAAAAAGAGACGAGGTAAGTGTGAGAATCAACTCCATGTTGTGTGATGTCAGTGAGAATAATTCATGTGGAGTAGATGTCATCTGTCAGTGATGGGATTGTCACATGTATGATTGCTGACAATGACCCCTGACCTCTGTATGATAATATTCCTCTGCCGTCCGGCCACAGTGACTGCACAGCATTATCATGTAATATGGAGTCCCATCACTTACATTATATTTATTTCTCTTGTCATAGGTTCCATCTTCCGCCGGATCTTATCATCCTGCCGGCGTGGATTATCCAGGGCTGCTCGCGCATTTGCATGCTGTCACTGTTGCCCTAAAACCATCTAAAAGACGGGACACCTAAGCATCTAGCGCCCTGAAGTCCAGCAGATCCATCATCACTGCTGGAGCTGTATAGAAGGACCTTCACCATCTACCTGTGGCCTTCTGACTGGTCAACCTGGACAAGTTTCAGTAACGCCTCTGTCATCGGGCTCCGCGGTATTCATACTGCTCGTCTAACTTGTCATTTACTGATCACCTGGTATCTGACCTCGGCTATCTTCCTGACTTTGATTTAGTCTTTTGATAATGTTCACGATTTTATTCATCCCATTATTAATTAAAAAAAAGTAAAATCTGTTACTGTTGCTCTGATTCCTTTTTGTCTTGAATTCACAAATACTTGTAACTCACTAATTGCTCTTCTTCTCACTAAATGTATTTCTCATTATCCTTAATGCAGCAGTCAGTCTCATATTTCTGTCCAGCAGTTACACTGGTGCCTCCACCCTGTACCAGTCATTACACTCATCCACAAACCTCTGCACCCTGCTGCACAGTCCTGCATCTCTACCATATCTATACTCCAATGAGCTAAGATTAACATCCTCCATAATCAGGACCTCCCACTCTCATGTCCAAGACATTTTCTCTGCTGCACCAGCTCTCAGGAGTGCACTACTGCAGGCAATCATGTTCATTCCCACTATCAGAGATTTTAAGTGTGCAGTAGAAACAGATTATTTGTGGCAGGACTATCAAATCACCTCACTATTCTAAGTTTTTCCTACAGCACTCAGTAGCACTTAATATTTGTACATATACAGATAATGGTTGGTGACTGGTTCATGCAGCCTTAATTCCACAAAGATAGAAATAAAAGGTCAACATGTTTCATACATCCAAACCATCCTTAATCATGGCAGAAAAACATAATTTTAAGTTCCCACTATGAATATTTGGTGAGATATCACAGCTGTGTATTTTCACAGCACAAAGAACGCATCTTACAGATCAGCAAATCACAGTGTGCTGACGCTTAATGTTGTAGTTTTGAACAACACCATTCATTTTATCATATAATGTGTTGAAAAATGAGAAAAAATGCCAGGTTTGGGCTCCTTCATTTTACAGTGTGTATTGTGTTGTAAAAACAAACTGGCAAAATGATTCAGAGTCAGTAGTACGATTACTGTGATACCAAACTTATAAGGTTTATATATATATATATATATATATATATATATATATATATATATATATACAGTGTTTAGCATAAATCAGTACACCCAAATAGATTTGTCAGCAAACCTGTAGTTTCCTTTCAGAATCATCATTTTATATGGGATACCATACTACAAAATACTCTCGCAAATTTGAGCCATTGAATGCAAACAAGATTTGGTATTTTGCAGACCCCAAAAAAGTAATTTTCTTAACAAACTCATTCAAGATCATGTTTCAAAAATGAGAACATCCCAGTAACAGTCTTAAGAGAAAAGCTAAGTTTAGACAACAAAATTCTAATTAACAAGAACTGAACCACAGGTAAGTGTAATTATTCATTAAACAGATGTCCAGCAGACAGGTGTCTGTAAAAGGAAGTTACTTAATAAAGAAAACTCCTTCCCATTTCATGCTATCAGCAATGGCACCACATAGAAGGGAAATGTCACAAAACCTGAGAAAGAAAATAATTTCTTTGCAATAAATGTGAAGTCTACAAGAAGATCAGCAAAACTTTACTTATCAGTCAGAATACTGTAGCAAAAGTGATGCAAAACTATAACAAAGATGGAACTGCAACCATCTTACAGAGACGTCCAGGCCGACTATGGAAGTTAACACCTAAACAAAAGCGTCCTCTGATGAGAAGGGTAAGTGGCACCACATAGAAGAGAAATGTCACAAGACATTTCTGAGAAAGAAAATAATTTCTTTACAAAAAATGTGAAGTCTACAAGAAGATCAGCAAAGCTTTTCTTATCAGTCAGATGGAAGCTAACATCTAAACAAAAGCATCTTCTGATGAGAAGAAAATCGACAGGCAAATTCATTGCTATTAGCTGAAGAAGTAGAAAGCCAAACTAGGGTGAGTGTTTTCCATAACACGACACGGTGTACACTGCAAATGAATGGCATTCATGAGTGTCCTCCACAAAGGAAGCCTCTCTCCCTTAAAGCCCATGAACAATAAAAGTCCGTCTACAATTTGCCAGGGTCCATGCTTAAAACTATGAGGACTACCGGGACTGTATACTGTGTATGTGCATCTTATGTGTATGTCTGTATTTTATGTTTGTGTGCACTATGTATATGCATACGTTAAAATGTGTATAGAGTATTAGCATGTGCAAATTTTATATGTGTGCCTAATATAAATATACATGGAAATGTATATGTAGGTGGTGCCTGATGGAGGGTGGGGGGCCCAGATCAGAAGTCCTGATTAAGGGCCCTTCACTGTCATTGTCTGCCCCTTATATAAACAGTAAAATCCTCTTTAATAACTGGACTTCCATTGGGGTGGACTTCTCATAGATGGCCAGTAGGCATACTATATTATGAATCTGGGCATCTCTCACAGAAAATCTGATCTGGATATGAGGGTGGTCTTCTATAAGCGGTGATGTTTTGGAGAGATTTAGGGAAAAGTCCCAATGCTTATCCATCGATCTGGTAATTTGAGTAAAATATTTGTGTTGATAACTGATCACAAAGTCACAAAATATGTAAGATTTGGCATAACCTGGTTCATTTTTCAAAAAGTTATGCTCAATTTTTTTAGCACCAAGTTTTGTTGCTTTTTTGTAGACTTACACTAACTTAGTATATTGTGTGAGAATTAAATGAATTATGAATTAGTTGGCGCATTTTACCACACTCTGGGGGTCCCTGACAGTCCTTCTTTACCGGCCCTGTAGTGATGCCAATGTAAACTTCCAAGTGACCGCGCAGTCAATCACTGTCACGAATGCAGGACAACCTATGATTAGCTAATTTTTGGGAAATCCTTATAACAAAAGGGGATTGAAAATATTTACAATTATTTTAAAAGCATTAAAAAAAAACAGACCCAATACTTATAATTAGTTTGTTGAAAGTAGTCTAATTAAAGGGAGCTGAAAGGATTAGAGATTATGAACCCGATTCACCAGTGTTTTTGCCAGAAAACTGGCATAAAGCTCTTGAAAAGTTGCAAAGTTTTGTGACTTTTCCCATTTTCACATAATTTTAACTTCTTTAACCCCTTAAGCCCCGCGGGTGGTTTGCACGTTAATGACCGGGCCAATTTTTACAATTCTGACCACTGTCACTTTATGAGGTAATTACTCTGGAACGCTTCAACGGATCCCCCTGATTCTGAGATTGTTTTTTCGTGACATATTGTACTTCATGATTGTGGAAAAATTTCTTCGATATCACTTGCGTTTATTTGTGAAAAAAACGGAAATTTGGCGAAAATTTAGAAAATTTTGCAATTTTCAAAATTTGAATTTTTAAGCCCTGAAATCAGAGCGATATGTCACACAAAAGAGTTAATAAATAACATTTCCCACATGTCTACTTTACATGGTATCCGCTAACAATTTGAGCCGATTTTCCATTCAATTTGTTAGCGGATACCATGTTGCATTTAGAGAGTCCCTGCGTGCCCAAACATTGGAGCTCCCCCACAAGTGACCCCATTTTGGAAACTAGACCCCCCAAGGCACCTATCTAGATTCATAGTGAGCACTTGGAACCCCAGGTGCTTCACAAATTGATTCATAAAAATGAAAAAGTGTTTTTTTTTTTCACTTTTTCATTTTTACGAATCAATTTGTGAAGCACCTGGGGATTCCAAGTGCTCACTATGCATCTAGATAGGTGCCTTCGGGGGTCTAGTTTCCAAAATGGGGTCACTTGTGGGGGAGCTCCAATGTTTGGGCACACAGGGGCTCTCCAAACGCAACATGGCGTCCGCTAACAATTTGAGCCGATTTTCCATTCAATTTGTTAGCGGACACCATGTCGCGTTTGGAGAGCCCGTGATGTGCCTAAACAGTGGAGCTCCCCCACAAGTGTCCCCATTTTGGAAACTATACCCCTCAAGGATTTTATTAAGGTGTATAGTGAACATTTTGAACCCAGAGGTACGGCACAGAATTTGTTTACATTAGGTCATCATATTGAATAAGTTGTCATTATTCTTGAGCGCAAGTGCTCGCTACTTGAGTTTGCATCGGGTACTCAGGTATGCACCATGTACAGCGTGTGCTCGAGTGACATGCTCGAGTCCCTGCTCCGCATGTTTCACGGTTATTAGACACCCCAAAAAAAACATGTGGGGATCGCTCGTGCATGGCAGGCAATCCCCGTAAAGTTTTTTGGCCGCGAAGCATATGGGGCAGAGACTCGAGCATGTCACTCAAATACCCACGATACTCAATGCATACCAGAGCACCCGATGCAAACTCAAGTAGCGAGCACTTGCTCTCAACACTAGTCGCCATATCGTCATCTTTTTTTCTTACTTTTGAAAAAAATCCCAACCCCAGCCCTAACCCTAGCACAACCCTAGCCCCAGCACAACCCTAGCCCCAGCACAACCCTAGCCCCAGCACAACCCTAGCCCCAAACCCAGCCCTAACCCTAGCCCAATCCTAACCCAAGAGTTTATTTTTGACGCCGTTCCTTGTGCGGTATAAGTGATTAGACGACTTTATTCTTCGGGTCGGTGTGATTACAGCAATGCCAGAATCATATGGGGTTTTTATGACTGACAGCTGTCACACACTAAAAGACGCATTTTTTTTTAAATCTAGTTTTTGCATCGCCATATTTTGAGAGCTATAATTTTTCCAGATTTTGGCAGACAGTCATGTGACGGCTCGTTTTTTGCGGGATGACTTGACGTTGTTATTGGTGCCATTTTCAGGCACGTGACATTTTTTGATCGCTTTCTATTCCGATTTTTGGGAGGCAGAATAAACAAAAACCAACAATTCAGGAATTGTTTTTTTTTTTTTTTTTTTATTCTGTTCCGCGTGTGGTAAAATTGATGAGGTAGCTTTATTCTTCGGGTCAGTACGTTTACAGCGGTACCACATTTGTATCATTTTTCTATGTTTTGGCGCTTATACACAATAAAAGCTATTTTATAGAAAAAAATATTTTTTAGTATCGCTTTATTCTGAGAGCTATAACTTTTTTATTTTTCGGCTGATGGAGCTGTATGGCGGCTTGTTTTTTGCGGGACGAGATGATGTTTTCAGCGGTATCATTTTTATTTATATGCGTCTTTTTGATCGCGTGTTATTCCACTTTTTGTTTGGCGGTATGGTGATAAAGCATTGCTTTTTGCTTCGTTTTTTTTTTTTTTTTTTTACCGTGTTCACTGAAGGGGTTAACTAGTGGGACAGTTTTATAGGTCAGGTTTTTCCGGACGCGGCGATACCAAATATTTTTTTTATAATAATATTTATTGATGGGTACATTATATTTTTATTTTTGGTGTATTATTTTTTTTATTTTTTTATAATATTTTTGCACATTTTTTTTTTTTTTTTTCCACTTTCACACAGTTTATACACTTTATTACTTTGTCCCACTCTGGGACTTTCACTTTTTTTTTTTCTGATCGCCTGCATGGCACAGGAATGGAGCACCATCCCTATGCCATGAAGGCTGTCAGAAATGCACAGTGTGAAGATTGCTTGGAGATGCACTGCGCATGTCCAAGCAATCTTCCTGCTCTCTGGTGACCCGGATGTTGTCATGACGACATCGGGTCGTCATGGCAACACCCGGGAAGCCTTTGCAGACTGCGCTGGAAGCCGGAAGAGGAGGTGAGTATCGCCGATCACCTCCCCTTGCCCCCGCAATGCCGCGATCGACTTCGATCGCAGCATCGCGGGGGTTAATGTGCTGGGAGCGGTGCAGGACCGCTCCCTGCACATAGTACCGGGTGTCAGCTGTGACAATCAGCTGACACCCGGCGGCGATCGCGCCCGCACAGCCTATGTGCGCGCGCGATCGCGATGACGTACTAATACGAGTCTGGCACTTAAGTCCCAGGGCACAGACGCGTATTAGTACGTCAGATGTTATTAAGGGGTTAAAGCCCAAGACGTACTGATACGTATCTGCGCCCTGGGACTTAAGAGCCTGATATGTATTAGTACATCTTTGCGATCGCGCCCGCACACAGGCTGTGCGGGCGTGATCGCCGCCGGGTGTCAACTGATTGTCACAGCTGACACCCGGTGCTATGTGCTGGGAGAGGTCCCGCACATTAACCCCCGCAATGCTGCGATCGAAGTCGTTCGCAGCATTGCGGGGGCAAGGGGAGGTGATCGGGATAGTCACCTCTCCTGCCGGTTTCCAGCAATGTGTGCCGCGGCTTCCCGGATGTTGCCATGATGACCCGATTCACTGAGGGGTGCAGTTTTAAAAATGGTGTCACTTTTGGGTATTTTCAGTCATAAAGACCCCTCAAAGTGACTTCAAATGTGATGCGGTCCCTAATAAAATGGTTTTGTAAATTTTGTTGGAAAAATGAGAAATCGCTGGTCAATTTTAACCCTTATAGCTCCCTAATAAAAATAAATTTGGGTTCCAAAATTGTGCTGATGTAAAGTAGACATATGGGAAATGTTATTTATTAACTTTTTTTGTGTGACATATCTCTCCGATTTAAGGGCATAAAAATTCAAATTTTGAAAATTGCTAAATTTTCAACATTTTCGCCAAATATCTGTTTTTTTCACAAATAAACACAAGTGATATCGAAGAAATTCTACCACAATCATAAAGTACAATATGTCATGAAAAAATATTCTCAGAACCAGGGGGATCCGTTGAAGCGTTCCAGAGTAATTACCTCATAAAGTGACAGTGGTCAGAATTGTAAAAATTGGCCTTCTCATTAACGTGCAAACCACTTTGGGTTGTAAAGGGGTTAAGGACTCTACTTGCATATACAGTCATGGCGGAAAGTGCTGGCACCCTTGAAATTGTTTCAGAAAATTACACATGTTTTATTACACGCATGTTTATTTCCTTTGTGTTTATTGGAACAACACAAAAAAACTGAGAAAAAAAAGGCAAATTGGACATAATTTCACACAAAACTCCAAAAATGGGCCGGAATACATATATATATTTTTGATGGGACAACACTGAAGATGCGACACTTTGATACAATGTACAGTAGTCAGTGTACAGCTTGTTTAACTGTAAATTTGGTGTGCCTGCAAAATAACTCAACACACAGCCATTAATGTCTAAACCGCTGGCAACAAAAGTGAGTACACCCCTAAGTGTGTTCTCAGCTGATGTTATTTGTTGGTTTTTCTTTGCATCCCGAACAATTTTCTTGGCAGTTGTGGCTGAAATTTTTGTTGGTCTACCTGACTGTGGTTTGGTTTTTACAGAGCATCTGATTTTCCATTTGTTAATCACAGTTTGAACACTGCAGACTGGCATTATCAATTCCTGGGATATCTTTTTGTATCCCTTTCCTGTGTTATACTCTTTTTGCCTCCCTTTCCTGTGTTATACAGTTCAACTACCTTTTCCCGTAGATCCGTTGATAATTCTTTTGCTTTCCCCATCTCAAAATCCAGAAAAGTCAGTGGCTGGATCCCAGAAACTCACTCAGCTTTATGCACACACACTGATTACAAGCAAACAGGTCATAGGTGAGGATGTTACCTTTAGTAGCCATTCAAACCCATTTGTGTCAAATTCTGTGCATGTTATCAGGCCAAAATCACCAGGGTATGTGAACTTTTTGATCAGGATTATTTGGATGTTTTTGGTTGTCATTAGTGATGAGCGAGCACTAAAATGCTCGAGTACTCGTTGCTCGGGTCGAGCAAATTGAAATACTCGGGTGCTCAACCCGAGCAATGAGCCCAATATAAGTCTAGGGGAAACTTGAGCATTTTTCAGGTGGCTCCCCACGGCGGTCTGCAGAAGGCCTAAAAATTACCCAAATCGATGGGAACTGTGCTCAAATGACATGGGAACAACATGGGGAAGACCCCTGGAAGCATCTCTGACTCCCAGAACACTGCTGTCAACAACGTCGTCAGAGTATTACGCCACTTTTACGGCGTAAGGAACATCCTTTCCAGGGTGATGACTTGTATATAAGGCAAAATAAATAAACAAAAACAAAAATACTCCTACACACGTAGCATTTTTGACACGTTTTTGCACTTTTGCATTGCTTTCAACCAAGACAAATGCATTCACCAGGAAATGTCATTTTAACATTTTACAACCTTATCTGGCCATGTGGTGTGTGACACATCATCAGACACATGCATACAGTGCTGAAAAGACATGGGAGCAGCAAGGGGAAGACCTCTGGAAACATCTCTGACTCCCAGGTCACTGCCTAAATGTGTGCCCATCATAAGTGATCCTTGGCACATGCGAAGATGCCTCCCGCCATGCACCTGTCGTTGCAGACTTGAAACAATCACCGTCCACGTCCTTGTCCCACTGCAGTGTTCAGTTGTCCCTACCCCATTCCTTGGAATGCAAGCACAAGAATGCCGGCAGCCACCCACCCACAGGCTGCAATACTATACTGCCAAATTTCTGACAGCTGCTTGCACTTGAAATGTGGCCTTTTAGGCTCGTGGAGGCGGAAGCTTTTCATAACCTCATGCCGGCGGCGGCCGGGTGTCCATACTCGGTCCCCAGCCGCCACTATATTTCCCGGTATCGCCTCCGCCTTCCACAATCACGGGTCCCATAACATTACCCGTGCCCGCCCCAGTGCACTTACTGGGAAGGACCGCCTAACCACAAACACGTGGACAGGTGAATGTGGCCAGGGACGGTACGGAGGCAGTCCACAACTTTTTTTGCTAAGAGTTGTATTTAGCTCGGTGAAAGGACTGGCATAGAGGGAAACCGTATCTACCCTGCGTGTCATTTCTCCCAGAAAATCCTGTAAATGAGCTTGTTGCAGAAGCAATGGCAGCCCATCCAACATCAACTTGCACTTGTCAATGGTGCTTTGACACACACACATCTTTCTTTGCGCATTTAATTTCTTGAATACAGAGTTGGAAAATGGCCTGATCCGTAATGCGTTTTGAGAAATAACATGCATAAGCATGGCCGATCCGCATTAAAAAAGCAGCCATAGAGTGTCCGGGAACCTTCCCCCACACTTTTCTTAGCCAGGGCTGCTTTTCGGCAGGGTTGGACGGGCCCACCAGAGAACCGGAGACTCCTCCGGCGGGCCCTGGCTTCTCCTTCAGGAGAGTTCATAGTGCCGAGGTGAGGCCATGATGATGATAGAGGCCATCATCTGCTTAGTTTTCTTTTACTTGGAATGCAATTGCAAGTATGCAGCCAGCCACCCACCCACCCACAGACCGCAACACTAAACTGACAGATTTCTGGGCAGCTCTTTGCACTTGAAATATGGCCTTTTAAGCTTGTGGAGATGGAAGCTTTTCACAACCTCATGCAGGCGGCGGCCGGGTGTCCATACTCGGTCCCCAGCCGCCAGTATTTTTCCCGGTATCGCCTTCGCCTTCCACAAGCACGGGTCCCACAACAGTACCCATGCCCTACCCAGTGCACTTACTAAGAAGGACTGCCTAACCACAAACACGTGGACAGGTGAATGTGGCCAGGGACGGTACGGAGCCAGTCCACAACTTTTTTTTATAAGAGTTGTATTTAGCTCAGTGAAAGGACTGGCATAGAGGGAAACCGTATCTACCCTGCGTGTCATTTCTCCCAGGAAGTCCTCTAAAGCTGCTTGCACTTGAAATGTGGTCTGAACATTACTGCTGGTACTTTTCTGTGGGAATTTTCTTGCCTCCTACCAGCCTGGAATATTTCCAGCAAACTATGGTACAACACCATGGTATTAGCACTGCCCCCAGTACCAGTAGCGAAGCCATCCTCAATTTCCTTCTCTGGAATTTTATTTGGTAGACTGAGTGGCTGCCCAAATAAATTTTCTCACAAAGGAGCTGATGATAGAGTGGCAGTAGGTTCAAGTTTCTCCAGCCTGTTAGATATTAGAGGGTGAACGGCAGCACATTGGATCAGTGGTTAGCACTGAAGTCTTGCAGCACTGGGATCCTGGGTTCAAATCCCAGCAAGGACAACATCTGCAAGAAATTTGTATGTTCTCCCCATGTTTGCATGTGTTTCCTCCTCAGTAAAAATAGAGTGTCCTGGAATCTTCCCACACACTTTTCTTAGCCAGGACTGCTTCTCAGCAGGGTTGGACAGTCCCAACAGAGAATTCTCTGGTGTGCCTTGGCTTCTACCTCAGGAGAGTTCATGATAGCGCTAACTTTGCAGCTGCTATGGGGCTCTTGAGCGGGTGAGAAAGGTTAGCTCTCAGAAACAAATCCTCTGGTGGGCACAATGTTTTTCAATCTGAAACAGCTTCTCAGTGGGAGTTGTATTTCACCACAGCCATATTCTTTAGCTCTGTGAAAGGACTGGCATAGAGGAAACCTTATCTACCCCGGTTGTCATTTCTCTGTCACCAGGTTCCGCCCATTGTAACACATGACCATGCCTGGCTGTATGTTCAGCGGTGAGAGCCACAGATCAAGCTGCTGTGTTACAGCTTTCAACAACTATGCAGCGCTGGGCGGTTTGTCAATTAAGCATTAAGCATGTTATCTTCAGCACAGCCTGTTGCTGTTTGGCCAAGGCAGTGCTGCAGTGCTGTCAGCTTGTGACTGATGTGGTCATTTCGGAGATGGAGGAGGAGGTACATGAGCTGAACAATGTGATTACATTGAGGTTAAATTGGTGATGCTGTTTTTTATACTAAAGAAAGATCCTATTGTTATGTTTTTTTATGTTATTTTTTATGAAAAATGCATTCACCGGGAAATGTCACTTTAACATTTTACAACCTCATCTGGCAATGTTGTGTCATCAGACACATCCTGTTTTATTTATGATGGAGGGACTCTGAAAGTCATAAAGCCTTTTTTTATAGGGACATCAGACGGCCCTTACTATTCTTAAAAGGCCAGCAGTCGGCCCTAGCTATTGTTAGAGAGCCATCAGAGGGCTATGCTTTGTTGTTCCCATTATTAACAAGTGGGTTTCCTATACTGTTATTGCACATCCAGTGACTGCAAGGGTTGTCAAAAATTTGGACGCAACCTAATACCCCTTTGAAGAGACATAGAGGAGGGTCTCAGTAAAAAAAATGTTCCCATTATAAAGGAGCGGGTCTTCTATAGTGGTAATGCCCATGCTGTGACTGCAAGGGTGGCCAAAATTTTGGAAAAAAAACACTAACAATTTAAAGACACAAAGAGCATGGCCACAGTAACAAGGTACGACATGTTCCCGTTAGAAAGGAGAGGGTCTGCTATACAGTTATATGGTATGCAGTGAATCCAACGGCTGACAAATTTTAGGAAAAACCCCACTAAGAATTTAAGGACACACAGAGCAGGGCCACAGTAACAAGGTACGACATGTTCCCATTAGAAAGTAGAGGGTCTGCTATAAAGTTATAGAGTATGCAGTGAATCCAACGGCTGACAAATTTTAATGAAAAACCTCAATAAGAATTTAAAGACACACAGAGCAGGGCCACAGTAACAAGGTACGACATGCTCCCATTAGAAAGGACAGGATCTGCTATACAGTTATAGGGTATGCAGTGAGTCCAACGGCTGACCAATTTTAGGAAAAAAACGACTAAGAATTTAAAGACACATAGAGCAGGGTCACAGTAACGACAAATTCCCATTAGAAATTCTAGGGTCGGCTATACTGTTATAGGGTATGCAGTGAGTCCAACGGCTGACAGATTTTAGGAAAATCCCCACTAAGAATTTAAAGACACACAGAGCAGGGCCACAGTAACAAGATATGACATGTTCCCATTAGAAAGGAGAGGGTCTGCTATACAGTTATAGGGTATGCAGTGAGTCCAACGGCTGACCAAGTTTAGGAAAAACCCACTAAGAATTTAAAGACACATAGACCAGGCCACAGTAATGACAAATTCCCATTAGAAAGGAGAGAGTCTCCCATAGTGTTGGACTATGCAGTGACTGCAAGGGCTGCCAAAAATTTGGAGGCACTTCAATGGCCCTTGGAAGAGACGTGGAGGAGCGCATCATAAATTTTTTTTACCATTAGAAAGGAGCGGGCCTCCTATACTTGTAATGCCATGCACTAAGTGTATGGGCTGACAAACATTTACTCCTGGGGGGTATACATGAACATACTGTATAAAATTTTTTTTTTTCGGGCATCATAAAAATGTAGCGCCCCGAGGGCTCGGCCGCTACAGGGGTATTGCACCTCTGCCAGAGGTGTGATATTCCACTCCCGGGTAAGGATGGAGTATGGACCAGGGTTCAGTTAGCTGCATACAGCACACTCACCCCATTTCCGAGGGACAGCTCAACGGTGCTCCCATTAGACAGAAATGCAGGCACGACAGACCATGTCCCTGGCTGGAGTGGGGAGGGGGTAGGAATACCCAGTGATGTAGGAGCAGATAGGGGTTGGTTCCTGAGCGTAGATAGGAGCCCATTGTTTGCTGGTCACCTGGGCTCATGTTCTAGAGGGCACCATCTTAGAACAGTGTTCAGTCAGAGAGAAGAAGTGACAGAGTGGGGGCCTTGGTTGTCGAACGAAGTGTGCCCTCTGCCTCCAGCGTTTTTAGATGGGAATTTTTTTAATAGTTCCGCAACAAGGGCCTTCTGGTACTGCCTCATTTTTGTACACCTGTCCGCCTCAGGAATAAGAGATATAAAGTTCTCCTTGTAGAGTGGGTCTAGAAGTGTCACCAACCAGTAATGACCTAAAATTTTGAGAATGCGAGGGTCATGGGAAAGGCAGCATAACATAAACTCAGCCATGCGTGCCAGACTACTAACAGGCAAGACTTCCGTGTCCTCACCAAGAGGATGACTGACCATGCTCTCCTCCTCCTCCTCTCTGTCCTCTGGCCATCCACGCTGAACAGACGGTATGACAGCTGTGCAGATAGCACCGTCTATAGTGCATGAAACTAGTTCCTGTCCTTCCTCCTCCTCCTCTTCCTCATTGTCACCCAATCCACGTTGGGATGAGATGAGGCTTGGCTGTGTGTAATCACCCTGTATGGTTAATTGCTCCATCTTATCGTGCTGAGCCTGCAATGCATCATCTTTGATTGTGAGCAAAGAGCTTTTCAGAAGACAGAGAAGCGGGATGGTGACGCTAATTATGGCGTCATCGCCGCTCACCATCTTGGTGGAGTCCGCAAAGTTTTGGAGGATGGTACATATGTCTGACATCCACGTCCACTACTGAGGTCTTATGTGTGGAGTCTGAACTGAATACCGATAGCCTTTTTGATGCTGGTACTCAACAACTGCCCTCTTCTGCTCACAAATCCTTCCCAACATCTGCAATGTAGAGTTCCAACGTGTGGTGACATCACACACCAGTCTGTGAGCCAGAAGCTGCAAACGCTGCTGAAACACTGCAAGGGCGGCGGAAGCTGTAGCTGACTTTCTAAAATGGGCACACAGGCGGCATACTTTAACAAGCAGATCCGGCAGCTCCGGGTAGGATTTGAGTAACCGCTGAACCACGAGGTTAAGCACATGGGCAAGGCATGGTACGTGTGTGAGCTCGCCTCGCCTCAGAGCCGCCACCAGGTTCCGGCCATTGTCACACACGACCATGCCTGGCTGTAGGTTCAGCGGTTTGAGCCACAGATCTGCCTGCTCTTTCAGAGCTGGCCATAACTCTTCAGCATTGTGTGTTTTTTCACCTAAGCATATTAGCTTCAGCACAGCCTGTTGCCGCTTGGCCGAGGCAGTGCTGCAGTGCTTCCAGCTTGTGACTGATGTGGTCATTTCGGAGATAGAGGCCGAGGAGGAGGAGGAGGCTGAGGAGCATGAGGTTCAGGAGCTGTAGACCGTGGGGACAACCCTGATTGACCTAGGGCCTGCAATCTTTGGCGTCGGGAGGACGTGTTCCGTCCCAAGGTCCGACTGGGTCCCGGCTTCCACTATGTTAACCCAGTGTGCCATCAGCGAGATGTACCGTCCCTGCCCACAAGCACTTGTCCACGTGTCCGTGGTTAGGTGGACTTTACCGGTAACTGCGTTGTTGAGGGCACGGCTAATGTTTTGGGACACGTGCTTGTGTAATGTGGGGACGGCACACTGGCAGAAATAGTGGCGGCTGGGGACAGAGTACCGAGGGACGGCCGCCGCCATCAGGTTGCGGAATGCTTCTGTCTCCACAAGCCTAAAAGGCAACATTTCGAGCCAAGCAGTCGTGAATTGTGAGAATTTAGTAGTGTGGCCTGTGGGACGTTGGCTGCATATTTGCGCTTGCATTCCAAGGACTGGAGTATGAACAACTGAACGCTGTGCTGGGAGAAGGACATGGACGTGCTTCCTGATGCTGCTACTTGAGAGTGTGCAATGACAGGTGCAGGGCAGGAGGCATCTTTGCATGCACTATGGACAGGGGATTGACTTGCATGCACAACAGCAGAAGAAGCAATGGTGCCACCTGTAGACACTGTTCCTGGACCCTGGTGTTCGGCCCACAAAGTCGAGTGATTTGCTGCCATGTGCCTGATCATGCTGGTGGTGGTCAGGCTGGTCGTTTTGCCACCCCTGCTGATGCTGGTCTGGCTCGTGATGCAAATGGCCTTTTTGGAGTTATCGGCAGAGTCTTTAAAAAACAACCAGACTCGGGAAGACCTAACAGTTGTAGTGGCAACTTCCTTCGTGTTGGTGTTACGGGAAACGGTAGCCTGCCTTCTGTCTGCGGCCACCACACTGCTTCTTCCTGCCTGTTGGGGTGCTCTGCCTCCCTCCCCCTGTGTGCTGCTGTCCTTGCTCTGCATGTCCTCCTGCCAGGTTGGGTCAGTTACTATATCATCCACCACCTAGTCACCCACTTCTGCACCCTGGTACTATTCCTGACTTTCTGCCAATTGTGTCTAATCATCGTCCACCTCTTGTGACAGTTTCCCACCGTCGCCTTCATGTGACCGTGGCTGCTCAAATATTTGGGCATCGCTACACGTGATCTCCTCTTGCCCCGCTTCAAGTGGACCGGGCGAGAGGCCCGAATCTATAAATGGAAAAGTGAACAGCTCTTCAGATTGTCCAAGTGTGGGATCAGTTGTCTCTGGGTACTCAGCATGGTGGGAGGAAGGAGGATCAGGGTGAGGAATATGAGGTCCAGACTCATGGCTACTGAGACTTGACCGTGTAGAAGACAGGGTGGTGGTGGTGGTGGCTAAGTGACTGGAAGCATTATCCGCTATCCAACCAACAACCTTTTGACACTGATCTGGGTTCAATAGTGGTGTGCTGCGGTCCCCTAGAAATTGGGACAGGAAGGTCAGGCGAGAAGATGTGGGTGTTTGCTGTGGCACAATTTCGGCTTGCCCACGGCCTTGTCCTCGGCCTCTGCATGCACCATTACCATCACGTCCAGTTCCCCGTCCCTTGCCACGTGCCTTGCCCATTTTAAATGGAGGATAGTATCTTCCACGCTCACTACAAATGACTGAGTTTGAAGCGAAGTTATATGTGATCGGTGTGATGGAGAAAACAGAGTTTTAAATACCTGGCCTGTAGGTAAGTAGTGTGAACAGCAAACTGCTGTGAATTGCTTCACTGACACACTGAAAAAATGGAGGCCAGAAATGGCAGTATTTTCTGACAACGTATATGTGATCTGTGTGACGGAGAAAACACAGTTTTAAATAGCTGGATTTCTAGCGCTCTAATATGGAAAGGACCTGGCTGTATTCTGCAGTGCCAACAAGCAAATGGCGCAGAAAAACTGTGTTCTCTGGATTGCTTTATAAGCAAATAATGAGGATTAAGATCCAAAGAAAAGTATTCCTCGCCCCTGAGACCTGGGCCTTTGTATAGAAATATCTAACAGCAGCAGAAGGCAGAATTGGAATGGAGCCTCTTGTGCTATATGCACTGCAGTCTGCTATATACCCTGCCTGCCTGCCTATATACACTGCCTGCCTGATATCTCTGCAGATGGATTAGTCCTCAGAAGGACTGTTTGTTGAGATAGATATGTGTAATGTGCGGTTTTTCTCACTACACTACCTAATGCACGATCAAATCTCTCCCTAACGCAGCAGCAGCTCTCCCTACACTGTCTGATCCAGAGTGACTGTGATGAGCATGGCGGTGCCAGGTCAGATATAGACCTGATGACGCTGTGCAGCCAGCCAATCACTGTAATGCCCACAACCAACATGGCTATGGCATTACAGTGCATGGCAGGCAATCACTGTATGTTCATTGGCTCTGTAAAGAGCGCCAAACATGCAGGGAGGGGACCCGACTTCCCGCCCGACCAACCCGGAAATACTCGGTGAGCGCAGAGCATCTGGAGCAGTGAGATACTCGGGCAAGCACCGAGCAGTAGCGAGCATGCTCGCTCATCACTAGTTGTCATTAAGATTTAAAAAGAGAAAACACAGAAATGTGACAGTAAATGGCTTCCCCCAACCAATAACCATGAGTGGAGAAAAAGTGTTTTTGTTATCATTCATTTTCTCTGAAACAAGGCCAAGAAAGGAAAAATTCTGCCGGGGTATGTAAACTTTTGAGCAGAACTGTATATGCGCCAGCCCCAGTGTCTCCTATTCTATGTACTCCAGCCCCAGTGTCTCCTATTCTATATACTCCAGCTTCTTCTGTGATGTATATGCTCTAGCCCCAATGTATCCTGTGATGAATATACGCCAGCCCCAGTGTCTCCTATTCTAAATACTCCAGCCCCAGTGTCTCCTATTCTATATACTCCAGCTTCTTCTGTGATGTATATGCTCTAGCCCCAATGTATCCTGTGATGAATATACGCCAGCCCCAGTGTCTCCTATTCTATATACTCCAGCTCCAGTGTCTTCTGTGACGTAGCTAATGTAGCCCTAATGTCTCTTATGCAGAGGCGTCGCATGATAAAGTAGTGAGACACAAGCTCCCTGCCCTATCACTATCTCTTTCATATGCCACAGATCGCCATAGGCCTGCGGTTAACGAGATGTCAGCATACTCACGCAGGTGGCTCGGTGACATCATTGCATCGCTCTGCTCTGCTGTCCCGCCATGGAAGAGGAGACAGAGGCCGTGATGTAGGGAATCAGGATTAAGTGAGAATAAACGTTATTTTTTTTTTTAAATGATTGGGCAGTGGAGCCATCCTACTATATATCTGGAGTAGTGGGTCCATCATACTACATATGGAGTAGTGGGGCCATTATACTATATGTATGTGGGGCAGTGGGACCATCATAGTATATACAGGTGCATCTCACTAAATTAGAATATCTTCAAAAAGTTAATTGATTCCAGTTCTTCAATACTGTTTCAGTATGCTCCACAATCATGAGGAAGACTGCTGACTTGACAGATGTCCAGAAGGCAGTCATTGACACACTCCACAAGGTCCTAGAGTTCCAATTTTCATTTGGAAATCAAGGTCCCAGAGTCTGGAGGAAGAGTGGAGAGTCCACAATCCAAGCTGCTTGAGGTCTAGTGTGAAGGCTCCACAATCAGTGATGGTTTGGGGGGCCATGTCATCTGCTGGTGTAGGTCCACTGTGTTTTATCAAGACCAAAGTCAGCACAGCCGGCTACCAGGACATTTTACAGCACTTCATGCTTGCCTCTGCCCACAAGCTTTTTGGAGATGGAAATGTCATTCTCCAGCAGGACTTGGCCCCTGTCCACACGGCCAAAAGTACCAATACCTGGTTTACACACAACAGTATCACTGTGCTTGATTGGCAGCAAACTCGCCTGACCTTAACCCCATAGAGAATCTATTATAGAGAATCTATGGGGTATTGTCAAGAGGTAGATGAGAGACACCAGACCCAACAATGCAGATGAGCTGAAAGACAGCTTTTTGTATTGAAGAACTGAAATAAATTAACTTTTTGATGATATTCTAATTTAGTGAGATGCACCTGTATATGGAGCAGTGGGACCATCATGCTATATATATGGAGGAGTGGGGGCATCATACTAAATATAGAGCAGTGTGTGTGTGTCACCCCAGGCCTGGATGCCACAAACAATAATCTGTTTCTGAAAGCAGGAGGGAGGTCCCCTGGTTAGGGACTATTAGCATACAGCACCTCCTGTCCCAGGCCAGCAGGGGGAGCTGGCTGCCCCTATAAAAGCTGGAACTGGGGGCAGGGTTAGAGAGAACTGGAAGACCTAGCTCAGGAGTGAGACTAGTCCCAGAGAAGGAGGGACAGTTCAGCTGTAGCTGAGGAGTCCGTGAGGCACAGGAGAAACTGCAAGCCAGGAACAGAGGCGACGAGAGCCGGTCCTGGCAGAGAACCAATCTACCGGACATTGGGGTCCGAGGCTGTCAGGGTTACAAGCCCAGCAGCAGAGAACCAACCTGCGAGGGATTTCAGGTCCCTTGGCCTAAGAAGCCTGGAGGCTCCGCCACACAGAGGGACCAGTACATCGAGGAGCAAGCAACAGGTACCCAAGGCCTGAGTCGCAAGCCATACAGGAGAGAAGTACACGGCCAGCTCAGGGACGTGGGCTATTACACCACGAAAAGGGGGATAGTCAGAAAGAGCATAGAGAGAACGGTAGGCCTACACACTCACCCTGACCAGTGGGGCTCGCCCGAATGCTCTCAGACACCCAGGCCCATTCCTAACCGGTACTGTTGGGTCATTAATAATATCTACAATAAAGACCCTGAACTGTTTGAAGCAGACTCTGAACTATTACTATTGCGGCCTGCACTATCACCCCCAACATCCACCTACACTGCCCTGAGGCTACACTCTTCCCGTGGGGAATTATCCTACCCCTGTGCTGCACACCAACACCAGCCTCAGCGGTCTGCCTTGCAGCAGCGGTTATCTCCAATCGCAATCCACGGGTGGCGTAGTCGGACATTCAAAACACTGATAAATAGACTGCCACCATTTGGTCTGACCACCCTGAGCCACGGGATCGGGTTGCCACTACTACCCCCATCAGCACCGTACACTAGAAGGCCCGGTTCCGGGTACCCCACGGCCCAGGGGGCGAGTCATGTGCATCAAATTATACATACACATATGGGGCAGTGGGGCTTCATACTATATACAGGTGCTTCTCACAAAATTAGAATATCATCAAAAGTTAGTTTATTTCAGTTCTTCAATGCAAAAAGTGAAACTCCTATATTATATAGAGTCATTACACACAGAGTGATCTATTATATAGAGTCATTACACAGAGGGATCTATTATATAGAGTCATTACACACGGAGGGATCTATTATATAGAGTCATTACACACAGAGGGATCTATTATATAGAGTCATTACACACAGAGGGATCTATTATATAGAGTCATTACACACAGAGGGATCTATTATATAGAGTCATTACACACAGAGGGATCTATTATATAGAGTCATTACACACAGAGGGATCTATTATAGAGTCATTACACACAGAGGGATCTATTATATAGAGTCATTACACACAGAGGGATCTATTATATAGAGTCATTACACACAGAGGGATCTATTTTAAGTGTTTATTTCTGTTAATGTTGATGATTATGGCTTACAGCCAATGAAAACACAAAAGTCATTATCTCAGTAAATTAGAATACTTCATAACAACAGCTTGAAAAATGTTTTTAAAATCCGAAAAGCTGGCCTACTGAAATGTATGTTTAGTAAATGCCCTCAATACTTGGTCGGGCTCCTTGTGCATCAATTACTGCATTAATGCGGCAATGTGGCATGGAGGCGATCAGCCTGTGGCGCTGCTGAGGTGTTATGGAAGCCCAGGTGGCTTTGATAGCAGCCTTCAGCTCATCTGTATTGTGGGGTCTGGGGTCTCATCTTCCTCTTGACAATACCCCATAGATTCTCTATAATAGATTCTCTATGGGGTTAAGGTCAGGCGAGTTTGCTGCCAATCAAGCACAGTGATACTGTTGTGTGTAAACCAGGTATTGGTACTTTTGGCAGTATGGACAGGGGCCAAGTCCTGCTGGAGAATGACATTTCCATCTCCATAAAGCTTGTGGGCAGAGGGAAGCATGAAGTGCTGTAAAATGTCCTGGTAGACGGCTGCGCTGACTTTGGTCTTGATAAAACACAGTGGACCTCCACCAGCAGATGACATGGCTCCCCAAACCATCACTGATTGTGGAGACTTCACACCAGACCTCCAGCAGCTTGGATTGTGGCCTCTCCACTCTTCCTCCAGACTCTGGGACCTTGATTTCCTAATGAAATGCAAAATTTACTTTTCATCTGAACACAACACCTTGGGCCACTGAGCATCAGTCCAGGTCTTTTTCTCTTTGGCCCAGGTAAGACGCTTCTGGCGTTGTCTATTGGTCATGAGGGGCTTGACACAAGCAATGCGACACTTGTAGCCCATGTCCTGGATACGTCTGTGTGTGGTGGCTCTTGAAGCAGTGACTCCAGCAGCAGTCCACTCCTTGTGAATCTCCCCCAAATTTTTGAATGGCCTTTTCTTAGCAATCCTTTCAAGGCTGCGGTTATCCCGGTTGCTTGTGCACCTTTTTCTACCACACTTTTTCCTTCCACGTCCATTAATATGCTCGGATACAGCACTCTGTGAACAGCTGCTTCTTTAGCAATGACCTTTTGTGGCTTACCCTCCTTGAGGAGTGTGTCAATGACTGCCTTTTGGACATCTGTCAAGTCAGCAGTCTTGCCCATGATTGTGGAGCCTACTAAAACAGACTAAGGGACCTTTTTAAATGCTTAGGAAGCCTTTGCAGGTGTTTCTTGTTAATTCTAATTTACTGAGATAGTGACTTTTGTGTTTTCATTGGCTGTAAGCCATAATCATCAACATTAGCAGAAATAAACACTTAAAACAGATCACTCTGTTTGTAATGACTCTGTATAATATATGAGTTTCACTTTTTGGATTTAAGAACTGAAATAAATTCACTTTTTGATGATATTCTAATTTTCTGAGAAGCACCTGTATGTAGCAGTGCGGCAATTATACTATATACAGTCAGGAGTATAAGTACTTGATACACTGATAATTTCGAAAGTTTTTCCACCTACAAAGAATGAAGAGGTCTGTTTTGTTCTACTTAACTGCTGCAACTTGGACCTTTAACAGGATTTATATTTCACCTATGAGAAAGCATACTATGTGTATTTGGCAGATTAACTCAGGCTTGTTTATGATAAACTGAATACCTGGATTGGAGTCCTATTTTTATACAGAATATTGACTATTAATGCTGGCAGAGTAAGTCTTAGGCTATATTCACACTAGGTGTTTTTTTCTGCAGCAAAACATAATCTCTTGGCAGGAAAGAAGTAGCGTCAAAAACGCAGGTTTTGGTGTGTTTTTTTGCAGTGGTTCTTGGTGCATTTTTGGTGCGTTTTTCAGGATCCCAAAGTTCAGCTTTGCTTCCACCATAGACACATGAAAACAGGTCACCATTGCAAGACATATGTTCATGAAAAAGTACACATTACAAATGTAACAGGGGGCGGGTGGGGGGTGAATTGGTCTGGAATGGTTTATCTAAGACCCTGGCAGTGCATTGAATTTGTAGGACACTATTTACTTTCACATTATGGTTTGCCATTGAGTTGCTCAGGCATTGTTCATTTTCACACCTCCCTGGGCCACACGTGTTGTTCAATCTCACACCTAGCTCAACCAATGTTTACTTTGTAGGCATCACTAATTTAATTAAACTGTAATAATCCAAGCTGCTATCTCAGGTGACCAAGACAAGATGGTTTAAACTTGGGAAAATCACAAGAATAAATGTGTGTCACATACTTGCTTTTTTCACTAAAAACGCAGCAAAATGTTCACACTAGGCTTTTTTTCAGCATTTTTTTCCACCACCCTTTTTTTTAATGGGTGAAAAACGCTGAAACAAGTGACATACTCTATTGCAAAAAGCCATGGAAAGCACAAAATACTGAGGACAAATAAGCAAGCTTTGTGCATGAGATTTCGGAAATCTCATAGACTTTGTTGGTACTGTAAAACGCAGCTGAAAATTTGCATAAAAAAGCCCGCTAAAAAAACGTCTAGTGTGAATATAGCCTTGTATAACGGTTCGCCAATGAGTTAGGATATATGACCACGATGCAGAAATGCTGCGGATTTTTCCTAAGCGTTTCTGCATCTCCCTGGGTTGTCAAGCGCTTTGCCAAGTGATTTTAGCATCACTTGGAAAAGTGCTTGACAACTTGGTCACACTATATAATTCCATGCAACCGTCATGGATTTATATAGTGTGACCAAGTTACAATGCTGCAAATGCAGCATCAATAATGAAAAAAAAAGAATAATAATGGTGAAAAATAAAAAAAAAACATTATACTCATCTTCCGATGGTCCTCGATCTCCTTCTCCGGTGCGTCCGGTGTCTTTGGCGGATCACGGTGCTGTAAAAGGACCTTTCATGACGTCATTTAGTCATGTGACAGGTCACGCAACCGCCGATGTCAGCGGTCACGTGACCTGTCACATGACTAAATGGCATCATGGAAGGTCCTTTTACCACCGCGAGCAGCCGAAGAGCCAGCAGCACCGCCGGGAGCAGACAGGGGCCATCAGAAGGTAAGTATATGTTTATTTTTTATTTTAATTCTATTTTAACTACAGGTACTATGGAACCCGGGTCTGGAGGAGAGTCTCTTCATCTCCAGACCCGGGTACCATCCACGCATTGAGTCGCATAATATCCACATGTGTATTTGTAGTCATGCGGATGTTATGCGTTCCAATGCAAGTCAATGGCGGCTAAATCGCAGCGACTCTGCAAAATTAAAGGACGTGCTGCGGATTTTTACGCAATGATAATCCGCAGCGGAAATCTCCGCGGCATGTGAACAGCACATGCGGATTATCATTGGGGACCATTGCAGACCTATCACCAAGCGTTTTTTAAGTGTTTCCGCAGCGAAAGTTACGCTGCAGAAACGCCTAAAAAACGCATAGTGGGCACACAGCCTTAAAAGTTCTATGGTGAAGAAAAACACGTGAGATAATAAATGCGAAATATACAATATTTCCCATAATATGACTGAGGATATCTTTAGGGTGTATTCACTGTTTTTTCTTCTGCAGCAATAAATGCTGTGTTTTACAGCACCATCTTAGTGAATGACATTTCTGAAATCTCATTCACATGCTGTTTTTTTTGCATTTTTTTAAAATCTGCAGCTTGTCAAGTCTTTCAGAGGTTTTGCAGCATTTTTCACCCATTCAAATGAATGGAAAAAAAAACACAAGTAAAAACACCTGAATTTTAAGCAGCGTTTTTCCTGCCTCCTTTGATTTTTGAGGTAGAAAAAAAATACTGCCAAAATCCAACTTGTGAACACACCTTTATCCTGGTTGTGTTCTAATTGGATATAAAATAGAACGGCCATGATAACATGGGTAGTTAATTGTATGGTGTTTTCACATTAAATATTACCAGGCCGCATTCTATTTGCGCAGAGCTGCTCCGTGAAGATTCTATCACAAGATTCCGTGATGACATCACAGGTGATGGTGACATCACTGCTCACAGTCGCTATATATGCAATGCACATAGGCTCACCCGTGCCTTTCTTGGCTCTATAGTGACTGATAGCACTTGCAGTTTTTCACTATGGCTGGAATTGTTTTGGACATTCCTCAGGTAAAACTATTGATGATCCTTATGATCAATCGTCCTAACAGTGTGCTTCTACCACCCGATGGCGTCCTCAGCTTCACTCACCGGCTGGTGATGGAGCTAGTAAAGGATTGCCTGACCAAACACCGACAACGTCGTCTAACGTCAGACTATCTGACGGATTTACTTCAGAACATCAGGACATTACTACACCAGGTAAGTGGCGGACACTCTGCACAGAACATCTCAATATTAACAGATAATAATGGAGGGATAGAAGCTTTTTCTTCTAATATATCGTTTTTTGCAGACCATAAGACGCACCAAAATTTTTTGGGAGGTAAATAGGAAAAACATTTATTATAATAAAATGGGGGTCTGTCTTATAGTCCGAATTTTCGGTTGCTTACTGAGGGGGGGTGGTGGCAGTGGAGCGAGGTCACAGGAGGCAGAGTCGCTGCTGCAGGAAGTCGGCAGTAGGAGTGGGGCGCTGCTGCGGGCTCCAAGCTGGGAGGAGCGGGGTGTCCAGAAGGTACGAGGCTGCGGGCCCTGGGCTTCAAGGAAATGTTAGCGGTAATTCAGGAGGGGAGGCCCTGCTCTGCTTATTGATTTCTCTGCAGTGGGCTTCAAGAAGTAGGCTGCTGGAGATGGCCAATACGCAGTTTGAGATCTCAGCTCCTCATTGAGCCGAGATCTAAATCTGCACATGCACTGCCTCCAGCGGCCATTTGCCTGAAGCCCACCGCCAGAAATTCAATGGGCAGAGCGGGGACTCCCCTTCTAAATCACCGCTAACATTTCCTTGAAGCCCAGGGCCCGCAGCCTCGCACGTCCTGGACACCCCGCTGGCCCGCAGGAGCGCCCCACTTCTACTGCTGGCTTCCTGCAGCAGTGACCCCACCTCCTGTGACCTCACTCCACCACAGCCACCCCCCTGGTAAGCTACATTCAGACAATTATTATTATTAATAATCTGTCTGATATGCTGGGGTGGAGAGTTCCAGAGTAGGGGGGATGCACGGGAGAAATCTTGTATGCGATTGTGGGAAGAGGAGATAAGAGGGGAGTAGAGAAGAAGATCTTGTGAGGATCGGAGGTTGCGTGCAGGTAAGTACCGGGAGACTAGGTCACAGATATATGGAGGAGACAGGTTGTGGGTGGCTTTGCATGCCAAGGTTAGGGTCTTGAACTGGAGTCTCTGGGTAATGTGGAGCCAGTGAAGGGATTGGCGGAGCGAGGGGAAAAGCCAGGGAATAGCGGGGGGACAGGTGGATTAGTCAGACAGCAGAGTTTAGGATAGATTGGAGGGGTGCGAGAGTGTTAGAAGGGAGGTCAAAAATTTTGGAAAAAAAGGCATCTTATAGTCCAAAAAATACGGTAAAACACAACGAGTCCCCAAATACAGTATGTAGTCATTGTATCTGCAGACAGAGAACCGATGTCACATACAATTTCCGCCTCCATTCTGATCGCTCTCATCTCAAAATTCTCCTTTCCATTTTTCCTTCTTTATAGGCTGAAGAAAGATCTCAGACTGAAGATTTGGCTGTCTTTAAAGAACTGGCCGAAAAAGTCCTGTCTATACTAGAACGCTCATTGGAACGCCCGGTAAGGATCAATATTAATAGACGTATCTTAATCCACCGTATCTGAGGAGACTTTCTGAGAAAAGGTCTGAAGATGGCGCGGGATTTGTATCGTTACAATTGGTGCATCTGTAAATGTTGGTTTAGTCCTTCATGATTTATGTATTTGGTGATTTAGTGAAATCTTCCACATAGTAATTATATATATTATATCTATCAGGAAACAACAGGAGGCGACGCCAAATATGGGCAAAATGTGACCCCGAAAATCCCTGACCCTAATAGGAGTCAGCCGGAGCTGAACAGCGATCTGATTACAGGTGAGCGATCACCCGACCTTCTACAAGGAATATCCAGATATTACAGAGGACGGAGGATAATGTTAGATTTACTCTCTACTCTGTGTAATGGGAACCTGGCAGCACATTGTTACATATAGAAGTAGTGGTGTGACGGTATAGGCCATTGTCCCCTAATAATAATTGTTTGTAGAAATCCAATGTGCCAGTCAGGAGAAATGTAAAGTAGACACCATATTCAAATTAGAATGGAAGTGCACTGGGGGCGTGAAAGAAGAAATCCAAGTGCAGTGACACGCCCCCAGTGCACTTCCAGGCTAATTTGCAAATCTCTCCTATGTTTCAGCTCTCTTACCATCACTCATATGTGCAGCGTGGGTGGGGGCTTCCTCATTCATGTGCTGGAGGGTCCATTCTGCAGTGCTATAGCAAGTAACATGAAATAAATTAAATTTAAATTGCATTACTGCTCTAGAAAATGGGAAAAAACTAAGATACTGAGCACATAATTTTGCCAATTCATGAATGCCCAGCAGCCAATGACAAGGCGATCTTTTTGTTGGAATCCTCTCCTAATGTGAATCCTCTCCTAGGCTGAAGCCTACATTTATATGGGTAGGTAGGATCCTGTTGTAATTAAAACCACCCCGGGCTGATGGGTGGAGATAGGTTCCCAGCAAAAAAGGTCGCCTTGCCGTGACTGCTGGGCATGCATCGAGCAAAAGAAGGTCGCCTTGCCGTGGCTGCTAGGCATGCACCCAGCAAAACAAGGTCGCCTTGTCGTGACTGCTGGGCATGCACCCAGCAAAAGAAGGTCGCCTTGTCGTGACTCCTGGGCATGCACCCAGCAAAAGAAGGTCGTCTTGCCGTGACTGCTGGGCGTGCACCCAGCAAAAAAAAAGGTCACCTTGCCGTGGCTACTTGGCATGCACCCAGAAAAAGAAGGTCGCCTTGCCGTGGCTGCTGGCCATGCATGAATTGGCCAAATTATGCGCTAAGTATCTTCCTTTTATCCTATTTTATACAGCAGTAATGCAATTCAAATTTCATTTATTTCATGTTTACATGCTATAGCGTTACAGAGTGCAACTTTGTTAGTTATGTATTTGGATGGCTACTCTTAGTATGCACCTGTTCACACCCATTTTCTTTTCGGAAGTGATGGTCAGTCTTTTGTTATTTATGAAGGGGTTCCTCCATCATTTACATTACATTTATCTATGGATTCCCCGTATATTCTCATATTTAGAATCCCCATATAACGAGTATTAATCCCATTTACAGACATCTTGTCATTTCTCCGTTATATTGCTGTATTATCTATGTAGGAATAATATCCTCTAATACATTTCATTTCTTCATCATTATTTTAGAAACAACTGAGCTGTCGAATCCTAACAATGGAATTAGTGAGATCCCGGAGATCCAAGAATCCGTAAGTATCATAGAGGGGGATGCGTGTGTGTCATCAGATCATGGGGTGTGAATGACTCGTCCAGTATTATCCCCCATACAACCATGGTACGTCTCTATTCTAAGTGTAGATGACCCTATGGTGTTAATTACATGTGAATTACAGGGAATCTGTCACCAGGTTTATGCTATTTGGTCTGAGAGAAGCATGATGCAGGGACAGAGACCCTGATTCCATGTGTTGATTACTTTACTCGGTGGAGCAGTTGTGATAAAATCACTATTTTTTTCTGCTGCAGAGCTCTGAATGCTGAGTCTTGTATAACCCCGCCCACACCATTGATTGGCAGCTTTCTGTGTACACTGTGCATAGGCAGAAAGCTGCTAATCAGTGGTGGAGGCAGGGGTACAGAGCAATAGGACTACCTGGCTAGACAGATAGTCTTCTAGTGATAATCTACTGATTTTATTGAAACAGCCACACACAGCCTAGTAAGTAACACATCACTGGAATCAGGGTCTCTGCCCCTACATCATGGTGCTTTCAGAATACATAGCAAACACCTGGTGACAGATTACCTGTAAGTCCTCCTCTGTGTGATCTCCCACATTATCCAGAATGTTATAGTAATGTATGATGACCGTTGCAGGGCGGCTCCAGGATTTCGTGGGCCCTGGGCGAAAGAGTCTCAGTGGCCCCTTTAACACATACCACGATTCATGATGCACAGATACCGCAGATAAATATATATATATATATATATATATATATATATATATATATATATATAGTACAAGGCCGAAGATTTCACTTCTTACATTACATGAGCGATATCTATTGTAAATTCCACAATAACTCAGAAAGCGGCGAATCCTCACAGCTCACAGTGCAGACCGGACAGTAATGTCCTCCACACAGTATAATGGCACCACATAGTCCTCTATACCGTATTATGAGCTCCATATATTGCTCCATATAGAATAATGGACCCCATAAAATGCTCCACGCAGGCTGTGCCCCCATATAATGCCCCATGCAGGCTGTGACCCCACACATAATGCCCCATGCAGGCTGTGCCCCCCACATAATGCCCCATGCAGGCTTTGACCCCCCACATAATGCTTCATGCAGGCTGTGACCCTCACATAATGCCCCATGCAGGCTTTGACCCCCCACATAATGCCCCATGCAGGCTGTGCCCCCCCCACATAATGCCCCTTGCAGGATGTCCCCCTCCCACATAATGGCCCATGCAGGATGTCACCCCCCATATAATTCCCCATGCAGAATGTCCCTCCCACATAATGCCCCATGCAGGCTGTGCCCCCCACATAATGCCCCATGCAGGCTGTGCCCCCCCACATAATGGCCCATGCAGGATGTCACCCCCCATATAATTCCCCATGCAGGATGTCCCCTCCACATAATGCCCCATGCAGGATGTCCCACCCCACATAATGCCCCATGCAGGATGTCCCCCACACATAATGCCCCATGCAGGATATCCCCCCCACATAATGCCCCATGCAGGATGTCACCCCCCATATAATTTCCCATGCAGGATGTCCCCCCCCCACATAATGCTCCATGCAGGATGTCCCACCTCACATAATGACCCATACAGGATGTCACCCCCCATATAATGCCCCATGCAGGATGTCACCCCCCCATATAATGCCCCATGTAGGATGTCACCTCTCACCCCATATATTGGCCCATGCAGGATGTCACCTCTCACCCCATATAATGCCCCATGCAGGATGTCACTTCTCCCCCCATATAATACCCCATGCAGGATGTCACTCCCCCCATATAATGCCCCATGCAGGATGTCACCCCCCATATAATGCCCCATGCAGAATGTCACCTCTCACCCCATATAAAGCCCTATGCTGGATGTCACTCCCCCCCCCCATATAATGACCCATGCAGGATGTCACTTCTCCCCCTCATATAATACCCCATGCAGGATGTCACCCCCCTATATAATGCCCCATGCAGGATGTCCCCCCCATATAATGCCTCATGTAGGATGTCACCTCTCACCCCATATAATGCCCCATGCAGGATGTCACTCCCCCCCATATAATGCCCATTGCAGGATGTCACTTCTCCCCCCCATATAATACCCCACGCAGGATGTCCCTACCTCCCCCCCATATAATGCCCCATGCAGGATGTCACTTCTCCCCCCATATAATGCCCCATACCTCCATACATAAAAAAAAAAATTCAAATGCTCACCTCACTGCTCACCAGCTGTGGAGAGGTAAGTATTGTGCCGGCCGTGGTCCTGGGCAAGCATTGAGGGGGGGGGAGCAAGGCCCGCCTACTCAGGGCCCCGGCACTTGCCTGGGTGTGCAGGGTGCTAGCGCCATGTCTGCCCAGCGTCCGGTTTGTATCCTCCCAACATCATATCAGTGTAAATCATCTGGGACATAATATGGGGGGAGAAGTTTTTGCATCTGTAACTTTTTTCCTGCATCTTCAATAAATCAGTATTATTTCTTATTCTTTTATAGAGCGTGATGGATTCATTGGTTCCGGCGAGAAAGCCGCATATGACCGACTATGAAACTTCCAAACTCATCAGCAGTGGAAATTTTGGGTGAGATTTCTGTTGCCATAATCCACATTTCTCAGGGTTCCCTATGACAATGCTTCTGCCCCTGCACTCTGCCATTCAGTGTTATCATAGGGAAATTATGTGATCTGTAGCAAATCAAACTGTAAGGAAAGCGATTTAAATAATATAATTACATATAATATAATATATAATAATATAATATTATTACATTCGCCTGTGCTAGACTCTCATCTGTTCTTATGCTGCCTCCTCCACCTGAGCTTTTCTGCTCTCCACTCTGATCTTTGTTTTGATGGGGGGGGCTCCATTATGAAGCTGATCAGAGAAGTTGGCTACACATGGTCACATGAAGGGTGACACCATATTGACGTCAATGACATCTACACCCTCCACCATGACCATGTGGGCCCAATCACTGGCCTCAGCAGCAGAAGAGAGCCCTGGAGCACATTCATTTTGGACCAATTTTATTTGCACTAAATTGTATTTGGTCAGTTATAGCGAATCTGCCCAAAGAGAATTTCAGTAGATTCTCGTATCTATAATGTGACCTGGGTGATGGCTCCGGCAGAAGTGGCATTGTGGAGACCTCCAATAGGTGATCTATGTAGTGCTATTTTATGTATTTCTAGATGTGGATTTATAGTGTCGGCCAGACTTCTAGTATTAAACATATGCAAATTGTCTCTTCTGAGAGGAAGCAAACTAGAACTCCACCTATAGGAAGTAGCAATCCTAAAAGTCTATATCGACCCTTTAACAAGTCTTGTCACATGACTTAGGATAATAGCCAAAACCAAAATCTCAATTTGCAGGAACTGTGTTCTGGGGTACTGCCCCTCTTCAGTGCAAAGTGTGAGATATGGTTTGACTGGGTGAGAGGTGTCTGACCGGTATCCAAGGGGTTGACATTTCTCCTTGCGGACATGAGGAGACTTTTAAGCCACAATGCTCCTCTGGGAAATAGGATTGCTACTTCCCATAGGTGGCACTAGGGTGCTAGTTCTCTTCCTCTCTGAAAAGAGACAATTTGCATATTTCCCAGAAGAGCATTGCAGCTTAAAAGTCTCCTCACCTTGACATGCTTAACATGGCTTTTTCCGCAAGGAGAAACGTTACCGCTTGGATCCCGGTCAGATGCCTCTTACCCAGCCAAACCATATCTCACACTTTGCACTGATGAGTGCTTGTACCCCAAAACATAGTGTCTGAAAATTGAGATTTTGGTTATGGCTATTATTCCATGTCATGTGATAAGGCTCGTTAAAGGGTCGATATTGACTTTTAGGATTACTACTTCCTATAGGTGGCACTAGAGTTCTAGTTCTCTTCCTCTCTGAAGAGACAATTTGCATATTTCCCAGAGGATCATTGAGGCTTAAAAGTCTCCTCACCTTGACAAGCTTAACATGTCACTCTCCGCAAGGAGAAATGTTACCAGGATACCAGTATTAAACATATAATGATTTCTATATATGGATTATTAATAAGGATTTATTATAACCGATGGATTCTCCTTCTCTCCAGGGCCGTCTACTTAGTGCATCATAAAGACTCACACCAGACCTTTGCTATGAAGAAAATGGCTAAGCGGAACCTAAATACTGCACAGAGATTGGAATGGGCCTTTCTGGAGAGGGACATCTTAACATTTGCTGATTGTCCCTTTGTGGTCTCCATGCTCTGCTCCTTTCCAACTAGATCTCACCTGTGTATGGTCATGGAGTATGTAGGAGGTAAGACACATCTATTGTATTATATTCAGCCCATGTCTGCTTTCATCTTATCACTGCTCATATCATTAGGACATTGTTGGTTACATCCCCACAGAGCATTTACTATAGGTTATCTATTACCAAGATGCTCGTAAATTCATTGATCTTGGAGCAGGGGCGCTATGGGGCTCATCAGTCGGAGGGGGTCTGTCGACGCTCAGTAGTGGGCAGCATCCCTCCACCTGTCATCACAATTTCAGCGGTATTTGCTTCTTCAAGGAGGTGGGGCTGGTGGGGGCAAAAATACTGAGTAGGTGGCTAGTAGGGGCCAAAATACTGAAAGGGGGCCGTATGACTAGATATGGGGGGACTGTGAATGCTGAGTGGAGGTCATCATATTAAGTGGGGTGCTGTGGGGGTCCTCACTCTGTATGGAGGCCCCCATTCTGTGTGGGGACATCATACTGAGTGGGGAGTTATGCGGACCATTATATTGTGTGAGGGACTGTGGGAACCATTATCCTGAGTGGGAGGGTTGCTGTGGGTGCCATCACACCGAGTAGGGGGTTGTGGCTGGCCTCCTTCTAAGTGGTGGCCTCCTTAGGAGGATTCACTGTGGGGATACCATACTCATTGAGTGTGGGTGTGGGCATTTTTGGGAGCATCATACTCTAAAATGGCCATAAAAGTTGTATTGCTGGTGAGAACACCAAGCTGCTTCAACAGGGATATAAATATATTTATTTTTTATTTTTTAGGGTGGGGGGCAATTACAACTTTTGATATGGGGTCTTGTGATTTCTATGTACGCCATTATCTGTGTGATCTCCCCAGGATGTTTCCGCTCACTGCTCATTATACATCATGGTTATCTGCTCGTGGTATATCATGGTCATCTGCTGTATAAACCCCTCACCGGTCATATTTCCTTTCTTCTATAGGTGGAGACTGTGGGACCCTTCTAAGCACCAGGGGTCCTTTCTCTGTCCCCATGGCCCGCTTGTACTTTGCAGAGGCGGTACTTGCCGTGGAATACCTGCATAGTTACGGTGTGGTGCACAGAGACCTGAAGCCGGAAAAGTAAGTGCCCCCGTAGTATAATAAAGTGGGGAAAGTTGTCATTTATTATCATTCAGTCTGTGAGGCTAAAACCATCTTCTCTTTTGCAGCCTCCTGATTACATCTACTGGACATATTAAAGTTACCGATTTTGGGATTTCAAAACTTGGTCTAATGATACCGAAAACTAACACCTACAAGGAATTAGCAGTGGACATCTCCAGAGAGTTCCAGGACCGTGAGGTCAGCATCACCTACAAGAACTTAGCTTGTTATTTGCAAATCTCATCACACTATTGTCTCTTCTCTACGTTCTTCCTTTCTAGAGAACTTTTCCACTAATATTTTATCTTCTGCATTGTGTTTTAACGATGATAACTTGTCATAATAATTGTTTCATCGATTCTCATCTCTATGTTCTGTTGGTTTCCAGTTCTGTGGCACCCCATGTTACATAGCCCCAGAGATCATCCTGAAAGAAGGCTATGGAAGACCTGTTGACTGGTGGTCATTGGGGATCATCCTGTATAAATTCCTGCTGGGATGTGTACCATTTGATGCTGATTCCCTCACTGAGCTTTATAAAAGGGTTGTCATTGGTGAGTAGAATAATCCGATCATTGCGTTGATTGGTTACATTTGTTTAGTTATTTCCTTTGCTTTATGTTACAGTCCAGTAAAGAGGTTTTATTTTCTGTAATTTTCTATGTAACAGGAGAACTAATTTGGAATTGTGATCGCGCTCCACCCCTGGATGCTCAGAATCTCATCACTGAGCTGCTCAGAAGAAATCCTGTGCGTAGACTTGGGACAGGTAACAGATATACTAGTATTAATATTCCCTTATTAGACCAAGGACATATCGCTCATGTCCATGAAGATCAGCATTTCTCTATCAGCTCATCTACTGTATTTCTAGTTCTCCACACTAAGACTTTCAGTTTATTTCCTTCATGTCGGCTCAGTTTTGTCATTAGTTCAGATTACGATAAACTGTTCAGATATGGAGCCATCCCTGACTATGTCCGCATCACTTTTGTTTTTCTTTTTCTAGGAGGAGCATTTGAGATCAAGGTTCATCCATTCCTGAGTGACTTGGACTTTGACAACATTCTGAGCCAGGAGCTGGAGTATGTTCCTCAGCTTGTTTCAGACGCAGACACCAGCTTATTTATCAGTAAGTAGAAGGAGACGTCATCTAGACTAAGCGACTGTTTGTCTCATCTTCCCTAATATGTGATCATCTGTTCCCATTAATATTAGTGATAAATAGTGACTGTGTTATACTGACAACCTCTAATAATACTTCATTACCTATTTCTTGTAGATCATTCTGATATAAACAAACATCTGGTCTCAAAGGATGAGGAAGGCACAAGTGAGAACAATGAGAGCCTTGACTTCCAAAATTTTACGTCATCTTCTGAAAAGCTTTGTAAAGTAAGTATGTGATTAATAAATCCAAAACATGTAAAAAAAATGTAAAACAACTCTAAAAGTACATAAAAAAAATATTTTATATCTTATTTTTATCCGTATTTAGCTCTGTATCATCGCTACCAGGATGGTGAACAATGAGGATCCCAATGCCCCTCCAGAGTATACACCAGAAACCAACACAAACATCTCAGAAATGTGAGTAGATTATAAAGGGTCATTACTTCATTACTGGGAGTTCCAGGCTGATCTATGTACACAACACCAAATATAGGACATAAATATCAGAATATCAAATGCAGCATTCACCGCTTCATGGTTAACGGTCATTGTACTTTTGGCTTCAGAAAATGCAGAAGATAACAGCCCATAATTGTGGCAGGTCATGCATTTTTAGCACTGCCTACTCTGTAGGAGAGCTGTAGTATTACTTGCCAGCCATTCTTGGTAGTTGTGTTCTGATCCATGGAAGGTAGTTTTGAGCAGAAAACCTTCCCCACTATGACAGTCATATGTCCTATTAGGCCTTATAGTCAGTGTTCTTATAGTGAGACAACCCATTTTATACTGTGTTTACTTACGATTTACATGTTTTTCTTCTTCAAACAGGCAGAAAGAATCTGTTCCTGTATGTAATACAGACGATGCTGTTACCATCTTGCCACCCTCGTCCCCATTGCCAGGTATGTACATGTCTACAGCACCAACAATGTGAATGTTGACTTCAAGGCTCAAATATTTCCACATGGTTTTTCTGGTCTACTATGTTATCCATGTTTCATGGATCTCAGCTATGTTGACCATGGGTTCGTACTGTATCCCTATTTCCTTAATTTTGTACAGGAGTTTTTTTTCATGTATTCTGTATATTACGTTGCATCATCTATTAACCTAGTGAGATATAGCGACTGTGTTATACTGACACCCTCTAACAATCCTTCATTACCTATGTCTTGTAGATCACTCTGATGAAAACAACCATCTGATCTCAGAGGATAAGGAGGGCACAAGTGAGGACGATGAGAACTTTATCTTCCGAATATTTGCATCATCATCTTCTGAGAGGCTTTCTAAAGTAAGTATGTGATCGATAAATCCAAAATATGTACAAAAAAAGGATCTATAAAATTAAAAAGTATGTATATTTAATAACTTATTGTTATCCACATTTAGCACTCTACCACCACTAACGGGATGGTGAACAACGAGGATCCCAAGGCCCCTCCAGAGTGTACACCAGAATCCAACACAAACATCTCAGAAATGTGAGTAGATTATGGGGTCATTACTGGGAGCTCCAGGCTGATATATGTGCACAACACCAAATATAGGACATAAATACCATAATATCAAATGTAGCATCCACCGCCCCATGGTTATGGGTCATTGTGCTTTCAGCTTTCGGAATTGTTGGATATAACAGCCCATAATTGTGGCCGGTCATGCACTTTTAGTGCTGCCCTCACTGTAGGAGAGATGTAGTATGAAATGCCGGCCATTCTTGGTAGTTGTTTTCCTCTCAGCTCTCTATAAAAGGTAGTCTTGAGCAGAAGACCTTCCCCACTATGACAGTCTTATGTCCTACTAGGCCTTATAGTCGGTGTTCTTCTAGTGAGACAACCCCTTTTATATGGAGTTTACTTGAGATTTACATGTTTTTCTTCTTCAAACAGGCAGAAAGTATCTGTTCCTGTATGTAATACAGACGATGCTGTTACCATCTTGCCACCCTCGTCCCCATTGCCAGGTATGTACATGTCTACAGCACCAGCAATGTGAATGGTGACTTCAAGGCTCAAATATTCCCACATGGTTTTATACAATACTATAGGTCTCTTATGTTATCCATATTATGACAAAGCAGATCCTATAAGAAGATATTGTTACTGATTTTTTTTTAAATTTTTCATCAGAATTTCCATCTCATGAAGAAAGAAAATCGGCAATAAATCTGAGTATGGAGCAACAAAACTCAGAAAATGGAAAAAATGGGAAAAAGAGACGAGGTAAGTGTGAGAATCAACTCCATGTTGTGTGATGTCAGTGAGAATAATTCATGTGGAGTAGATGTCATCTGTCAGTGATGGGATTGTCACATGTATGATTGCTGACAATGACCCCTGACCTCTGTATGATAATATTCCTCTGCCGTCCGGCCACAGTGACTGCACAGCATTATCATGTAATATGGAGTCCCATCACTTACATTATATTTATTTCTCTTCTCATAGGTTCCATCTTCCGCCGGATCTTATCATCCTGCCGGCGTGGATTATCCAGGGCTGCTCGCGCATTTGCATGCTGTCACTGTTGCCCTAAAACCATCTAAAAGACGGGACACCTAAGCATCCAGCGCCCTGAAGTCCAGCAGATCCATCATCACTGCTGGAGCTGTATAGAAGGACCTTCACCATCTACCTGTGGCCTTCTGACTGGTCAACCTGGACAAGTTTCAGTAACGCCTCTGTCATCGGGCTCCGCGGTATTCATACTGCTCGTCTGACTTGTCATTTACTGATCACCTGGTATCTGACCTCGGCTATCTTCCTGACTTTGATTTATTCTATTGACAATGTTCACGATTTTATTCATCCCATTATTAATTAAAAAAAAGTAAAATCTGTTACTGTTGCTCTGATTCCTTTTTGTCTTGAATTCACAAATACTTGTAACTCACTAATTGCTCTTCTTCCCACTAAATGTATTTCTCATTATCCTTAATGCAGCAGTCAGTCTCATATTTCTGTCCAGCAATTACACTGGTGCATCCACCCTGTACCAGTCATTACACTCATCCACAAACCTCTCCACACTGCTGCACAGTCCTGCATCTCTACCATATCTACACTCCAATGAGCTAAGATTAACATCCTCCATAATCAGGACCTCCCACTCTCATGTCCAAGACATTTTCTCTGCTGCACCAGCTCTCAGGAGTGCACTACTGCAGGCAATCAGGTTCATTCCCACTATCAGAGATTTTAAGTGTGCAGTAGAAACAGATTATTTGTGGCAGGACTGTCAAATCACCTCACTATTCTAAGTTTTTCCTACAGCACTCAGTAGCACTTAATATTTGTACATATACAGATAATGGTTGGTGACTGGTTCATGCAGCCTTAATTCCACAAAGATAGAAATAAAAGGTCAACATGTTTCATACATCCAAACCATCCTTAATCATGGCAGAAAAACATAATTTTAAGTTCCCACTATGAATATTTGGTGAGATATCACAGCTGTGTATTTTCACAGCACAAAGAACGCATCTTACAGATCAGCAAATCACAGTGTGCTGACGCTTAGTGTTGTAGTTTTGAACAACACCATTCATTTTATCATATAATGTGTTGAAAAATGAGAAAAAATGCCAGGTTTGGGTTCCTTCATTTTACAGTGTGTATTGTGTTGTAAAAACAAACTGACAAAATGATTCAGAGTCAGTAGTACGATTACTGTGATACCAAACTTATAAGGTTTATATATATATATATATATATATATATATATACAGTACAGACCAAAAGTTTGGACACACCTTCTAATTTAAAGATTTTTCTGTATTTTCATGACTATGAAAATTGTACATTCACACTGAAGGCATCAAAACTATGAATTAACACATGTGGAATTATATACTTAACAAAAAAGTGTGAAACAACTGAAAATATGTCTTATATTCTAGGTTCTTCAAAGTAGCCACCTTTTGCTTTGATGACTGCTTTGCACACTCTTGACATTCTCTTGATGAGCTTCAAGAGGTAGTCACCGGAAATGGTCTTCCAACAATCTTGAAGGAGTTCCCAGAGATGCTTAGCACTTGTTGGCCCTTTTGCCTTCACTCTGTGGTCCAGCTCACCCCAAACCATCTCGATTGGGTTCAGGTCTGGTGACTGTGGAGGCCAGGTCATCCGGCGTAGCACCCCATCACTCTCCTCCTTGGTCAAATAGCCCTTACACAGCCTGGAGGTGTGTTTGGGGTCATTGTCCTGTTGAAAAACAAATGATGGTCCAACTAAACGCAAACCGGATGAAATAGCATGCCGCTGCAAGATGCTGTGGTAGCCATGCTGGTTCAGTATGCCTTCAATTTTGAATAAATCCCCAACTGTGTCTCCAGCAAAGCACCCCCACACCATCACACCTCCTCCTCCATGCTTCATGGTGGGAACCAGGCATGTAGAGCCATCCGTTCACCTTTTCTGCATCGCACAAAGTCACGGTGGTTGAAACCAAAGATCTCAAATTTGAACTCATCAGACCAAAGCACAGATTTCCACTGGTCTAATGTCCATTCCTTGTGTTCTTTAACCCAAACAAGTGTCTTCTGCTTGTTGCCTGTCCTTAGCAGTGGTTTCCTAGCAGCTATTTTACCATGAAGGCCTGCTGCACAAAGTCTCCTCTTAACAGTTGTTGAAGAGATGTGTCTGCTGCTAGAACTCTGTGTGGCATTGACCCGGCCTCTAATCTGAGCTGCTGTTAACCTGCGATTTCTGAGGTTGGTGACTCGGATAAACTTATCCTCAGAAGCAGAGCTGACTCTTGGTCTTCCTTTCGTGGGGTGGTCCTCATGTGAGCCAGTTTCTTTGTAGCGATTGATGGTTTTTGCAACTGCACTTGGGGACACTTTCAAAGTTTTCCCAATTTTTCGCACTGACTGACCTTCATTCCTTAAAGTAATGATGGCCACTCGTTTTTCTTTACTTAGCTGCATTTTGCTTGCAATAATACAAATTCTAACAGTCTATTCAGTAGGACTATCAGCAGAGTATCGACCAGACTTCTGCACAACACAACTGATGGTCCCAACCCCATTTATAAGGCAAGAAATCCCACTTATTAAACCTGACAGGGCACACCTGTGAAGTGAAAACCTTTTTCGGTGACTACCTCTTGAAGCTCATCAAGAGAATGCCAAGAGTGTGCAAAGCAGTCATCAAAGCAAAAGGTGGCTACTTTGAAGAACCTAGAATATAAGACATATTTTCAGTTGTTTCATACTTTTTTGTTAAGTATATTATTCCACATGTGTTAATTCATAGTTTTGATGCCTTCAGTGTGAATGTACAATTTTCATAGTCTTGAAAATACAGAAAAATCTTTAACCGAGAAGGTGTGTCCAAACTTTTGGTCTGTACTGTATATATATATATATATATATATATATATATATATATATATATATATATATATATATATATATATATATATATATATATATACAGTGTTTAGCATAAATCAGTACACCCAAATAGATTTGTCAGCAAACCTGTAGTTTCCTTTCAGAATCATCATTTTATATGGGATACCATACTACAAAATACTCTCGCAAATTTGAGCCATTGAATGCAAACAAGATTTGGTATTTTGCAGACCCCAAAAAAGTAATTTTCTTAACAAACTCATTCAAGATCATGTTTCAAAAATGAGAACATCCCAGTAACAGTCTTAAGAGAAAAGCTAAGTTTAGACAACAAAATTATAATTAACAAGAACTGAACCACAGGTAAGTGTAATTATTCATTAAACAGATGTCCAGCAGACAGGTGTCTGTAAAAGGAAGTTACTTAATAAAGAAAACTCCTTCCCATTTCATGCTATCAGCAATGGCACCACATAGAAGGGAAATGTCACAAAACCTGAGAAAGAAAATAATTTCTTTGCAATAAATGTAAAGTCTACAAGAAGATCAGCAAAACTTTACTTATCAGTCAGAATACTGTAGCAAAAGTGATGCAAAACTATAACAAAGATGGAACTGCAACCATCTTACAGAGACGTCCAGGCCGACTATGGAAGTTAACACCTAAACAAAAGCGTCCTCTGATGAGAAGGGTAAGTGGCACCACATAGAAGAGAAATGTCACAAGACATTTCTGAGAAAGAAAATAATTTCTTTACAAAAAATGTGAAGTCTACAAGAAGATCAGCAAAGCTTTTCTTATCAGTCAGATGGAAGTTAACATCTAAACAAAAGCATCTTCTGATGAGAAGAAAATCGACAGGCAAATTCATTGCTATTAGCTGAAGAAGTAGAAAGCCAAACTAAGGTGAGTGTTTTCCATGACACGACACGGTGTACACTGCAAATGAATGGCATTCATGAGTGTCCTCCACAAAGGAAGCCTCTCTCCCTTAAAGCCCATGAACAATAAAAGTCCGTCTACAATTTGCCAGGGTCCATGCTTAAAACTATGAGGACTACCGGGACTCTATACTGTGTATGTGCATCTTATGTGTATGTCCGTATTTTATGTTTGTGTGCACTATGTATATGTGACGCGCCCTGGGCCTATGTGACGTAGCGTTGCGCACGCAGGGACTACCCGGAGCCGGATCTGATAGGGGTAGTAGTCTCGTGGCGGTGACCCGGTCCGTGCCCAGGGAGTCAGACTAAGTGGCGGTATATTAGCAGTAGATGTAGGATGACTACGCCACCCGTTGAATGCAGCTATGGAGCTGCCGCTGCAGGGCAGACCGCTGAGGCCGGTGGAAGGATGGTGCAGCGTGGATGGTATAACCCCCAACGGGAGGGGTATGGCCTCAGGGCAGCCGACGTGGAAGATGGGGGTAGCAGGAACCACTCAGAGACGATGCGGTGTAGTTCAGGGTCTTTACTGGTGACAAAGACAGACCCTCCCGGAGTACTTGCTAGCGATCGGGGCCTGGTCAGTCCTTGAGCAGATGGGATCTCCCCTGGCCAGGTGGAGTTGTAGGCCTTCCCAACTAACTGTACTCTTCTGGCTACCTTGCTAGAGGCGGGTAAAAGTAGCCCACGTCCCTGAGTGTACCGTGTGGTGCTCACCCGTATGGCCGGTGACTCGGGGCCTTCTAGTGCCTTCCGCTCCACGACGGCGGTGCTGGTCCCACGCGTGTGACCGTGCCTTCGAGTTTCTGGGCCAGAGGACTTGAAATCCCCTGCCGGACGGTTTCTGCTGCTGGGTAAGGGTTAGTCCCCACAGCCTCGGACTCCGGGTCCGGTGATAACTTCTCAGTCAGGGCGAGCTCTGCAGCTGCCAGCCCCTGACTCCTTGTAGCACTGCTCCCACAGAGCTCCTGTTGTTTCTTCCTATGCTGCTTCTCTTCTCTGTCTCTACTTCTGGCATGGCCCGGGAGCTGGGCCCAGCCGGAGCCACAGCTCCCTGTCCGCCCTCCTGGCTCAACTCTCCCTTTGAACTCTCTAACCCTGCCTCAGCCCCAGGTTTATATAGGGGAAGTCCTTCCCCTCCCAGGACTGGGCAGGAGGTGTGGCATGCATAGGATTCCTGACCAAGAGACCTCCCACCTGCTCTCAGACATAACATTGCTGTTACTGTGGAAACCAGACCCCTGGGGTGCCACATTCCCCCCTAGTGAAATTTAGTACTCCGGGACTGAACATACTTTTGTCAACATAACAAGGCATAAAAAAAAAATAACATTACAATAAGGAAACACATAAAGACGGTCACGGCGTGTCCGCAACCGGGTGCAGTCTTTGAAGAAAACAAAGGTGTCCATTTCACCAAAACAGGGAGACGTAACCAGGTAGGGGTCTGTCCTGCCCCGAGTCCTTAACAGTCTTTAGTCCATCCTGGGTTACGCTCCACTAACTGTACAAGGATTCCCGGTAAATCCACCAAGGACTCCTAAAAATAACTAGAAACACATAATTATTTACAGGATATGGCCGCTCTCAGGCCTCGGCCAGTGGGGATAAGGATTGGCTGCTCACAGTCCTCAGCCTGGTAAGGGATAGGGACACACGGGGAACAATTCACTAATCCCAACGGGGACCATATTTTAATTAGCAGCAGTCCTTGTACCCTAACGGGTAACTATGTACAGCTCTTTATTCACGCTACTTCCCTTCAGCAGCTATGTCCTCTTTGTGCTCCCTCCTGAGGGTAGTCCTCAGACCCGTCCGGGTCCTCTTGGCTTTCCTCATATTGGTAGTACTGCAGCTCCTCCTCGGTTAGCCGGGTTAGTATCTCTGCGACAGTCCTCCTCCCAGGTGGCCAGGACTTTACCTCCCTTTGGGCTGCCCCGGTTAATTGGGCCACCAGGATGCTCACTTTTTGCTCTTCTGTGAGGGGGTACACCTGGAAGAGGCTATCCAGCTTTTCTCTAAAGTCATGTAGGGTATGTGACTCCCCTGAGTACTGGGGTAGCCAGGCCGCTCCCGGGATATAGGGCATGGTGAAAGGCATGACTGCAGCAGCGGTGGCGCTGGCGGGGGTTGAGGCAGTGAAGCTCTCCTCCGTATCCGACATCTTCCTCCCCCCTAGTGGACCGTGGCCTACCTTGCGATGATCCTCTTCCGTAGGCCGCGGCTCCGCAGTGGATCGTCAGGGTTGAGGACCTCTCGTCACGCTCCTGTGACGTCGGCGTCTGCTGGGCTCCTTCCAGGACCTTACGCAACGTCCGGACGTGAGGCGGGGCTTCAGTTCTCGCGGGCTTTTTGGAGTCCACGCCCCTCTTCTTCCCGCGCGGCGTCCTCAAAATGGCGTCCAACGGCGGGAAAACTCCACAGATGGCGGGAAGAAGGCTGAAGATGGCGCCGGATGGCGGGAAAACTTCACGGATTGCGGGAAGAAGGCTGAAGATGGCGCCGGATGGCGGGAATCTTCACCACAGGTAAGTTTTAAAAGTCTCTCTTTCAGGCACGCAGTACCCGGTGGTTGCGGGCACGAAATCCTGCAGACTACGCCAAAAGTTGACGCGCCCTGGGCCTATGTGACGTAGCGTTGCGCACGCAGGGACTACCCGGAGCCGGATCTGATAGGGGTAGTAGTCTCGTGGAGGTGACCCGGTCCGTGCCCAGGGAGTCAGACTAAGTGGCGGTATATTAGCAGTAGATGTAGGATGACTATGCCACCTGTTGAATGCAGCTATGGAGCTGCCGCTGCAGGGCAGACCGCTGAGGCCGGTGGAAGGATGGTGCAGCGTGGATGGTATAACCCCCAACGGGAGGGGTATGGCCTCAGGGCAGCCGACGTGGAAGATGGGGGTAGCAGGAACCACTCAGTTCAGGGTCTTTACTGGTGACAAAGACAGACCCTCCCGGAGTACTTGCTAGCGATCGGGGCCTGGTCAGTCCTTGAGCAGATGGGATCTCCCCTGGCCAGGTGGAGTTGTAGGCCTTCCCAACTAACTGTACTCTTCTGGCTACCTTGCTAGAGGCGGGTAAAATTAGCCCACGTCCCTGAGTGTACCGTGTGGTGCTCACCCGTATGGCCGGTGACTCGGGGCCTTCTAGTGCCTTCCGCTCCACGACGGCGGTGCTGGTCCCACGCGTGTGACCGTGCCTTCGGGTTTCTGGGCCAGAGGACTTGAAATCCCCTGCCGGACGGTTTCTGCTGCTGGGTAAGGGTTAGTCCCCACAGCCTCGGACTCCGGGTCCGGTGATAACTTCTCAGTCAGGGCGAGCTCTGCAGCTGCCAGCCCCTGACTCCTTGTAGCACTGCTCCCACAGAGCTCCTGTTGTTTCTTCCTATGCTGCTTCTCTTCTCTGTCTCTACTTCTGGCATGGCCCGGGAGCTGGGCCCAGCCGAAGCCACAGCTCCCTGTCCGCCCTCCTGGCTCAACTCTCCCTTTGAACTCTCTAACCCTGCCTCAGCCCCAGGTTTATATAGGGGAAGTCCTTCCCCTCCCAGGACTGGGCAGGAGGTGTGGCATGCATAGGATTCCTGACCAAGAGACCTCCCACCTGCTCTCAGACATAACATTGCTGTTACTGTGGAAACCAGACCCCTGGGGTGCCACATATGCATACGTTAAAATGTGTATAGAGTATTAGCATGTGCAAATTTTATATGTGTGCCTAATATAAATATACATGGAAATGTATATGTAGGTGGTGCCTGATGGAGGGTGGGGGGCCCAGATCAGAAGTCCTGATTAAGGGCCCTTCACTGTCATTGTCTGCCCCTTATATAAACAGTAAAATCCTCTTTAATAACTGGACTTCCATTGGGGTGGACTTCTCATAGATGGCCAGTATGCATACTATATTGTGAATCTGGGCATCTCTCACAGAAAATCTGATCTGGATATGAGGGTGGTCTTCTATAAGCGGTGATGTTTTGGAGAGATTTAGGGAAAAGTCCCAATTCTTATCCATCGATCTGGTAATTTGAGTAAAATATTTGTGTTGATAACTGATCACAAAGTCACAAAATATGTAAGATTTGGCATAACCTGGTTCATTTTTCAAAAAGTTATGCTCAATTTTTTTAGCACCAAGTTTTGTTGCTTTTTTGTAGACTTACACTAACTTAGTATATTGTGTGAGAATTAAATGAATTATGAATTAGTTGGCGCATTTTACCACACTCTGGGGGTCCCTGACAGTCCTTCTTTACCGGCCCTGTAGTGATGCCAATGTAAACTTCCAAGTGACCGCGCAGTCAATCACTGTCACGAATGCAGGACAACCTATGATTAGCTAATTTTTGGGAAATCCTTATAACAAAAGGGGATTGAAAATATTTACAATTATTTTAAAAGCATTAAAAAAAAAACAGACCCAATACTTATAATTAGTTTGTTGAAAGTAGTCTAATTAAAGGGAGCTGAAAGGATTAGAGATTATGAACCCGATTCACCAGTGTTTTTGCCAGAAAACTGGCATAAAGCTCTTGAAAAGTTGCAAAGTTTTGTGACTTTTCCCATTTTCACATAATTTTAACTTCTTTAACCCCTTAAGCCCCGCGGGTGGTTTGCACGTTAATGACCGGGCCAATTTTTACAATTCTGACCACTGTCACTTTATGAGGTAATTACTCTGGAACGCTTCAACGGATCCCCCTGATTCTGAGATTGTTTTTTCGTGACATATTGTACTTCATGATTGTGGAAAAATTTCTTCGATATCACTTGCGTTTATTTGTGAAAAAAACGGAAATTTGGCGAAAATTTAGAAAATTTTGCAATTTTCAAAATTTGAATTTTTAAGCCCTGAAATCAGAGCGATATGTCACACAAAAGAGTTAATAAATAACATTTCCCACATGTCTACTTTACATGGTATCCGCTAACAATTTGAGCCGATTTTCCATTCAATTTGTTAGCGGATACCATGTTGCATTTAGAGAGTCCCTGCGTGCCCAAACATTGGAGCTTCCCCACAAGTGACCCCATTTTGGAAACTAGACCCCCCAAGGCACCTATCTAGATTCATAGTGAGCACTTGGAACCCCAGGTGCTTCACAAATTGATTCATAAAAATGAAAAAGTGTTTTTTTTTTTCACTTTTTCATTTTTACGAATCAATTTGTGAAGCACCTGGGGATTCCAAGTGCTCACTATGCATCTAGATAGGTGCCTTCGGGGGTCTAGTTTCCAAAATGGGGTCACTTGTGGGGGAGCTCCAATGTTTGGGCACACAGGGGCTCTCCAAACGCAACATGGCGTCCGCTAACAATTTGAGCCGATTTTCCATTCAATTTGTTAGCGGACACCATGTCGCGTTTGGAGAGCCCGTGATGTGCCTAAACAGTGGAGCTCCCCCACAAGTGTCCCCATTTTGGAAACTATACCCCTCAAGGATTTTATTAAGGTGTATAGTGAACATTTTGAACCCAGAGGTACGGCACAGAATTTGTTTACATTAGGTCATCATATTGAATAAGTTGTCATTATTCTTGAGCGCAAGTGCTCGCTACTTGAGTTTGCATCGGGTACTCAGGTATGCACCATGTACAGCGTGTGCTCGAGTGACATGCTCGAGTCCCTGCTCCGCATGTTTCACGGTTATTAGACACCCCAAAAAAAACATGTGGGGATCGCTCGTGCATGGCAGGCAATCCCCGTAAAGTTTTTTGGCCGCGAAGCATATGGGGCAGAGACTCGAGCATGTCACTCAAATACCCACGATACTCAATGCATACCAGAGCACCCGATGCAAACTCAAGTAGCGAGCACTTGCTCTCAACACTAGTCGCCATATCGTCATCTTTTTTTCTTACTTTTGAAAAAAATCCCAACCCCAGCCCTAACCCTAGCACAACCCTAGCCCCAGCACAACCCTAGCCCCAGCACAACCCTAGCCCCAGCACAACCCTAGCCCCAAACCCAGCCCTAACCCTAGCCCAATCCTAACCCAAGAGTTTATTTTTGACGCCGTTCCTTGTGCGGTATAAGTGATTAGACGACTTTATTCTTCGGGTCGGTGTGATTACAGCAATGCCAGAATCATATGGGGTTTTTATGACTGACAGCTGTCACACACTAAAAGACGCATTTTTTTTTAAATCTAGTTTTTGCATCGCCATATTTTGAGAGCTATAATTTTTCCAGATTTTGGCAGACAGTCATGTGACGGCTCGTTTTTTGCGGGATGACTTGACGTTGTTATTGGTGCCATTTTCAGGCACGTGACATTTTTTGATCGCTTTCTATTCCGATTTTTGGGAGGCAGAATAAACAAAAACCAACAATTCAGGAATTGTTTTTTTTTTTTTTTTTTTATTCTGTTCCGCGTGTGGTAAAATTGATGAGGTAGCTTTATTCTTCGGGTCAGTACGTTTACAGCGGTACCACATTTGTATCATTTTTCTATGTTTTGGCGCTTATACACAATAAAAGCTATTTTATAGAAAAAAATATTTTTTAGTATCGCTTTATTCTGAGAGCTATAACTTTTTTATTTTTCGGCTGATGGAGCTGTATGGCGGCTTGTTTTTTGCGGGACGAGATGATGTTTTCAGCGGTATCATTTTTATTTATATGCGTCTTTTTGATCGCGTGTTATTCCACTTTTTGTTTGGCGGTATGGTGATAAAGCATTGCTTTTTGCTTCGTTTTTTTTTTTTTTTTTTTACCGTGTTCACTGAAGGGGTTAACTAGTGGGACAGTTTTATAGGTCAGGTTTTTCCGGACGCGGCGATACCAAATATTTTTTTTATAATAATATTTATTGATGGGTACATTATATTTTTATTTTTGGTGTATTATTTTTTTTATTTTTTTATAATATTTTTGCACATTTTTTTTTTTTTTTTTTTTCCACTTTCACACAGTTTATACACTTTATTACTTTGTCCCACTCTGGGACTTTCACTTTTTTTTTTTCTGATCGCCTGCATGGCACAGGAATGGAGCACCATCCCTATGCCATGAAGGCTGTCAGAAATGCACAGTGTGAAGATTGCTTGGAGATGCACTGCGCATGTCCAAGCAATCTTCCTGCTCTCTGGTGACCCGGATGTTGTCATGACGACATCGGGTCGTCATGGCAACACCCGGGAAGCCTTTGCAGACTGCGCTGGAAGCCGGAAGAGGAGGTGAGTATCGCCGATCACCTCCCCTTGCCCCCGCAATGCCGCGATCGACTTCGATCGCAGCATCGCGGGGGTTAATGTGCTGGGAGCGGTGCAGGACCGCTCCCTGCACATAGTACCGGGTGTCAGCTGTGACAATCAGCTGACACCCGGCGGCGATCGCGCCCGCACAGCCTATGTGCGCGCGCGATCGCGATGACGTACTAATACGAGTCTGGCACTTAAGTCCCAGGGCACAGACGCGTATTAGTACGTCAGATGTTATTAAGGGGTTAAAGCCCAAGACGTACTGATACGTATCTGCGCCCTGGGACTTAAGAGCCTGATATGTATTAGTACATCTTTGCGATCGCGCCCGCACACAGGCTGTGCGGGCGTGATCGCCGCCGGGTGTCAACTGATTGTCACAGCTGACACCCGGTGCTATGTGCTGGGAGAGGTCCCGCACATTAACCCCCGCAATGCTGCGATCGAAGTCGTTCGCAGCATTGCGGGGGCAAGGGGAGGTGATCGGGATAGTCACCTCTCCTGCCGGTTTCCAGCAATGTGTGCCGCGGCTTCCCGGATGTTGCCATGATGACCCGATTCACTGAGGGGTGCAGTTTTAAAAATGGTGTCACTTTTGGGTATTTTCAGTCATAAAGACCCCTCAAAGTGACTTCAAATGTGATGCGGTCCCTAATAAAATGGTTTTGTAAATTTTGTTGGAAAAATGAGAAATCGCTGGTCAATTTTAACCCTTATAGCTCCCTAATAAAAATAAATTTGGGTTCCAAAATTGTGCTGATGTAAAGTAGACATATGGGAAATGTTATTTATTAACTTTTTTTGTGTGACATATCTCTCCGATTTAAGGGCATAAAAATTCAAATTTTGAAAATTGCTAAATTTTCAACATTTTCGCCAAATATCTGTTTTTTTCACAAATAAACACAAGTGATATCGAAGAAATTCTACCACAATCATAAAGTACAATATGTCATGAAAAAATATTCTCAGAACCAGGGGGATCCGTTGAAGCGTTCCAGAGTAATTACCTCATAAAGTGACAGTGGTCAGAATTGTAAAAATTGGCCTTCTCATTAACGTGCAAACCACTTTGGGTTGTAAAGGGGTTAAGGACTCTACCTGCATATACAGTCATGGCGGAAAGTGCTGGCACCCTTGAAATTGTTTCAGAAAATTACACATGTTTTATTACACGCATGTTTATTTCCTTTGTGTTTATTGGAACAACACAAAAAAACTGAGAAAAAAAAGGCAAATTGGACATAATTTCACACAAAACTCCAAAAATGGGCCGGAATACATATATATATTTTTGATGGGACAACACTGAAGATGCGACACTTTGATACAATGTACAGTAGTCAGTGTACAGCTTGTTTAACTGTAAATTTGGTGTGCCTGCAAAATAACTCAACACACAGCCATTAATGTCTAAACCGCTGGCAACAAAAGTGAGTACACCCCTAAGTGTGTTCTCAGCTGATGTTATTTGTTGGTTTTTCTTTGCATCCTGAACAATTTTCTTGGCAGTTGTGGCTGAAATTTTTGTTGGTCTACCTGACTGTGGTTTGGTTTTTACAGAGCATCTGATTTTCCATTTGTTAATCACAGTTTGAACACTGCAGACTGGCATTATCAATTCCTGGGATATCTTTTTGTATCCCTTTCCTGTGTTATACTCTTTTTGCCTCCCTTTCCTGTGTTATACAGTTCAACTACCTTTTCCCGTAGATCCGTTGATAATTCTTTTGCTTTCCCCATCTCAAAATCCAGAAAAGTCAGTGGCTGGATCCCAGAAACTCACTCAGCTTTATGCACACACACTGATTACAAGCAAACAGGTCATAGGTGAGGATGTTACCTTTAGTAGCCATTCAAACCCATTTGTGTCAAATTCTGTGCATGTTATCAGGCCAAAATCACCAGGGTATGTGAACTTTTTGATCAGGATTATTTGGATGTTTTTGGTTGTCATTAGTGATGAGCGAGCACTAAAATGCTCGAGTACTCGTTGCTCGGGTCGAGCAAATTGAAATACTCGGGTGCTCAACCCGAGCAATGAGCCCAATATAAGTCTAGGGGAAACTTGAGCATTTTTCAGGTGGCTCCCCACGGCGGTCTGCAGAAGGCCTAAAAATTACCCAAATCGATGGGAACTGTGCTCAAATGACATGGGAACAACATGGGGAAGACCCCTGGAAGCATCTCTGACTCCCAGAACACTGCTGTCAACAACGTCGTCAGAGTATTACGCCACTTTTACGGCGTAAGGAACATCCTTTCCAGGGTGATGACTTGTATATAAGGCAAAATAAATAAACAAAAATACTCCTACACACGTAGCATTTTTGACACGTTTTTGCACTTTTGCATTGCTTTCAACCAAGACAAATGCATTCACCAGGAAATGTCATTTTAACATTTTACAACCTTATCTGGCCATGTGGTGTGTGACACATCATCAGACACATGCATACAGTGCTGAAAAGACATGGGAGCAGCAAGGGGAAGACCTCTGGAAACATCTCTGACTCCCAGGTCACTGCCTAAATGTGTGCCCATCATAAGTGATCCTTGGCACATGCGAAGATGCCTCCCGCCATGCACCTGTCGTTGCAGACTTGAAACAATCACCGTCCACGTCCTTGTCCCACTGCAGTGTTCAGTTGTCCCTACCCCATTCCTTGGAATGCAAGCACAAGAATGCCGGCAGCCACCCACCCACAGGCTGCAATACTATACTGCCAAATTTCTGACAGCTGCTTGCACTTGAAATGTGGCCTTTTAGGCTCGTGGAGGCGGAAGCTTTTCATAACCTCATGCCGGCGGCGGCCGGGTGTCCATACTCGGTCCCCAGCCGCCACTATATTTCCCGGTATCGCCTCCGCCTTCCACAATCACGGGTCCCATAACATTACCCGTGCCCGCCCCAGTGCACTTACTGGGAAGGACCGCCTAACCACAAACACGTGGACAGGTGAATGTGGCCAGGGACGGTACGGAGGCAGTCCACAACTTTTTTTGCTAAGAGTTGTATTTAGCTCGGTGAAAGGACTGGCATAGAGGGAAACCGTATCTACCCTGCGTGTCATTTCTCCCAGAAAATCCTGTAAATGAGCTTGTTGCAGAAGCAATGGCAGCCCATCCAACATCAACTTGCACTTGTCAATGGTGCTTTGACACACACACATCTTTCTTTGCGCATTTAATTTCTTGAATACAGAGTTGGAAAATGGCCTGATCCGTAATGCGTTTTGAGAAATAACATGCATAAGCATGGCCGATCCGCATTAAAAAAGCAGCCATAGAGTGTCCGGGAACCTTCCCCCACACTTTTCTTAGCCAGGGCTGCTTTTCGGCAGGGTTGCACGGGCCCACCAGAGAACCAGAGACTCCTCCGGCGGGCCCTGGCTTCTCCTTCAGGAGAGTTCATAGTGCCGAGGTGAGGCCATGATGATGATAGAGGCCATCATCTGCTTAGTTTTCTGTTACTTGGAATGCAATTGCAAGTGACGCGCCCCCTGGGACATATTCCTTTCTTTCAGGGGAATACCCGGAGCCGGATCAGATGGGGGTTGTAGTCTCCGAGTGGCTGTGACCCGGTCCGTGCCCAGGGTGTCAAACTCAGTTGTATGTGGCAGTCCTACAGATGTTATTAAGTTCTTTATTGTCGACTACGCCACCCGTTGTGTTGCGGTCACTGTGGCCGCCGCTGCAGCAGGGTCCGCTGAGGCTGATGGTGTTGGTGCAGCTTGATAGGATAACCCCCAACGGGAGGGGTATAGCCTCAGGGGGATCAGGTGCAGAGGATGGGGGTTGTGGTGGTGCAGTGTAGACGGCAATCAGAGACAGAGTCGGGTTATGCAGTTTAGGGTATTTACTCACTGCTGATGTTCCGGTCACTCCAGCTTCTAGTGACCACCCGAGCCGTGCTGCGTCCACCAGGTCCTGGACTCGGCCAACCCCCAAGTAAGTCCGGAGCGTGACCCTGAGCTCTCCTTCTGTCCTTTCCTCTGGCCGTCCCCACCAGTGATCCACCTAGGTCCAGCTCCCTCGGGCCTTCTGTTGGGAGGCCCTTGGCCTTGGGTTCCCTGACCCTCCACGTGGTATGCCTTCGGGGTGGATGTGGTGGGTGGCCGTGGCAGATGCTGCCCACGGCCTCCGGTCTCTGGCTAGGGTGTGCTTCTGCCCCCACCAGTTTGGGATCCGGTACCCTGTGCCGACTCTTCACCCGGGGATTTAATTTGGGTTCTTGGAGTCCTCTTTTCTGTTTCCCCCTCTGGGTCTTTCCTTCTCTTTCTCCTCTCTCACTCTGGGTCTCTCTTCTCCTCTGCTCGCTGACTTGTTCTCTGCAACTGACTCTGTTCTTAGTTGGTGCCCACCTTATATATCCCTCTATGTGTGAGCTCAGGTGACCAGCACCCAATGAGCTCCTAACTTTACCCAGGCTGCTCCCCCTATCTGCCCCTACACTACTTGGGATATTCCACCCCCCTCCCACTCCAGCCAAGGACAGACTCGGTCGTACCTGCACATTTCTAAGTGGGAGTACCGTTGGTCTGCCCTCCGGAAATGGGATGTGTGTAGTGCATGCAGCCTACCGAGCTCAGTTCCACACTCCTTCCTTACCCGGGAGTGGAATATCACACCTCTGGCTGAGGTGCAATACCCCTGTAGCAGCCGAATCCTCAGGGTGCTACATTCCCCCCTGGTAAATCACAGCACGTCCTCGGGCTGCAAAAGATAAAACCACAAAAACATACAATTTTTTTTTTCATAACCATCAACATATAAAACATATAAAACATCATATAAATTAGCAGCATCAATAGAACTTTTTATATAAAACATTCTCGTCGTCTCTCCTCCTCCTCCGGTCACTGGGCAACTGTTGACCGGGCAAAGTGCGACAGTTCCTTTTCTTAAGGTGGTTTGACAGTAAAACCAGTAGGGGGCGCTTTAGGAAGCGCAACTATGTACAAGGGTAGTTGGCCGCTCTCAGTCCTCGGCCAGGTAAAGGGAAGGGAAAGGAATGGCTGCTCACAGTCCTCAGCCTGTGGGATTAAAGGTAAAACGGGTGAACAGTTCAAATCAGCTGGTCCCAACGGGGACTATATTTGCAGTAACAGTTTCTTTGTACCCCTACGGGTAACTATATACAGTCTCCTTCACTACCGTCCTCAACGACGGCGTCCTCCTGCTCTTTTCTTGTAGTCAGCTGTTGCTTTAGACCCGTCCGGGTCTTCTTGCTCCTCCTCCTCACACCGCAACTCCTCCTCCGTCAGGCGATGCACGTAGAGGGCGTAGGGTCCTTTGGCACACTTGTGCCGGGTAAAGGTGACCTCGTCCCCGATATAAAGGTCACGACCTCTGTGCCCCTCCGGCAGATGGGACTCCACGTCTCTGCGCGTGACAAAGACGTCGCCGGGGGTGTTGTGGTCTCGGATGAAGCCCCACCCGTGCTGCATGTTGAACTTGATTACAGTCCCGGTGGTGCGGGGACTGTGCGCTGCACGGGGGTCCCTCCTGGTCCGGCTCTTCTGCTCGGCGCTCCTTATTTCGGCCTGTTGTTCCCGGACCCGCCTCTCTCTCCGCTCCCTCGCAAACTCCTCGAGCTGCTGCCGGCAGCACTCAGCACGCTCCGCTGCAGCTGCCCGGGTTTCTTGAGTGAACCCCATTAGATCTTCTCCGGTGGGGTCCCACTCAAATTGGGTCTCTTCAAGCGGGGGCGAGATCCTTATCACGGGCTTCGGAGCCGGAATCAGGGGTGCACACATGGCCCCAACCCTCCTCTGGTGCTCCAGTTCATAATATTCCTGGGGCCAGATGAAAGGCTGCCCGTCCGGCCACGTGTGCTGGGCAAACAAGTCCTCTCCCAGACGCGGCACCCTTGGTTTTACGGGCGCGGGCGCGGTGATGGTGGCGCCCGGGTTGCCCAGGCCTTGCGGCCAGGCCTGGGGCACCTGGAAGGTGAAGGGCACCGTTAGGACGGCGGCGCCCTGGGCTACCTGGCCTTGCGGCCAGGCCGGAGGCTCCGCGGAGGTAGGGGGCGCTGTTGGTGATGCGACGCCCGGGAATTCTAGGCCCTGCGACCAGGCTGGTGTTGCTTCCTGTTTTGCCACGCTCGGGGTCGTTGCGCATGGCGTCACAGGGGTCGCGGCGGCGGCTTCCAGTTGGGGCCTAGTCTGCGTCGGTGACATGGCGTTTTCGGGCACAGCAGGGGGACTTTCGGGCTCTGCGACGGGGAGCTGGGGCAGGTAAGCGGTTTCCCGGTTTGGGGTATAGACGTCCCCTTTACCTGCCTCCATGCGTTCGGCTCCCTTCTCGACGCCGTCTCCGGCCTTGGGTCCTCCCGCGCCATCCTCAGAGGCGGTCTGTCTCCTCATCTTGGCTGGCGTGCTCCGGGTCTTGGTTTGCTGGGCCATCTCTCGGCTCCACTCCGCCAATGTCTCTCGCTGTACCCGGGCCATCCTCCGTGCGAGGCCCTCCAGGGCAGTCTGTGCACACTCCCGGTCTCGGGGGAGCTGTGCGAGGACCTCCACTAGGCCTAGTGGGGTCGTAGTTTCCAGCAGGCTCCTGACCAACGGGTCGGTGCTGCTCTGCTCTTCTTCCAGCAGGCTCCTGGCCAGCGGGCCGGTGCTGCTCTGCTCTCCTTCCTCAGTCTCTAGCAGGCTCCTGGCCAGTGGGCCGGTGCTGCTCTGCTTTCTCGCCATCTCCGGGTAAGCTCCTCCGCTACTCTTCTCCAGGCTTCTTGCCTCCGGGTGCGCTCGCTCCAGACTGCTCCAGGCGGCACCCATCTTCGTTCTTTTCTTTCGTCTCCTCCCACTTCGAGGGCGGTCCCGGGGCAATTCGGTGACCGTCAGCTCCAGGGGCAGTTCTTTCACGCTGACAGACACCTCTAGCATCACAGTCTCTGTTGGTGGGGGCGGTTTCCACTTTTGGCGCCATTTTCGGTCCCGGCCCACGATGGGAGGTGGCCTCTTACCATCTTCTGGCACGCCCATAATGGCGTCCGCTCTTCCAAGGCGGGAAATTTTCGCAAATGGCGGGAATCGCTTCCCAGTGGCGGGAAACTCTGCAGATGGCGGGAAAAAGCTGGAAATGGCGGACAACCGGCGGGAATCGACTGGTGATGGGGTCCGATGGCGGGGACCCTCCGGAACCGGCAGGAGACTTCTTTCTGAGGTAAACTTGTACTTTTCTTCAGGCACGCAGTACCCGGTTGTTGCGGGCACGTAATCCTGCCGACTACGCCAAAGTTGACGCGCCCCCTGGGACATATTCCTTTCTTTCAGGGGAATACCCGGAGCCGGATCAGATGGGGGTTGTAGTCTCCGAGTGGCTGTGACCCGGTCCGTGCCCAGGGTGTCAAACTCAGTTGTATGTGGCAGTCCTACAGATGTTATTAAGTTCTTTATTGTCGACTACGCCACCCGTTGTGTTGCGGTCACTGTGGCCGCCGCTGCAGCAGGGTCCGCTGAGGCTGATGGTGTTGGTGCAGCTTGATAGGATAACCCCCAACGGGAGGGGTATAGCCTCAGGGGGATCAGGTGCAGAGGATGGGGGTTGTGGTGGTGCAGTGTAGACGGTAATCAGAGACAGAGTCGGGTTATGCAGTTTAGGGTATTTACTCACTGCTGATGTTCCGGTCACTCCAGCTTCTAGTGACCACCCGAGCCGTGCTGCGTCCACCAGGTCCTGGACTCGGCCAACCCCCAAGTAAGTCCGGAGCGTGACCCTGAGCTCTCCTTCTGTCCTTTCCTCTGGCCGTCCCCACCAGTGATCCACCTAGGTCCAGCTCCCTCGGGCCTTCTGTTGGGAGGCCCTTGGCCTTGGGTTCCCTGATCCTCCACGTGGTATGCCTTCGGGGTGGATGTGGTGGGTGGCCGTGGCAGATGCTGCCCACGGCCTCCGGTCTCTGGCTAGGGTGTGCTTCTGCCCCCACCAGTTTGGGATCCGGTACCCTGTGCCGACTCTTCACCCGGGGATTTAATTTGGGTTCTTGGAGTCCTCTTTTCTGTTTCCCCCTCTGGGTCTTTCCTTCTCTTTCTCCTCTCTCACTCTGGGTCTCTCTTCTCCTCTGCTCGCTGACTTGTTCTCTGCAACTGACCCTGTTCTTAGTTGGTGCCCACCTTATATATCCCTCTATGTGTGAGCTCAGGTGACCAGCACCCAATGAGCTCCTAACTTTACCCAGGCTGCTCCCCCTATCTGCCCCTACACTACTTGGGATATTCCACCCCCCTCCCACTCCAGCCAAGGACAGACTCGGTCGTACCTGCACATTTCTAAGTGGGAGTACCGTTGGTCTGCCCTCCGGAAATGGGATGTGTGTAGTGCATGCAGCCTACCGAGCTCAGTTCCACACTCCTTCCTTACCCGGGAGTGGAATATCACACCTCTGGCTGAGGTGCAATACCCCTGTAGCAGCCGAATCCTCAGGGTGCTACACAAGTATGCAGCCAGCCACCCACCCACCCACAGGCCGCAACACTAAACTGACAGATTTCTGGGCAGCTCTTTGCACTTGAAATATGGCCTTTTAAGCTTGTGGAGGTGGAAGCTTTTCACAACCTCATGCAGGCGGCGGCCGGGTGTCCATACTCGGTCCCCAGCCGCCAGTATTTTTCCCGGTATCGCCTTCGCCTTCCACAAGCACGGGTCCCACAACATTACCCATGCCCTACCCAGTGCACTTACTAAGAAGGACTGCCTAACCACAAACACGTGGACAGGTGAATGTGGCCAGGGACGGTACGGAGCCAGTCCACAACTTTTTTTGATAAGAGTTGTATTTAGCTCAGTGAAAGGACTGGCATAGAGGGAAACCGTATCTACCCTGAGTGTCATTTCTCCCAGGAAGCCCTCTAAAGCTGCTTGCACTTGAAATGTGGCCTGAACATTACTGCTGGTACTTTTCTGTGGCAATTTTCTTGCCTCCTACCAGCCTGGAATATTTCCAGCAAACTATGGTACAACACCATGGTATTAGCACTGCCCCCAGTACCAGCAGCGAAGCCATCCTCAATTTCCTTCTCTGGAATTTTATTTGGTAGACTGAGTGGCTGCCAAAATAAATTTTCTCACAAAGGAGCTGATGATAGAGTGGCAGTAGGTTCAAGTTTCTCCAGCCTGTTAGATATTAGAGGGTGAACGGCAGCACATTGGATCAGTGGTTAGCACTGAAGTCTTGCAGTACTGGGATCCTGGGTTCAAATCCCAGCAAGGACAACATCTGCAAGAAATTTGTATGTTCTCCCACAGGGTTGGACAGTCCCACCAGAGAATTCTCTGGTGTGCCTTGGCTTCTACCTCAGGAGAGTTCATGATAGCGCTAACTTTGCAGCTGCTATGGGGCTCTTGAGCGGGTGAGAAAGGTTAGCCCTCAGAAACAAATCCTCTGGTGGGCAGAATGTTTTTCAATCTGAAACAGCTTCTCAGTGGGAGTTGTATTTCACAGCATGCCATATTCTTTAGCTCTGTGAAAGGACTGGCATATAGGGAAACCTTATTTACCCCGGTTGTCATTTCTCCGTCACCAGGTTCCGCCCATTGTAACACACGACCATGCCTGGCTGTATGTTCAGCGGTGAGAGCCACAGATCAAGCTGCTGTGTTACAGCTTTCAACAACTATGCAGCGCTGGGCGGTTTGTTAATTAAGCATTAAGCATGTTAAATTCAGCACAGCCTGCTGCTGTTTGGCCAAGGCAGTGCAGCAGTGCTGTCAGCTTGTGACTGATGTGGTCATTTCGGAGATGGAGGAGGAGGTGCATGAGCTGAACAATGTGATTACATTGAGGTTAAATTGGTGATGCTATTTTTTATACTAAAGAAAGATCCTATTGTTATGTTTTTTTATGTTATTTTTTATGACAAATGCATTCACCGGGAAAAGTCATTTTAACATTTTACAACCTAATCTGGCAATGTGGTGTCATCAGACACATCCTGTTTTATTTATGATGGAGGGACTCTGAAAGTCATAAAGCCTATTTTTATAGGAACATCAGACGGCCCTTACTATTCTTAAAAGGCCAGCAGTCGGCCCTAGCTATTGTTAGAGAGCCATCAGAGGGCTATGCTTTGTTGTTCCCATTATTAACAAGTGGGTCTCCTATACTGTTATTGCGCATCCAGTGACTGCAAGGGTTGTCAAAAATTTGGACGCAACCTAATACCCCTTTGAAGAGACATAGAGGAGGGTCTCAGTAAAAAAAATGTTCCCATTATAAAGGAGCGGGTCTTCTATAGTGGTAATGCCCATGCTGTGACTGCAAGGGTGGGCAAAATTTTTGAATAAAACACTAACAATTTAAAGACACAAAGAGCATGGCCACAGTAACAAGGTACGACATGTTCCCGTTAGAAAGGAGAGGGTCTGCTATACAGTTATAGGGTATGCAGTGAATCCAACGGCTGACAAATTTTAGGAAAAACCCCACTAAGAATTTAAGGACACACAGAGCAGGGCCACATTAACAAGGTACGACATGTTCCCATTAGAAAGGAGAGGGTCTGCTATACAGTTATAGGGTATGCAGTGAGTCCACCGGCTGACCAAGTTTAGGAAAAAACCCACTAAGAATTTAAAGACACATAGACCAGGCCACAGTAATGACAAATTCCCATTAGAAAGGAGAGAGTCTCCCATAGTGTTGGACTATGCAGTGACTGCAAGAGCTGCCAAAAATTTGGAGGCACTTCAATGGCCCTTGGAAGAGACGTGGAGGAGCGCATCATAAAAAATTGTTACCATTAGAAAGGAGCGGGCCTCCTATACTTGTAATGCCATGCACTAAGTGTATGGGCTGACAAACATTTACTCCTGGGGGGTATACATGAACATACTGTATAAAAAATTTTTTTTACGGGCATCATAAAAATGTAGCGCCCCGAGGGCTCGACCGCTACAGGGGTATTGCACCTCTGCCAGAGGTGTGATATTCCACTCCTGGGTAAGGATGGAGTATGGACCAGGGTTCAGTTAGCTGCATACAGCACACTCACCCCATTTCCGAGGGACAGCTCAACGGTGCTCCCATTAGACAGAAATGCAGGCACGACAGACCATGTCCCTGGCTGGAGTGGGGAGGGGGTAGGAATACCCAGTGATGTAGGAGCAGATAGGGGTTGGTTCCTGAGCGTAGATAGGAGCCCATTGTTTGCTGGTCACCTGGGCTCATGTTCTAGAGGGAGGTATAAAAGGTAGGCACCATCTTAGAACAGTGTTCAGTCAGAGAGAAGAAGTGACAGAGTGGGGGCCTCTGCAAGGGGCTCTTCTCCGTAGGCGGGCCTAGCCTCTGAGGCCCAGCCAGCACAGAGAGAAGAGAAGAAGAGAAGTTCAGTGAGTGGAGTAAGAGAAGGAGTTCAGCCAGAGAGGGCTGACAGGGAGCTGTGGCTCAGTCTGGGCCCAGCTCCACGAGGCAGGCCTAGGGTGAAGGCCAGGAACAGAAAGGAACAAGAACAGAAAGGAACAGAAGAGAAAGAGAAAGAGAGAAACAGAAGGGCTCAGGAACAAGACGGCAGAAGGGACCCTAAGAACCAACGAGAATACAGGGTAAAGGGTCAGGCAGATTAAGGGTACCGGATCCCAAGTTGGTGGAGGAGAAACAGCCCTCAGCCAAAGACCGGAGGTCGTGATCATTTATTGGTGCGACACCTCATCAAACCTGCTAGGAAGGCACCATATAGGACAGCGGGGAACGGGAACCACATTTACCCGCACAAGTCTGCGGCAGCTGGACAAAAGTGGGTCACTGGTGAGGCAGGCCAGAGAAAGGATTGAAGGGGTCCTGTGTCATGCTTCTGAACTGCCTGGGGTTGACCGAGCCCCTCACCTGGTGGACGCAGCACGGCTCGGGCGGTCATTGCTGACAGAAGTGACCCGGAGTACATGAACTGTGAGTAAAAGACATTGGACTGCAGTACGTTGTCTGTGTACTCTTTCGCTCCTCCAGCACTAACGGCACTGGGACTCTCTGCACCATCACCCCCACCATCCACTACACTGCCCTGGGGCTGCACTCTTCCCGTGGGGAGTCACACTACCTCAGCTGCATACATCATCAGCCCCAGCGATCTGCCTTGCAGCGGCGGTTCATAATAACCGCAATCCACGGGTGGCGCAGTCGGACATCACTTAGGACGGCTAAAGGACTACCACTGGTCTGACCACCCTGAGCCACGGAACCGGGTCGCCACTACTACCCCCACCGTCTCCCTATTGCCCGGCTCCGAGTGCCCCACGGCCCAGGGGCGAGTCAAACACCCTTAAAAAAAATTATGTGGGTGTTGCATCATGGACCACGGTCACCCTGGTGATATGGTGGTGGAGGATGAGGAGAAGGAGGAGGACAAGAGCAAATAGCCAAAATCAGGAAGCGTATACCCATGTGTGGGTGTGAAAAGGTGCATGGGAATACACCTCCCAAGAAAAGACACTGGATTTGAGTTTATGTTACGCTGCTATCATTCGGTGGTGTTGAGAAGTCTGGCCCAATCCAGCCCTTGTTCATTTTTATAAGAGTCAGCCTGTCAGCATTTTCAGTTGACAGGAGGATGCGCTTATCAGTTATAATTCCACCAGCGGCACTAAAAACCCGATCTGATAAAACGCTGGCGGCAGGGTAGGCCAGGACCTCCAAGGCATAGAGAGCCAGTTCATTCCACATATCTAGCTTGGATACCCAATATTTATAAGGCACAGAGGAATCACGGAGGACGTTGGTACGGTACGGCAAGGTACTCCCTCAGCATCTTCCCAAACTTTGCACTCCTTGTGAGAGTACCCTGCGCCTCAGGGCCTGTGCGATGGGAGGGTCTGAGAAAACTCTCCCAGAACTTTGACAGTGTTCCCCTGCCTCTGCTGGATTGAAGTTGTGTCTCTCTCGCCTGTACTCCTTGGTTGTCGAACGAAGTGTGCCCTCTGCCTCCAGCGTTTTCAGATGGGAATTTTTTTAATAGGTCCGCAACAAGGGCCTTCTGGTACTGCCTCATTTTTGTACACCTGTCCGCCTCAGGAATAAGAGATATAAAGTTCTCCTTGTAGAGTGGGTCTAGAAGTGTCACCAACCAGTAATGACCTAAAATTTTGAGAATGCGAGGGTCATGGGAAAGGCAGCATAACATAAACTCAGCCATGCGTGCCAGACTACTAACAGGCAAGACTTCCGTGTCCTCACCAAGAGGATGACTGACCATGCTCTCCTCCTCCTCCTCTCTGTCCTCTGGCCATCCACGCTGAACAGACGGTATGACAGCTGTGCAGATAGCACCGTCTATAGTGCATGAAACTAGTTCCTGTCCTTCTTCCTCCTCCTCTTCCTCATTGTCACCCAATCCACGTTGGGATGAGATGAGGCTTGGCTGTGTGTAATCACCCTGTATGGTTAATTGCTCCATCTTATCATGCTTCGCCTGCAATGCATCATCTTTGATTGTGAGCAGAGAGCGTTTCAGAAGACAGAGAAGCGGGATGGTGACGCTAATTATGGCGTCATCGCCGCTCACCATCTTGGTGGAGTCCTCAAAGTTTTGGAGGATGGTACATATGTCTGACATCCACGTCCACTACTGAGGTCTTATGTGTGGAGTCTGAACTGAATACCGATAGCCTTTTTGATGCTGGTACTCAACAACTGCCCTCTTCTGCTCACAAATCCTTCCCAACATCTGCAATGTAGAGTTCCAACGTGTGGGGACATCACACACCAGTCTGTGAGCCAGAAGCTGCAAACGCTGCTGAAACACTGCAAGGGCAGCGGAAGCTGTAGCTGACTTTCTAAAATGGGCACACAGGCGGCATACTTTAACAAGCAGATCCGGCAGCTCCGGGTAGGATTTGAGTAACCGCTGAACCACGAGGTTAAGCACATGGGCCAGGCATGGTACGTGTGTGAGCTCGCCTCGCCTCTGAGCCGCCACCAGGTTCCAGCCATTGTCACACGCGACCATGCCTGGCTGTAGGTTCAGCGGTTTGAGCCACAGATCTGCCTGCTCTTTCAGAGCTGTCCATAACTCTTCAGCATTGTGTGTTTTTTCACCTAAGCATATTAGCTTCAGCACAGCCTGTTGCCGCTTGGCCGAGGCAGTGCTGCAGTGCTTCCAGCTTGTGACTGATGTGGTCATTTCGGAGATGGAGGCTGAGGAGGAGGAGCAGGCTGAGGAGCATGAGGTTCAGGAGCTGTAGACCGTGGGGGCAACCCTGATTGACCTAGGGCCTGCAATCCTTGGCGTCGGGAGGACGTGTTCCGTCCCAAGGTCCGACTGGGTCCCGGCTTCCACTATGTTAACCCAGTGTGCCATCAGCGAGATGTACCGTCCCTGCCCACAAGCACTTGTCCACGTGTCCGTGTTTAGGTGGACTTTACCGGTAACTGCGTTGTTGAGGGCACGGCTAATGTTTTGGGACACTTGCTTGTGTAATGTGGGGACGGCACACTGGAAGAAATAGTGGCGGCTGGGGACAGAGTACCGAGGGACGGCCGCCGCCATCAGGTTGCGGAATGCTTCTGTTTCCACAAGCCTAAAAGGCAACATTTCGAGCCAAGCAGTCGTGAATTGTGAGAATTTAGTAGTGTGGCCTGTGGGACGTTGGCTGCATATTTGCGCTTGCATTCCAAGGACTGGAGTATGAACAACTGAACGCTGCGCTGGGACAAGGACATGGACGTGCTTCCTGATGCTGCTACTTGAGAGTGTGCAATGACAGGAGCAGGGCAGGAGGCATCTTTGTACTATGGACAGGGGATTGACTTGCATGCACAACAGCAGAAGAAGCAATGGTGCCACCTGTAGACACTGTTCCTGGACCCTGGTGTTCGGCCCACAAAGTCGAGTGCTTTGCTGCCATGTGCCTCATCATGCTGGTGGTGGTCAGGCTGGTCGTTTTGCCACCCCTGCTGATGCTGGTCTGGCTCGTGATGCAAATGGCCTTGTTGGAGTTATCGGCAGAGTCTTTAAAAAACAACCAGACTCGGGAAGACCTAACAGTTGTAGTGGCAACTTCCTTCATGTTGGTGTTACGGGAAATGGTAGCCTGCCTTCTGTCTGCGGCCACCACACTGCTTCTTCCTGCCTGTTGGGGTGCTCTGCCTCCCTCCCCCTGTGTGCTGCTGTCCTTGCTCTGCATGTCCTCCTGCCAGGTTGGGTCAGTTACTATATCATCCACCACCTCGTCTCCCACTTCTGCACCCTGGTACTATTCCTGACTTTCTGTCAATTGTGTCTCATCATCGTCCACCTCTTATGACAGTTTCCCACCGTCGCCTTCGTGTGACCGTGGCTGCTCAAATATTTGGGCATCGCTACACGTGATCTCCTCTTGCCCCGCTTCAAGTGGACCGGGCGAGAGGCCCGAATCTATAAATGGAAAAGTGAACAGCTCTTCAGATTGTCCAAGTGTGGGATCAATTGTCTCTGGGTACTCGGCATGGTGGGAGGAAGGAGGATCAGGGTGAGGAATATGAGGTCCAGACTCATGGCTACTGAGACTTGACCGTGTGGAAGACAGGGTGGTGGTGGTGGTGGTGGCTAAGTGACTGGAAGCATTATCCGCTATCCAACCAACAACCTTTTGACACTGATCTGGGTTCAATAGTGGTGTGCTGCGGTCCCCTAGAAATTGGGACAGGAAGGTCAGGCGAGAAGATGTGGGTGTTTGTTGTGGCACAATTTCGGCTTGCCCACGGCCTTGTACTCGGCCTCTGCATGCACCATTACCATCACGTCCAGTTCCCCGTCCCTTGCCACGTGCCTTGCCCATTTTAAATGGAGGATAGTATCTTCCACGCTCACTACAAATGATTGAGTTTGAAGCGAAGTTATATGTGATCGGTGTGATGGAGAAAACAGAGTTTTAAATACCTGGCCTGTAGGTAAGTAGTGTGAACAGCAAACTGCTGTGAATTGCTTCACTGACACACTGAAAAAATGGAGGCCAGAAATGGCAGTATTTTCTGACAACGTATATGTGATCTGTGTGACGGAGAAAACACAGTTTTAAATAGCTGGATTTCTAGCGCTCTAATATGGAAAGGACCTGGCTGTATTCTGCAGTGCCAACAAGCAAATGGTGCAGAAAAACGTTGTTCTCTGGATTGCTTTATAAGCAAATAATGAGGATTAAGATCCAAAGAAAAGTATTCCTCGCCCCTGAGACCTGGGCCTTTGTATAGAAATATCTAACAGCAGCAGAAGGCAGATTTGGAATGGAGCCTCTTGTGCTATATGCACTGCAGTCTGCTATATACACTGCCTGCCTGCCTATTTACACTGCCTGCCTGATATATCTGCAGATGGATTAGTCCTCAGAAGGACTGTTTGTTGAGATGTATATGTGTAATGTGCGGTTTTTCTCACTACACTACCTAATGCACGATCAAATCTCTCCCTAACGCAGCATCAGCTCTCCCTACACTGTCTGATCCAGAGTGACTGTGATGAGCATGGCGGCGCCAGGTCAGATATAGACCTGATGACGCTGTGCGGCCAGCCAATCACTGTAATGCCCACAACCAACATGGCTATGGCATTACAGTGCATGGCAGGCAATCCCTGCATGTTCATTGGCTCTGTAAAGAGCACCAAACATGCAGGGATGGGTCCCGACTTCCCGCCCGACCAACCCGGAAATACTCGGTGAGCGCAGAGCATCTCGAGCAGTGAGATACTCGGGCGAGCACCGAGCAGTAGCGAGCATGCTCGCTCATCACTCGTTGTCATTAAGATTTAAAAAGAGAAAACACAGAAATGTGACAGTAAATGGCTTCACCCAACCAATAACCATGAGTGGAGAAAAAGTGTTTTTGTTATCATTCATTTTTTCTGAAACAAGGCCAAGAAAGGAAAAATTCTGCCGGGGTATGTAAACTTTTGAGCAGAACTGTATATGCGCCAGCCCCAGTGTCTCCTATTCTATATACTCCAGCCCCAGTGTCTCCTATTTTATATACTCCAGCTTCTTCTGTGATGTATATGCTCTAGCCAAAATGTATCCTGTGATGAATATACGCCAGCCCCAGTGTCTCCTATTCTATATACTCCAGCCCCAGTGTCTCCTATTCTATATACTCCAGCTTCTTCTGTGATGTATATGCTCTAGCCCCAATGTATCCTGTGATGAATATACGCCAGCCCCAGTGTCTCCTATTCTATATACTCCAGCCCCAGTGTCTCCTATTCTATATACTCCAGCTTCTTCTGTGATGTATATGCTCTAGCCCCAATGTATCCTGTGATGAATATACGCCAGCCCCAGTGTCTCCTATTCTATATACTCCAGCCCCAGTGTCTCCTATTCTATATACTCCAGCTTCTTCTGTGATGTATATGCTCTAGCCCCAATGTATCCTGTGATGAATATACGCCAGCCCCAGTGTCTCCTATTCTATATACTCCAGCTCCAGTGTCTTCTGTGACGTAGCTAATGTAGCCCTAATATCTCTTATGCAGAGGCGTCGCATGATAAAGCAGTGGGACACAAGCTCCCTGCCCTATCACTATCTCTTTCATATGCCACAGATCGCCATAGGCCTGCGGTTAACGAGATGTCAGCATCCTCACGCAGGTGGCTCGGTGACATCATTGCATCGCTCTGCTCTGCTGTCGCGCCATGGAAGAGGAGACAGAGGCCGTGATGTAGGGAATCAGGATTAAGTGAGATATTTTTTTAAATGATCGGGCAGTGGAGCCATCCTACTATATATCTGGAGTAGTGGGTCCATCATACTACATATGGAGTAGTGGGGCCATTATACTATATGTATGTGGGGCAGTGGGACCATCATAGTATATACAGGTGCATCTCACTAAATTAGAATATCTTCAAAAAGTTAATTTATTCCAGTTCTTCAATATTGTTTCAGTATGCTCCACAATCATGAGGAAGACTGCTGACTTGACAGATGTCCAGAAGGCAGTCATTGACACACTCCACAAGGTCCTAGAGTTCCAATTTTCATTTGGAAATCAAAGTCCCAGAGTCTGGAGGAAGAGTGGAGAGTCCACAATCCAAGCTGCTTGAGGTCTAGTGTGAAGGCTCCACAATCAGTGATGGTTTGGGAGGCCATGTCATCTGCTGGTGTAGGTCCACTGTGTTTTATCAAGACCAAAGTCAGCACAGCCGGCTACCAGGACATTTTACAGCACTTCATGCTTCCCTCTGCCGACAAGCTTTTTGGAGATAGAAATGTCATTCTCCAGCAGGACTTGGCCCCTGTCCACACGGCCAAAAGTACCAATACCTGGTTTACACACAACAGTATCACTGTGCTTGATTGGCAGCAAACTCGCCTGACCTTAACCCCATAGAGAATCTATTATAGAGAATCTATGGGGTATTGTCAAGAGGAAGATGAGAGACACCAGACCCAACAATGCAGATGAGCTGAAAGACAGCTTTTTGTATTGAAGAACTGAAATAAATTAACTTTTTGATGATATTCTAATTTAGTGAGATGCACCTATATATGGAGCAGTGGGACTATCATGCTATATATATGGAGGAGTGGGGGCATCATACTAAATATAGAGCAGTGTGTGTGTGTCACCCCAGGCCTGGATGCCACAAACAATAATCTGTTTCTGAAAGCAGGAGGGAGGTCCCCTGGTTAGGGACAATTAGCATACAGCACCTCCTGTCCCAGGCCAGCAGGGGGAGCTGGCTGCCCCTATAAAAGCTGGAACTGGGGGCAGGGTTAGAGAGAACTGGAAGACCTAGCTCAGGAGTGAGACTAGTCCCAGAGAAGGAGGGACAGTTCAGCTGTAGCTGAGGAGTCCGTGAGGCAGAGGAGAAACTGCAAGCCAGGGACAGAGGCGACGAGAGCCGGTCCTGGCAGAGAACCAATCTACTGGACATTGGGGTCCGAGGCTGTCAGGGTTACAAGCCCAGCAGCAGAGAATCAAGCTGCGAGGGATTTCAGGTCCCTTGGCCTAAGAAGCCTGGAGGCTCCGCCACACAGAGGGACCAGTACATCGAGGAGCAAGCAACAGGTACCCAAGGCCTGAGTCGCAAGCCATACAGGAGAGAAGTACACGGCCAGCTCAGGGACGTGGGCTATTACACCACGAAAAGGGGGATAGTCAGAAAGAGCATAGAGAGAACGGTAGGCCTACACACTCACCCTGACCAGTGGGGCTCGCCCGATTGCTCTCAGACACCCAGGCCCATTCCTAACCGGTACTGTTGGGCCATTAATAATATCTACAATAAAGACCCTGAACTGTTTGAAGCGGACTCTGAACTCTTACTATTGCGGCCTGCACTATCACCCCCAACATCCACCTACACTGCCCTGAGGCTACACTCTTCCCATGGGGAGTTATCCTACCCCTGTGCTGCACACCAACACCAGCCTCAGCGGTCTGCCTTGCAGCGGCGGTTATCTCCAACCGCAATCCACGGGTGGCGTAGTCGGACATTCAAAACACTGATAAATAGACTGCCACCATTTGGTCTGACCACCCTGAGCCACGGGATCGGGTTGCCACTACTACCCCCATCAGCACCGTACACTAGAAGGCCCGGTTCCGGGTACCCCACGGCCCAGGGGGGGGAGTCAGCTTTGGCGTAGTCGGCAGAATTGTGACCAACCCGCCACAAACGGGTATTGCGTGCCTGGAAAAGACTCTATACATATCTGAGTGAAGTTTCCCGCCATTTGGGGCCATTTCCCGCCAATCGGAGCCGTTTCCCGCCATCGGGCGCCATCTTCGGGACGACGCGCGGGAAGAAGAGGGGCGTGGACGTCCAAAAACGCGTGAGACCTGAAGCCCCGCCCTACGCTGAGACGCTGCTCAAGGTCCTGGATGGAGATCCAGCGGATGCCGACGTCATCACCGAGCAACGCAAGGTGCTCTCCCAGAGCATCGCGAGGGAAGCCGCGGCCTACAGAAGAGGATCGCCAGAAGGTAGGCCACGGTTAATTAGGAGGGAGGAAGATGTCGGACGCGGAGGGACCCTCTACCACCAGCGTAGCCGCTGCAGCTGTGATGCCGTTTTCCATGCCCTATATCCATAGGCGGATTATAATGAGGGCAATCCGGGCGACCGCCCAGGGCCCCGAGCCTGCAGGGGGTCCGCGGCTCCAGGCGGGGTGTCTAATGCCGGATTGCCCTCATTATATGTGCGGGCCGCCGCGGCACATAGCGGTAGCAGTGGCGGGAGGGGGGGGCCTGGACTGCTCCCCCAGCAGCGGCCACCGCTACTTCTTCATCGGCCGGGCCAGCACTGCAGCAGTTAACTTCCCTGTGCTGGCCCGGCCGCGTCACTGCTAGGAGACATGGCCCTGTGCGCGGCTGTGTCTCCTAGCTGTGACGTCACACAGTGCGCCCCGGCCTGCAGTGCTGCACCGGAAAAGAGAGAGAGCAGGCAGGAGGAATTGAGCCGGGGGATGGTGAGTGTGTGTGTGAGCAGATGTGTGTGTGGGCAGGTGTGTGTTTGTTTGTGGGCAGGTGTCTGTGGGGGCAGGTGTCTGTGTGGGCAGGTGTGTGTGTGTGTGTATATGTGTGTGTGTGTATATGTGTGTGTGTCTGTGTGGGCAGGTGTGTGTGTGTGTATATGTGTGTGTGTGTGTGTGGGCAGGTGTCTGTGTGGGCAGGTGTGTGTGTGTGTGTGGGCAGGTGTGTGTGTGTGTGTGGGCAGGTGTGTGTGTGGGCAGGTGTGTGTATATAGGTGTGTGTGTGTGTGTTTGCGGGCAGGTGTCTGTGTGGGCAGATGTGTGTGTGGGCAGGTGTGTGTTTGTGTGTGGGCAGGTGTGTGTGTGTGTGGGCAGGTGTGTGTGTGTGGGCAGGTGTGTGTGTGTGTGGGCAGGTGTTGGTGTGTGTGTGTGGACAGGTGTGTATGTGTGGGCAGGTGTGTGTGTGTGGGCAGGTGTGTTTGTGTGTGGGCAGGTGTGTTTGTGTGTGGGCAGGTGTGTGTGTGTGTGGGCAGGTGTGTGTGTGTGTCTGTGTGGGCAGATGTGTGTGTGGGCAGGTGTGTGTGTGTGGGCAGGTGTGTGTGTATCTGTGTGGGCAGGTGTGTGTGTGTGTCTGTGTGGGCAGGTGTGTGTGTGTATATGTGTGTGTGTGTGGGCAGGTTAGAAATTCTTGCCCTGTTGAACACTACACCTGACTTGAGGCCACCACCTCTTGGTTGTCCAATGTTCTTGCTTCTCTAGGGCTCTTCTCAGATATTCATTATACCAGCTCCCCAGAATACCAAAGTTAGGGTGGGTGACCGCGAGCCCTGGTGGTGGTCATAACTGCGGCCACCCAGGGGCAATACTCCATAACAACAAACCCCTGAGGTGGTGTAGGATGTAAGGACCTATTCACACTACATTCAGCGCTGCATTCAGGTCTTTACACAAGGCTTACAACTGAATCCCTGAAATTCAGGATTGTGCTGTCTGAAATGAGACATCTGAAAGCAGAGAAAATGGAGCCTAAAGATTCAGACTTTAGCCTCGGTTTGCCTTTGTTCAAATCAATGGCTATGTCAAGGCACATCTGAATGCCATTTTTCAGGGATTTAGATAGAAGCCTGGAAAGAGGAGATGAATGCATTGCAAAATTCAGTGTGAATAGGCCCTTATATCTGGAGTCTTGATATTGATGCCACAAGCATTTTACTTGTTTTTAACTTAAAAAAAAAATACACACACACAAATTATACACACACACACACACACACTATACATACACACACAGTATACATACACACACATTATACACACACACACACACACACTATACATACACACACACAGATGTGTATGTGGGCAGGTGTGTGTGTGTGGGCAGGTGTGTGTGTGGGCAGGTGTGTGTGTGTGTGATGTCTGTCTGTTTGTGTGTGTGTGTGTGTGTGTGGGCAGATGTCATTGTGTGATGCCTGTTTGTATGTATTTTTGTGTTTCAAATGTGTTTATGCGTGTCTGTATATGTTTGTGTGTGTGTATGACTGCATGCGGCCTCCTGCTGAGTATAGTTGGCGCCGTGCGGCCTCCTGATGTCTCTGGGGGGGCTCCGTGCAGCCTCCCGCTGTGTATAGATGGCTACGTGCGGCCCCTTGCTGTTTATAGACGGCGCCGTGCGCCCCCCCGCTGTGTATAGATGGCTACGTGCGCCCCCCGCTGTGTATAGATGGCTACGTGCGGCCCCCCGCTGAGTATAGATGTCGCCGTGCGGCCTCCTGCTGTGTATAGATCGCTACGTGCGGTCTCCCGCTGAGTATAGATGGCGCTGTGCGGCCTCCTGCTGTCTCTGGGGGGAGCGCCGTGCGGCATCTATACTCAGCAGGAGGCCGACCGTAGCCAGCTATACACGTATACTCAGCAGGAGGCCGCACGTAGCCATCTATACGGTGCCATCTATACACAGCGGGAGGCCGCACGGCGCCATCTATACACAGTGGGAGGTCGCACGGCGCCATCTATACACAGCGGGAGGCCGCACGGAGCCATCTATACACAGCGGGAGTCTCAGTGTTTTGCAAGAGCAGTCAATAAATTCTGCTTGACTAATTCTGAGCACCATAAAGTCTGGTTCGCTTCTAACCTGCTGTCTTCATTTTCAGCTTGCTGAATTCTAACTCATTTACTGTCATTCGAGACGATGCCTTTGCTGGTCTCTTTCACCTTGAATACCTGTAAGTGTTCCACTTAATGTCATATTTTTGATTCTGTTCTTCTTCATCTTTTGGCATGTGCAATTGTATGAGCAAGTATTCATATGAATTTATGACCTACTTAAACCTTGGAGGACCTTAAATTTTATTCAATCAATTTTTTTTCCAGTTTAAAACTATGGGACATATATGTGCCTTGGTCCTCAAAGGGTTTTTAAAGGGGCTGCAAACATAAATATGAAAAAAATAATTCAATTAGTGCTTTTTGTGTTTATTTAATTTTTATTTGAAGTCCATTTTTTTATATACCTTGAAATTAAGCTCTACCCCATGGAATGAAGCCCTACCTACATGACATCTGAGAGCTACATGGATCCCGCTTGTGAGGTGCCTGTCCGTCACTACTATTCAGTTTTAGGGTCCACTCACTAAGCCATATATTCTCTCATGCAAGAGAATAGGGCCAATTAAGCTAATGACACTCGGCTCAAACTCTGTCAGAGCTTCAACTGAGTGTGATCCGATTCTCTCGCAGCACAGATATGGAGAAGATGGAGAACTTACTTTCTCCATAGTCTCTGTGAGTGTTCATCGGACTGCACTTGGATGACATCCGAGTGCAGTCCAATGTTTTACGTGCACCCATAGACTTGTATGGGTGCACATGGTCCGAATATCGAATGAGATTATTTTCTCATGCCAATAATCGCACTGTCCCATAGTATAACATAGGGCCGAGTCCTATCCGATAAAACATCACATAGCATTCGGCCGTGTTATACGACAGTGTGAGCGAGCCCTTAGAGTCAAGGAATATTTACATGCAAATGATGATATTACTCTCCAAGTGTATATTTTTTTAGGCGAGTTCATAGTAAATGCTTTGCATTTTTGACATGTGATCAACTAAAGAACAAGAAAGATTTAGGACCTTCCCTATAGAGAAACGGAAAATAGTTTGGAGGACTTGCATGTCCTTTTTTATTTATTATGAGAAAATCATAAAAGATCCCGTTTTTTAACCATGCTGTGACTTTCTGCTGAGGGAGAGGGAGAGAGCTGCCCTATTCAGAGTCTGTAATAAGACCTGCTGACAAAAGTGTTGAAGATACAGTCTAATGTGAATTAACAATAAAAAAAAAGTTAATTTAACAAATGGCTTGTATTTTTTTAATACAAACTTTTTTGTCTTTACAGCTCTTTTAAAGGGAATCTGTCATCAGGTTTTTGCCACCTAATCTGAGAGCAGCATAATGTAGGGTTAGAGGCACTGATTCCAGTAATGTGTCACTTACTGGGCTGTTTAGTGTTGTTTTGATAAAATCATTGATTTGTCAGAAGGTAATTATCACTAGATGACTAGTAAGTTCTGTAGGACCCCACCCCCATCACTGATCAGTAGATTTCTGTGTACACTGAGCATGGGCAGAAAGCTGCCAATCAGTGGTGTGGGTGGGGCTATACAGAGCGCAGCATTCAGAGAGCTGCTAGATCTGCAGCAGATAAAACTGTGATTTTCTCAAAATGGCAACAAGCAGCTGAAAAAGTGACACATCGCTGGAATCAGGGTATCTGCCCCAATATTGTGCTGCTCTCAGATGAGGCAGCACAATTAATATTATGCCAAATTAATTTCCCATGAACTATCACATGATCTATCACAGGGGATCATGTGACATGTCACGTGATAAATCAGGTGTGTGGAGGGGGCCCGCGCCTTCTAAACTGCCCGGGGCCCTTGCTACTCTTAATCCACCCCTGCCTATATCCCCGGAGCGGCCTGGATGCCCCAGTATGCCGGCGAGTCGCATACCTTGGGTGACTTTAAAGAAAGGCTGTATAGCCTGTTCAAAGTTTATCCCCTGACAGAAGAACAGAAGGTAAGCATACTGATAGGGCAGTTAACTGGTGCGGCCCAGCGGGAGGTAAAGTCTTGGACAGCTGAGGAGAAAAGGACTGTAAGGGGGGTTCTGACCCGTCTACGGGACACCTTTGATACCCGTACCTCAGCAGAAATCAAAATGCGGTTCTATGGATGTAAGCAGCGAGCTCAAGATAGCATCCGAGATTATGCCCTAAATTTACAGGAAGCCTTGGGGGCAATTAAGCAAGCTGACCCTGGCAGCGTGCAGGATACAGATAAACTATTGACTGACCAGTTCATAGAAGGTCTGCTGTCCAGCGCCCACAGAACCCAGCTGCGCCTCATGGCCCTACAGAACCCCGATTTGACTTTTGCACAGTTCAACGATAGGGCCATCCGGGTGCTCCGAGAACCTGCACCGGGTGGCGCTGTAGCTTCCCGGCGCCCTGCCATCCCTTACCACCAGGGGGCGGCACCCTATCCCGCAGACCTTGTGGGGGCTGATGCGCAGGCCCTAAATCCATCCCCGCCTGCAAACCTGCACCATCAGGTCCAAGAACTAACAAAGAGTGTTGCTGCATTGTCCAGGACCGTACAGTCGTTACAGATGGACCCGTCAGGACCAATCAAGCTGGCTTCCAGTCCGGAGGATGTCCCGTGGCGTCGACGGAGGAGGATCCCGTCGTTCAGAGGGAGGCCCGCCGATCATTACACTGAGGATGGACAGCCGATTTGCCGCCGTTGCAGCCAGCCGGGACACGTAGCCAGGTACTGTACTTTAAATGGGTCCGACCTGGGGCAAAGGGCCAACCCCCAGGTATAAGGTCATCAGGCCCATCTAATTGGCGTGGTAAGTAGGCAGGGGAACGCCCGGTTTTACCCGTAGTGCTGGACGGTATCCCCATGAGTGCACTGCTGGACACCGGGTCCCAAGTGACTACCATCCAATATGTACTTTTCAAGCAGTACTGGAGTGACACTGATATAACTCGTTATCCAGATGATGACTTGAGCATCATCGCCAGCAATGGTCAACCCGTGCCGCAGGTGGGGTTCAGAGAGATGACCATTAAGATTGGTAAAGTTGAACTGCCGGCACAGGGAGTGATCATTGTGGACATTGACCGTCGAGAAAGTCACCCTAAAATAACCTTGGGTACTAATGTGATTGAAAATTGTCTTTCAGAAGCAATTGTAATTTTGCAGCAGGTGGCGATGAATGTGAGCTCCAGCCAGCAGAGGGTCCTCCAGAAGGAGATAAGAGCCCTGATGAGATGGCAACAGGTAGAACTGTCTGGTGGTGAGATCGGTAGCGTGAGGAATGGATGAGCGACCCGTTCCCCATTGCCATGCCCCCCAAAAGTGAAATGATCTGGTGTCGGAATGCAATCGGGTTAAGAGGGAGAGACTACCAAGCCATGGTAGAACCCGTGTACTCAGACAGCAGGCCCACCATTTTGACAGCCCAGGGGGTGGTCGATGTCCGCCATGGAAGGGTGCCCGTCTGGATCTTAAACATTGGGGAAAGGGAAGTACACTTGCCTTGGTACGCTACACTAGCCAAATTGTATACTGTTGAACACAATGCTGTCAGGGCCATGGAACCCTTGCCTCCATCTCCCCAAGCAGAGGGTAATGGTTCCCAGAAACCCAAGGAGGACTGGTGCCAGAAACTCCACGTGGGTGCTGACTCCACTCCCTTGCACCAAAAACAAGGAGTCTACCGGGTGGTTCAAGAGTACGAGAGAATCTTTAGTAAGCACCCGCTAGACTTCGGCAGAGTGAAAGGGGTAGAACACCACATCCCCATGGGGAGCCACCCACCAATAAAAGAAAGATACAGATCTGTACCACCCCGCACACTATCAGAACGCAAAGGGCATGCTGAGAGAAATGAAGGAAGCCGGGGTCATTAGAGACAGTTGTAGCCCCTGGGCAGCCCCCTTGGTTCTGGTTAGAAAGAAAGACTGTACTATGAGAATGTGCGTGGACTATAGAGAAGTCAATCGTATCACCCATAAAGACGCATACCCGTTGCCTAGAATAGAGGAGTCTTTGGTCGCACTAAAATCAGCTAATTTCTTCTCTACTTTGGACCTTACTAGTGGGTACTGGCAGGTTCCTGTGGCAGAGGCTGATAAGGAGAAGACCGCCTTCACCACCCCGATGGGATTAAGTGAATTCAACTATATGCCGTTCGGGCTCTGCAACGCACCCGGGACCTTCCAGAGGCTGATGGAATGCTGTCTAGGGCACCGAAACTTTGAGACGGTCCTACTTTACCTGGACGACGTGATTGTCTATTCGAAGACTTACGAGGACCATCTAAAGCACCTGGCCGAGGTGTTCGATGCCCTGGCAGGCTTTGGCATGAAAGTGAAACCCTCCAAGTGCCATCTGTTAAAGCCGAAGGTACAGTACCTGGGACATGTGGTGAGTGCAGAAGGAGTAGCCCCCGACCCTGACAAAATCATGGCAATAAAGAACTGGCCAAGCCCCTCTAACATAAAAGAAGTGAGGCAGTTCCTCGGGTTGGTAGGCTACTACCAAAGGTTCATCCCCAGGTTCACCAAGATGGCAGCCCCTATGCAGGACCTCCTTATAGGACAATCTAAGACCAGAAGCCAAAAGCCACCCTTCAAGTGAGACAAGCCGGAAGAGGAGTCCTTCCGCCAGCTGAAGATGGCCCTCACGGGGATTGAGATCCTGGCCTACCCTGATTATGGCCAGCCTTTTATCCTCCACACAGACGCCAGTAATGTGGGGCTGGGAGCCGTACTGTCACAGAACCAACAGGGCAGAGAAAGGGTGATCGCGTACGCCAGCCGGAAGCTGAGGCCCACCGAGAGAAACCCGGAGAATTACAGCTCCTTTAAGCTGGAGTCCTTGGCAGTGGTGTGGGACGTAACAGAACGTTTCAAGCATTACCTGGCCTCTGTGAAGTTCACTGTGTACACGGACAACAATCCGTAGACACATCTGGACAATGCGAGACTTGGTGCCCTAGAGCAGCGGTGGATGGCCCGGCTAGCAAACTATGACTTCACCATCAAGTACCGGGCAGGCCGAGACAATGCCAATGCAGATGCCCTATCGAGAATTCCCCACTTGCCTGATGAGGGAGAAGATCCAGATGAGTTGGAGGAAATAGAGCTCCCTGCATTCCACCGGTACGGGGCCACTCAGTACTCCCACCGTGTAAGAGACAAAGACTTGACCACTGTCATGTTCAATCCCTTACCTCACCACGGCTGGGCTGAAACGCAAGATAGTGACCCTGCAATTCGCCTGGTGAAAGACCTGTTGACCCAGGCAGACGCTAGCCCTGGCTCGGACGCTCCAGAGGAAGCCAAGCAGTTATGGAAGGAGAAAAGCAGGCTATTCCTCTACGAAGGTAAGCTGTGCAGAAGGCTTGTCAACCACCGGACGCACGAGCTGACCTGGCAGGTAGTGGTCCCGAGACGAGATGCAGCAATGGTCCTGGAGGCCTACCATGACAGAGCGGGACACTTCGGGTGGAAGAAACTGGAGTTCCTACTGAGAGAGCGGTTCTACTGGGTCGGAATGAGAGGGGCCATAGAGAAGTGGTGCAGGGACTGCGGCCCATGTAACCTCAGAAGGAAGGACGGTACCAGCCAGAAGATGCCCTTGATGCCCATCATCACCAGGCAGCCTCTTGAGCTGGTAGCTCTGGACCATGTGAAACTGGCTCCAAGCCGGTTGGGCTACGTCTATGCCCTGACAATAGTGGACCACTATTTCCGGTTCCTGGTGGTGGTTCCTGTTAAAGACTTGACAGCCCAAACAGCGGCCAGAGCCTTCCAACAACACTTCTGCCGTCCACACGGGTATCCGGAACAGGTCTTGACAGATCAAGGTCCAGGGTTTGAGGCTGAAATCTTCCAGGAGTTCTGCAACCTCTACGGCTGTAAGAAGATTCGGACAACGTCTTACCACCCACAAACCAACGGGCTATGTGAGAAAATGAATAATATCGTCATTGATCTCCTCAAAACGTTGCCCCTGGAAGAACGCAGCCTGTGGCCGGAGAAGCTGCCAGACCTGATAGACTTATACAACCATATCCTGGTGAATGCTACAAATTGCACCCCGGCTTACCTGATGAGGGCAAGACCAGGTAAGCTGCCGATAGACCTGGAGATGGGAGTCCTGACCCCCGAGGACACCTCCCCAGACGCGGACTGGGATACGGAACGGCGGCTACAGTACAAGAAGGTACAGGAGAGTGTGGAGAGGAGTCTGGCTCAAGCGAGAGAAAAGCAAGAGAGGCTCTTCAACCAACACGCCCCTGCTGGTCCCCTGGAACCTGGTGAGCAGGTCCTGAAGCGGAAGAGAAGGCTTCACAAGCTAGATGACCAGTGGGAGAGCGACCCGTACACAGTACTGCAGTCCAACCACAACAACCCGAAGGTATGTGTAATTACCAAGGATGGAGGAGAAACCACTAGCACCGTCTCCAGAGACCACCTAAAAAGGTGCCCCAAGCAACTACAGAGTGCAGGAGAAGATCAAGATGACCTTGAACCCGCAGAAGACAAGAAAGAAATGATCAGCACAGTTCTTGGAGAGTTCCCCCGGTCCTGGACTCGGATAAATGATGCAATAGTGGTACCCGTCCTACACTTCCTTCAACCAACCCAGCAGGAACCTACAGGAGAGCAGGAGGAATTAGAAGACCAAGCAGCCCTAGAGGCAGAAGAACCCATGCCAGCAGCCCAAGAGAGTCAACCCTCTGCTGACAGTGAGCCTGCCATACCTGCGGTAAGCCAAAGGACCCGCAGATAGCTGCCTGCACTGCCTGTAAACCCAGCTAGAAGCTGTACCCTGAATGCTAGTGGGGAAAGTCAGGTTAGACCACCACCAGACAGTGGGTTACGCAGGTCAACCCGGAGCACTAGGGGGCAAATACCAGCTCGCTGGAAGATCTAAATGCTGTATATTGTAAATGTTTTATGTTTGTTGCCTGGTTGCTAATTATGTTTTTCCAGTCTTTCTAGTTCATGGACTAACAGGTTATGGACGCTGAATAACCGGAACTGTCTTGTAGATAGTTGCACTTGGTGCCCTCTTTCGAAGATGGCCACGGAAGAAAAATCTGTCCGGTGTGGCCTCCTTGTGGCCCAAAGTAGAGAGCTCAGCCTTGTCGCCACGCCCAAGGCCAGGAACTTGGGGTTTATGGAAACAGGTCCCCACACCGTGGAAAACTTCACCTTGTTGGGTGACATGGACACCCGGTCACGGAAGCGCTGTGACCTCAAGGACAAAATATACTTGTGTATATGTTATGTTGTCATTTATACCCTGTATTTGTGGTTCCTGTTTAGTCCGAAGTACTAAATTTTACTAGGGGAGAATGTGTCACCCCAGGCCTGGATGCCACAAACAATAATCTGTGTCTGAGAGCAGGAGGGAGGTCCACTGGTTAGGGACAATTAGCATACAGCACCTCCTGTCCCAGGCCAGCAGGGGGAGCTGGCTGCCCCTATAAAAGCTGGAACTGGGGGCAGGGTTAGAGAGAACTGGAAGACCTAGCTCAGGAGTGAGACTAGTCCCAGAGAAGGAGGGACAGTTCAGCTGTAGCTGAGGAGTCCGTGAGGCAGAGGAGAAACTGCAAGCCAGGGACAGAGGCGACGAGAGCCGGTCCTGGAAGAGAACCAATCTACCGGGCATTGGGGTCCGGGGCTGTCAGGGTTACAAGCCCAGCAGCAGAGAACCAACCTGCGAGGGATTTCAGGTCCCTTGGCCTAAGAATCCTGGAGGCTCCGCCACACAGAGGGACCAGTACAGCGAGGAGCAAGCAACAGGTACCCAAGGCCCTAGTCGCATGCCATACAGGCGAGAAGTACACGGCCAGTTCAGGGACGTGGGCTTTTACACCACGAAAAGGGGGATAGTCAGAAAGAGCATAGAGAGAACGGTAGGCCTACACACTCACCCTGACCAGTGGGGCTCGCCCGAATGCTCTCAGACACCCAGGCCCATTCCTAACCGGTACTGTTGGGTCATTAATAATATCTACAATAAAGACCCTGAACTGTTTGAAGCGGACTCTGAACTCTTACTATTGCGGCCTGCACTATCACCCCCCAACATCCACCTACACTGCCCTGAGGCTACACTCTTCCCGTGGGGAGTTATCCTACACCTGTGCTGCACACCAACACCAGCCTCAGCAGTCTGCCTCGCAGCGGCGGTTATCCCTGACCGCAATCCACGGGTGGCGTAGTCGGACATTCAAAACACTGATAAATAGACTGCCACCATTTGGTCTGACCACCCTGAGCCACGGGATCGGGTTACCACTACTACCCCCATCAGCACCGTACACTAGAAGGCCCGGTTCCGTGTACCCCACGGCCCAGGGGGCGAGTCATGTGCATCAAATTATACATACAGATATGGGGCAGTGGGGCTTCATACTATATACAGGTGCTTCTCACAAAATTAGAATATCATCAAAAGTTAGTTTATTTCATTTCTTCAATGCAAAAAGTGAAACTCCTATATTATATAGAGTCATTACACACAGAGTGATCTATTATATAGAGTCATTACACAGAGGGATCTATTATATAGTCATTACACACAGAGGGATCTATTATATAGAGTCATTACACAGAGGGATCTATTATATAGAGTAATTACACACAGAGGGATCTATTATATAGAGTCATTACACAAAGAGGGATCTATTATACAGAGTCATTACACACAGAGTGATCTATTATATAGAGTCATTACACACAGAGGGATCTATTATATACAGTCATTACACACAGAGGGATCTATTATATAGAGTCATTACACACAGAGGGATCTATTATATAGTCATTACACACAGAGGGATCTATTATATAGAGTCATTACACACAGAGGGATCTATTATATAGAGTCATTACACACAGAGGGATCTATTATATAGAGTCATTACACACAGAGGGATCTATTATATAGAGTCATTACACACAGAGGGATCTATTTTAAGTGTTTATTTCTGTTAATGTTGATGATTATAGCTTACAGCCAATGAAAACACAAACGTCATTATCTCAGTAAATTAGAATACTTCATAACAACAGCTTGAAAAATGTTTTTAAAATCCGAAAAGGTGGCCTACTGAAATGTATGTTTAGTAAATGCCCTCAATACTTGGTCGGGCTCCTTGTGATCAATTACTGCATCAATGCGGCAATGTGGCATGGAGGGATCAGCCTGTGGCACTGCTGAGGTGTTATGGAAGCCCAGGTGGCTTTGATAGCAGCCTTCAGCTCATCTGTATTGTGGGGTCTGGGGTCTCATCTTCCTCTTGACAATACCCCATAGATTCTCTATAATAGATTCTCTATGGGGTAAAGGTCAGGCGAGTTTGCTGCCAATCAAGCACAGTGATACTGTTGTGTGTAAACCAGGTATTGGTACTTTTGGCAGTGTGGACAGGGGCCAAGTCCTGCTGGAGAATGACATTTCCATCTCCATAAAGCTTGTGGGCAGAGGGAAGCATGAAGTGCTGTAAAATGTCCTGGTAGACGGCTGCGCTGACTTTGGTCTTGATAAAACACAGTGGACCTCCACCAGCAGATGACATAGCTCCCCAAACCATCACTGATTGTGGAGACTTCACACTAGACCTCCAGCAGCTTGGATTGTGGCCTCTCCACTCTTCCTCCAGACTCTGGGACCTTGATTTCCAAATGAAATGCAAAATTTACTTTTCATCTGAAAACAACACCTTGGGCCACTGAGCATCAGTCCAGGTCTTTTTCTCTTTGGCCCAGGTAAGACGCTTCTGGCGTTGTCTATTGGTCATGAGGGGCTTGACACAAGCAATGCGACACTTGTAGCCCATGTCCTGGATACGTCTGTGTGTGGTGGCTCTTGAAGCAGTGACTCCAGCAGCAGTCCACTCCTTGTGAATCTCCCCCAAATTTTTGAATGGCCTTTTCTTAGCAATCCTTTCAAGGCTGCGGTTATCCCAGTTGCTTGTGCACCTTTTTCTACCACACTTTTTCCTTCCAAGTCCATTAATATGCTCAGATACAGCACTCTGTGAACAGCTGCTTCTTTAGCAATGACCTTTTGTGGCTTACCCTCCTTGAGGAGTGTGTCAATGACTGCCTTCTGGACATCTGTCAAGTCAGCAGTCTTGCCCATGATTGTGGAGCCTACTGAAACTGACTAAGGGACCTTTTTAAATGCTTAGGAAGCCTTTGCAGGTGTTTCTTGTTAATTCTAATTTACTGAGATAATGACTTTTGTGTTTTCATTGGCTGTAAGCCATAATCATCAACATTAGCAGAAATAAACACTTAAAACAGATCACTCTGTTTGTAATGACTCTGTATAATATATGAGTTTCATTTTTTAGGATTGAAGAACTGAAATAAATTCACTTTTTGATGATATTCTAATTTTCTGAGAAGCACCTGTATGTAGCAGTGCGGCAATTATACTATATACAGTCAGGAGTATAAGTACTTGATACACTGAAAATTTCGAAAGTTTTTCCACCTACAAAGAATGAAGAGGTCTGTTTTGTTCTACTTAACTGCTGCAACTTGGACCTTTAACAGGATTTATATTTCACCTATGAGAAAGCATACTATGTGTATTTGGCAGATTAACTCAGGCTTGTTTATGATAAACTGAATACATGGATTGGAGTCCTATTTGTATACAGAATATTGACTATTAATGCTGGCAGAGTAAGTCTTAGGCTATATTCACACTAGGTGTTTTTTTTCTGCAGCAAAACATAATCTCTTGGCAGGAAAGAAGTAGCGTCAAAAACGCAGGTTTTGGTGTGTTTTTTTGCAGTGGTTCTTGGTGCATTTTTGGTGCGTTTTTCAGGATCCCAAAGTTCAGCTTTGCTTCCACCATAGACACATGAAAACAGGTCACCATTGCAAGACATATGTTCATGAAAAAGTACACATTACAAATGTAATAGGGGGGGGTGAATTGGTCTGGAATAGTTTATCTAAGACCCTGGCAGTGCATTGAATTTGTAGGACACTATTTACTTTCACATTATGGTTTGCCATTGAGTTGCTCAGGCATTGTTCATTTTCACACCTCCCTGGGCCACACGTGTTGTTCAATCTCACACCTAGCTCAACCAATGTTTACTTTGTAGGCATCACTAATTTAATTAAACTGTAATAATCCAAGCTGCTATATCAGGTGACCAAGACAAGATGGTTTAAACTTGGGAAAATCACAAAAGTAAATGTGTGTCACATACTTGCTTTTTTCACTAAAAACGCAGCAAAATGTTCACACTAGGCTTTTTTTCAGCATTTTTTTCCACCACCCTTTTTTTTAATGGGTGAAAAACGCTGAAACAAGTGACATACTCTATTGCAAAAAGCCATGGAAAGCACAAAATACTGAGGACAAATAAGCAAGCTTTGTGCATGAGATTTCGGAAATCTCATAGACTTTGTTGGTACTGTAAAACGCAGCTGAAAATTTGCATAAAAAAGCCCGCTAAAAAAACGTCTAGTGTGAATATAGCCTTGTATAACAGTTCGCCAATGAGTTAGGATATATGACCACGATGCAGAAATGCTGCGGATTTTTCCTAAGCGTTTCTGCATCTCCCTGGATTGTCAAGCGCTTTGCCAAGTGATTTTAGCATCACTTGGAAAAGTGCTTGACAACTTGGTCACACTATATAATTCCATGCAACCGGCATGGATTTATATAGTGTGACCAAGTTACAATGCTGCAAATGCAGCATCAATAATAAAAAAAAAGAATAATAATGGTGAAAAATAAAAAAAAACCATTATACTCATCTTCCGATGGTCCTCGATCTTCTTCTCCGGTGCGTCCGGTGTCTTTGGCGGATCACGGTGCTGTAAAAGGACCTTCCATGACGTCATTTAGTCATGTGACAGGTCACGCGACCGCCGATGTCAGCGGTCGCGTGACCTGTCACATGACTAAATGGCATCATGGAAGGTCATTTTACCACCGCGAGCAGCCGAAGAGCCAGCAGCACCGCCGGGAGCAGACAGGGGCCATCAGAAGGTAAGTATATGTTTATTTTTTATTTTAATTCTATTTTAACTACAGGTACTATGGTACCCGGGTCTGGAGGAGAGTCTCTTCATCTCCTGACCCGGGTACCATCCATGCATTGAGTCGTATAGTATCCACATGTGTATTTTTAGTCATTCGGATGTTATGCGTTCCAATGCAAGTCAATGGCGGCTAAATCGCAGCGACTCTGCAAAATTAAAGGACGTGCTGCGGATTTTTCCGCAATGATAATCTGCAGCGGAAATCTCTGCAGCATGTGCACAGCACATGCGGATTATCATTGGGAACCATTGCAGACCTATCACCAAGCGTTTTTTAAGTGTTTCCGTGGCGGAAGTTACGCTGCAGAAACGCCTAAGAAACGCATAGTGGGCACACAGCCTTAAAAGTTCTATGGTGAAGAAAAACACGTGAGATAATAAATGCGAAATATACAATATTTCCCATAATATGACTGAGGATATCTTTAGGGTGTATTCACTGTTTTTTCTTCTGCAGCAATAAATGCTGTGTTTTACAGCACCATCTTAGTGAATGACATTTCTGAAATCTCATTCACATGCTGTTTTTTTTGCATTTTTTTTAAATCTGCAGCTTGTCAAGTCTTTCAGAGGTTTTGCAGCATTTTTCACCCATTCAAATGAATGGAAAAATAAACACAAGTAAAAACACCTGAATTTTAAGCAGCGTTTTTCCTGCCTCCTTTGATTTTTGAGGTAGAAAAAAAATGCTGCCAAAATCCAACTTGTGAACACACCTTTATCCTGGTTGTGTTCTAATTGGATATAAAATAGAACGGCCATGATAACATGGGTAGTTAATTGTATGGTGTTTTCACTTTATATATTACCAGGCCGCATTCTATTTGCGCAGAGCTGCTCCGTGAAGATTCTATCACAAGATTCCGTGATGACATCACAGGTGATGGTGACATCACTGCTCACAGTCGCTATATATACAATGCACATAGGCTCACCCGTGCCTTTCTTGGCTCTATAGTGACTGATAGCACTTGCAGTTTTTCACTATGGCTGGAATTGTTTTGGACATTTCTCAGGTAAAAGCACTATTGTTGATCCTTATGATCAATCGTCCTAACAGTGTGCTTCTACCACCCGATGGCGTCCTCAGCTTCACTCACCGGCTGGTGATGGAGCTAGTAAAGGATTGCGTGACCAAACACCGACAACGTCGTCTAACGTCAGACTATCTGACGGATTTACTTCAGAACATCAGGACATTACTACACCAGGTAAGTGGCGGACACTCTGCACAGAACATCTCAATATTAATAGATAATAATGGAGGGATAGAAGCTTTTTCTTCTAATATATCGTATTTTGCAGACCATAAGACGTACCAAAAATTTTTGGGAGGTAAATAGGAAAAACATTTATTATAATAAAATGGGGGTCTGTCTTATAGTCCTGTCTTATAGTCCGAATTTTCGGTTTCTTACTGAGGGGGGTGGTGGCAGTGGAGCGAGGTCACAGGAGGCAGAGTCGCTGCTGCAGGAAGTCGGCAGTAGGAGTGGGGCGCTGCTGTGGGCCCCAAGCTGGGAGGAGCGGGGTGTCCAGAAGGTGCGAGGCTGCGGGCCCTGGGCTTCAAGGAAATGTTAGCGGTAATTCAGGAGGGGAGGCCCTGCTCTGCTTATTGATTTCTCTGCAGTGGGCTTCAAGAAGTAGGCTGCTGGAGATGGCCAATACACAAATTGAGATCTCAGCTCGTCATTGAGCCGAGATCTAAATCTGCACATGCACTGCCTCCAGCGGCCATTTGCCTGAAGCCCACCGCCAGAAAATCAATGGGCAGAGCGGGGACTCCCCTCCTAAATCACCGCTAACATTTCCTTGAAGCCCAGGGCCCGCAGCCTCGCACGTCCTGGACACCCCGCTGGCCCGCAGGAGCGCCCCATTTCTACTGCCGGCTTCCTGCAGCAGTGACCCCACCTCCTGTGACCTCACTCCACCACAGCCACCCCCCTGGTAAGCTACATTCAGACAATTATTATTATTAATAATCTGTCTGATATGCTGGGGTGGAGAGCTCCAGAGTAGGGGGGATGCACGGGAGAAATCTTGTATGCGATTGTGGGAAGAGGAGATAAGAGGGGAGTAGAGAAGAAGATCTTGTGAGGATCGGAGGTTGCGTGCAGGTAAGTACCGGGAGACTAGGTCACAGATATATGGAGGAGACAGGTTGTGGGTGGCTTTGCATGCCAAGGTTAGGGTCTTGAACTGGAGTCTCTGGGTAATGTGGAGCCAGTGAAGGGATTGGCGGAGCGAGGGGAAAAGCCAGGGAATAGCGGGGGGACAGGTGGATTAGTCAGACAGCAGAGTTTAGGATAGATTGGAGGGGTGCGAGAGTGTTAGAAGGGAGGTCAAAAATTTTGGAAAAAAAAGCATCTTATAGTCCATAAAATACGGTAAAACACAACGAGTCCCCAAATACAGTATGTAGTCATTGTATCTGCAGACAGAGAACCGATGTCACATACAATTTCCGCCTCCATTCTGACCGCTCTCATCTGAAAATTCTCTTTTCCATTTTTCCTTCTTTATAGGCTGAAGAAAGATCTCAGACTGAAGATTTGGCTGTCTTTAAAGAACTGGCCGAAAAAGTCCTGTCTATACTAGAACGCTCATTGGAACGCCCGGTAAGGATCAATATTAATAGACGTATCTTAATCCACCGTATCTGAGGAGACTTTCTGAGAAAAGGTCTGAAGATGGCGCGGGATTTGTATCGTTACAATTGGTGCATCTGTAAATGTTGGTTTAGTCCTTCATGATTTATGTATTTGGTGATTTAGTAAAATCTTCCACATATTAATTATATATATTATATCTATCAGGAAACAACAGGAGGCGACGCCAAATATGGGCAAAATGTGAGCCCGAAAATCCCTGACCCTAATAGGAGTCAGCCGGAGCTGAACAGCGATCTGATTACAGGTGAGCGATCACCCGACCTTCTACAAGGAATGTCCAGATATTACAGAGGACGGAGGATAATGTTAGATTTACTCTCTACTCTGTGTAATGGGAACCTGGCAGCACATTGTTACATATAGAAGTAGTGGTGTGACGGTATAGGCCATTGTCCCCTAATAATAATTGTTTGTAGAAATCCAATGTGCCAGTCAGGAGAAATGTAAAGTAGACACCATATACAAATCAGAATGGAAGTGCGCTGGGGGCGTGAAAGAAGAAATCCAAGTGCAGTGACACGCCCCCAGTGCACTTCCAGGCTAATTTGCAAATCTCTCCTATGTTTCAGCTCTCTTACCATCACTCGTATGTGCAGCGTGGGTGGGGGCTTCCTCATTCATGTGATGGAGGGTCCATTCTGCAGTGCTATAGCAAGTAACATGAAATAAATTAAATTTAAATTGCATTACTGCTCTAGAAAATGGGAAAAAACTAAGATACTGAGCACATAATTTGGCCAATTCATGAATGCCCAGCAGCCAATGACAAGGCGATCTTTTTGTTGGAATCCTCTCCTAATGTGAATCCTCTCCTAGGCTGAAGCCTACATTTATATGGGTAGGTAGGATCCTGTTGTAATTAAAACCACCCCGGGCTGATGTGTGGAGATAGGTTCCCAGCAAAAAAGGTCGCCTTGCCGTGACTGCTAGGCATGCACCCAGCAAAAGAAGGTCGTCTTGCCGTGACTGCTGGGCATGCACCCAGCAAAAAAAAGGGTCACCTTGCCGTGGCTACTTGGCATGCACCCAGAAAAAGAAGGTCGCCTTGCCGTGGCTGCTGGCCATGCATGAATTGGCCAAATTATGTGCTAAGTATCTTCCTTTTATCCTATTTTCTACAGCAGTAATGCAATTCAAATTTAATTTATTTCATGTTTACATGCTATAGCGTTACAGAGTGCAACTTTGTTAGTTATATATTTGGATGGCTACTCTTAGTATGCACCTGTTCACACCCATTTTCTTTTCGGAAGTGATGGTCAGTCTTTTGTTATTTATGAAGGGGTTCCTCCATCATTTACATTACATTTATCTATGGATTCCCCGTATATTCTCATATTTAGAATCCCCATATAACGAGTATTAATCCCATTTACAGACATCTTGTCATTTCTCCGTTATATTGCTGTATTATCTATGTAGGAATAATATCCTCTAATATATTTCATTTCTTCATCATTATTTTAGAAACAACTGAGCTGTCGAATCCTAACAATGGAATTAGTGAGATCCCGGAGATCCAAGAATCCGTAAGTATCATAGAGGGGGATGCGTGTGTATCATCAGATCATGGGGTGTGAATGACTCGTCCAGTATTATCCCCCATACAACCATGGGACGTCTCTATTCTAAGTGTAGATGACCCTATGGTGTTAATTACATTTGAATTACAGGGAATCTGTCACCAGGTTTATGCTATTTGGTCTGAGAGAAGCATGATGCAGGGACAGAGACCCTGATTCCATGTGTTGATTACTTTACTCGGTGGAGTAGTTGTGATAAAATCACTATTTATTTCTGCTGCAGAGCTCTGAATGCTGAGTCTTGTATAACCCCGCCCACACCATTGATTGGCAGCTTTCTGTGTACACTGTGCATAGGCAGAAAGCTGCTAATCAGTGGTGGAGGCAGGGGTACAGAGCAATAGGACTACCTGGCTAGACAGATAGTCTTCTAGTGATAATCTACTGATTTTATTGAAACAGCCACACACAGCCTAGTAAGTAACACATCACTGGAATCAGGGTCTCTGCCCCTACATCATGGTGCTTTCAGAATACATAGCAAACACCTGGTGACAGATTACCTGTAAGTCCTCCTCTGTGTGATCTCCCACATTATCCAGAATGTTATAGTAATGTATGATGACCGTTGCAGGGCGGCTCCAGGATTTCGTGGGCCCTGGGCGAAAGAGTCTCAGTGGCCCCTTTAACACATACCACGATTCATGATGCACAGATACCGCAGATAAATATATATATATATATATATATATATATATATATATATATAGTACAAGGCCGAAGATTTCACTTCTTACATTACATGAGCGATATCTATTGTAAATTCCACAATAACTCAGAAAGCGGCGAATCCTCACAGCTCACAGTGCAGACCGGACAGTAATGTCCTCCACACAGTATAATGGCACCACATAGTCCTCTATACCGTATTATGAGCTCCATATATTGCTCCATATAGAATAATGGACCCCATAAAATGCTCCACGCAGGCTGTGCCCCCATATAATGCCCCATGCAGGCTGTGACCCCACACATAATGCCCCATGCAGGCTGGCCCCCCACATAATGCCCCATGCAGGCTTTGACCCCCCACATAATGCTCCATGCAGGCTGTGACCCCCACATAATGCCCCATGCAGGCTTTGACCCCCCACATAATGCCCCATGCAGGCTGTGCCCCCCCCCACATAATGCCCCATGCAGGATGTCCCCCTCCCACATAATGGCCCATGCAGGATGTCACCCCCCATATAATTCCCCATGCAGAATGTCCCTCCCACATAATGTCCCATGCAGGCTGTGCCCACCACATAATGCCCCATGTAGGCTGTGCCCCCCCACATAATGGCCCATGCAGGATGTCACCCCCCATATAATTCCCCATGCAGGATGTCCCCTCCACATAATGCCCCATGCAGGATGTCCCACCCCACATAATGCCCCATGCAGGATGTCCCCCACACATAATGCCCCATGCAGTATATCCCCCCCACATAATGCCCCATGCAGGATGTCACCCCCCATATAATTCCCCATGCAGGATGTCCCCCCCACATAATGCTCCATGCAGGATGTCCCACCCCACATAATGGCCCATACAGGATGTCACCCCCCATATAATGCCCATGAAGAATATCACCCCCCCCATATAATGCCCCATGCAGGATGTCCCCCCAACACATACTGCCCCATGTAGGATGTCACCTCTCACCCCATATATTGCCCCATGCAGGATGTCACCTCTCACCCCATATAATGCCCCATGCAGGATGTCACTTCTCCCCCCATATAATACCCCATGCAGAATGTCACTCCCCCCATATAATGCCCCATGCAGGATGTCACCCCCCATATAATGCCCCATGCAGAATGTCACCTCTCACCCCATATAAAGCCCTATGCTGGATGTCACTTCCCCCCCCCATATAATGACCCATGCAGGATGTCACTTCTCCCCCTCATATAATACCCCATGCAGGATGTCACCCCCCTATATAATGCCCCATGCAGGATGTCCCCCCCATATAATGCCTCATGTAGGATGTCACCTCTCACCCCATATAATGCCCCATGCAGGATGTCACTCCCCCCATATAATGCCCCATGCAGGATGTCACTTCCCCCCCCCATATAATACCCCACGCAGGATGTCCCTACCTCCCCCCCATACAATGCCCCATGCAGGATGTCACTTCTCCCCCCATATAATGCCCCATACCTCCATACATAAAAAAAAAAAATCAAATGCTCACCTCACTGCTCACCAGCTGTGGAGAGGTAAGTATTGTGCCGGCCGTGGTCCTGAGCAAGCATTGGGGGGGGGAGCAAGGCCCACTAGCTGGCGCTGGCACCACTCTCCTCTGCTCACCGGTCCCATACCGCGCCAGGGTGCCCGACAGCAAGTGGGCCCCTCGCCTACTCAGGGCCCCGGCACTTGCCTGGGTGTGCTGGGTGCTAGCGCCAGGTCTGCCCAGCGTCCGGTTTGTATCCTCCCAACATCATATCAGTGTAAATCATCTGGGACATAATATGGGGGGAGAAGTTTTTGCATCTGTAACTTTTTTCCTGCATCTTCAATAAATCAGTATTATTTCTTATTCTTTTATAGAGCGTGATCGATTCATTGGTTCCGGCGAGAAAGCCGCATATGAGCGACTATGAAACTTCCAAACTCATCAGCAGTGGAAATTTTGGGTGAGATTTCTGTTGCCATAATCCACATTTCTCAGGGTTCCCTATGACAATGCTTCTGCCCCTGCACTCTGCCATTCAGTGTTATCATAGGGAAATTATGTGATCTGTAGCAAATCAAACTGTAAGGAAAGCGATTTAAATAATATAATTACATATAATATAATATATAATAATATAATATTATTACATTCGCCTGTGCTAGACCCTCATCTGTTCTTATGCTGCCTCCTCCACCTGAGCTTTTCTGCTCTCCACTCTGATCTTTGTTTTGATGGGGGGGGCTCCATTATGAAGCTGATCAGAGAAGTTGGCTACACATGGTCACATGAAGGGTGACACCATATTGACGTCAATGACATCTACACCCTCCACCATGACCATGTGGGCCCAATCACTGGCCTCAGCAGCAGAAGAGAGCCCTGGAGCACATTCATTTTGGACCAATTTTATTTGCACTAAATTGTATTTGGTCAGTTATAGCGAATCTGCCCAAAGAGAATTTCGATAGATTCTCGTATCTATAATGTGACCTGGGTGATGGCTCCGGCAGAAGTGGCATTGTGGAGACCTCCAATAGGTGATCTATGTAGTGCTATTTTATGTATTTCTAGATGTGCATTTATAGTGGCGGCCAGACTTTTAGTATTATACATATGCAAATTGTCTCTTCAGAGAGGAAGCAAACTAGAACTCCACCTATAGGAAGTAGCAATCCTAAAAGTCAATATCGACCCTTTAACAAGCCTTGTCACATGACTTAGGATAATAGCCAAAACCAAAATCTCAATTTGCAGGAACTGCGTTCTGGGGTACTGCCCCTCTTCAGTGCAAAGTGTGAGATATGGTTTGACTGGGTGAGAGGTGTCTGACCGGTATCCAAGGGGTTGACGTTTCTCCTTGCGGACATGAGGAGACTTTTAAGCCACAATGCTCCTCTGGGAAATAGGATTGCTACTTCCTATAGGTGGCACTAGGGTGCTAGTTCTCTTCCTCTCTGAAAAGAGACAATTTGCATATTTCCCAGAAGAGCATTGCAGCTTAAAAGTCTCCTCACCTTGACATGCTTAACATGGCTTTTTCCGCAAGGAGAAACGTTACCGCTTGGATCCCGGTCAGATGCCTCTCACCCAGCCAAACCATATCTCACACTTTGCACTGATGAGTGCTTGTACCCCAAAACATAGTGTCCGAAAATTGAGTTTTTGGTTATGGCTATTATTCCATGTCATATGATAAGGCTCGTTAAAGGGTCGATATTGACTTTTAGGATTACTACTTCCTATAAGGGGCACTAGTGTTCTAGTTCTCTTCCTCTCTGAAGAGACAATTTGCATATTTCCCAGAGGATCATTGAGGCTTAAAAGTCTCCTCACCTTGACAAGCTTAACATTTCACTCTCCGCAAGGAGAAATGTTACCCCTTGGATACCAGTATTAAACATATAATGATTTCTATAGATGGATTATTAATAAGGATTTATTATAACCGATGGATTCTCCTTCTCTCCAGGGCCGTCTACTTAGTGCATCATAAAGACTCACACCAGACCTTTGCTATGAAGAAAATGGCTAAGCGGAACCTAAATACTGCACAGAGATTGGAATGGGCCTTTCTGGAGAGGGACATCTTAACATTTGCTGATTGTCCCTTTGTGGTCTCCATGCTCTGCTCCTTTCCAACTAGATCTCACCTGTGTATGGTCATGGAGTATGTAGGAGGTAAGACACATCTATTGTATTATATTCAGCCCATGTCTGCTTTCATCTTATCACTGCTCATATCATTAGGACATTGTTGGTTACATCCCCACAGAGCATTTACTATAGGTTATCTATTACCAAGATGCTCGTAAATTCATTGATCTTGGTGCAGGGGCGCTATGGGGCTCATCAGTCGGAGGGGGTCTGTCGACGCTCGGCAGTGGGCAGCATCCCTCCACCTGTCATCACAATTTCAGCGGTATTTGCTTCTTCAAGGAGGTGGGGTTGGTGGGGGCAAAAATACTGAGTAGGTGGCTAGTAGGGGCCAAAATACTGAAAGGGGGCCGTATGACTAGATATGGGGGGACTGTGAATGATGAGTGGAGGTCATCATATTAAGTGGGGTGCTGTGGGGGTCCTCACTCTATATGGAGGCCCCCATTCTGTGTGGGGACATCATACTGAGTGGGGAGTTATGCGGACCATTATATTGTGTGAGGGACTGTGGGAACCATTATCCTGAGTGGGAGGGTTGCTGTGGGTGCCATCACACCGAGTAGGGGGTTGTGGCTGGCCTCCTTCTAAGTGGTGGCCTCCTTAGGAGGATTCACTGTGGGGATACCATACTCATTGAGTGTGGGTGTGGGCATTTTTGGGAGCATCATACTCTAAAATGGCCATAAAAGTTGTATTGCTGGTGAGAACACCAAGCTGCTTCAACAGGGATATAAATATATTTCTTTTTTATTTTTTAGGGTTGGGGGCAATTACAACTTTTGATATGGGGTCTTGTGATTTCTATGTACGCCACTATCTGTGTGATCTCCCCAGGATGTTTCCGCTCACTGCTCATTATACATCATGGTTATCTGCTCGTGGTATATCATGGTTATCTTCTGTATAAACCCCTCACCGGTCATATTTCCTTTCTTCTATAGGTGGAGACTGTGGGACCCTTCTAAGCACCAGGGGTCCTTTCTCTGTCCCCATGGCCCGCTTGTACTTTGCAGAGGCGGTACTTGCCGTGGAATACCTGCATAGTTACGGTGTGGTGCACAGAGACCTGAAGCCGGAAAAGTAAGTGCCCCCGAAGTATAATAAAGTGGGGAAAGTTGTCATTTATTATCATTCAGTCTGTGAGGCTAAAACCATCTTCTCTTTTGCAGCCTCCTGATTACATCTACTGGACATATTAAAGTTACCGATTTTGGGATTTCAAAACTTGGTCTAATGATACCGAAAACCAACACCTACAAGGAATTAGCAGTGGACATCTCCAGAGAGTTCCAGGACCGTGAGGTCAGCATCACCTACAAGAACTTAGCTTGTTATTTGCAAATCTCATCACACTATTGTCTCTTCTCTACGTTCTTCCTTTCTAGAGAACTTTTCCACTAATATTTTATCTTCTGCATTGTGTTTTAACGATGATATCTTGTCATAATAATTGTTTCATCGATTCTCATCTCTATGTTCTGTTGGTTTCCAGTTCTGTGGCACCCCATGTTACATAGCCCCAGAGATCATCCTGAAAGAAGGCTATGGAAGACCTGTTGACTGGTGGTCATTGGGGATCATCCTGTATAAATTCCTGCTGGGATGTGTACCATTTGATTCTGATTCCCTCACTGAGCTTTATAAAAGGGTTGTCATTGGTGAGTAGAATAATCCGATCATTGCGTTGATTGGTTACATTTGTTTAGTTATTTCCTTTGCTCTAAGTTACAGTCCAGTAAAGAGGTTTTATTTTCTGTAATTTTCTATGTAACAGGAGAACTAATTTGGAATTGTGATCGCGCTCCACCCCTGGATGCTCAGAATCTCATCACTGAGCTGCTCAGAAGAAATCCTGTGCGTAGACTTGGGACAGGTAACAGATATACTAGTATTAATATTCCCTTATTAGACCAAGGACATATCGCTCATGTCCATGAAGATCAGCATTTCTCTATCAGCTCATCTACTGTATTTCTAGTTCTCCACACTAAGACTTCCAGTTTATTTCCTTCATGTCGGCTCAGTTTTGTCATTAGTTCAGATTACGATAAACTGTTCAGATATGGAGCCATCCCTGACTATGTCCGCATCACTTTTGTTTTTCTTTTTCTAGGAGGAGCATTTGAGATCAAGGTTCATCCATTCCTGAGTGACTTGGACTTTGACAACATTCTGAGCCAGGAGCTGGAGTATGTTCCTCAGCTTGTTTCAGACGCAGACACCAGCTTATTTATCAGTAAGTAGAAGGAGACGTCATCTAGACTAAGCGACTGTTTGTCTCATCTTCCCTAATATGTGATCATCTGTTCCCATTAATATTAGTGATAAATAGTGACTGTGTTATACTGACAACCTCTAATAATACTTCATTACCTATTTCTTGTAGATCATTCTGATATAAACAAACATCTGGTCTCAAAGGATGAGGAAGGCACAAGTGAGAACAATGAGAGCCTTGACTTCCAAAATTTTACGTCATCTTCTGAAAAGCTTTGTAAAGTAAGTATGTGATTAATAAATCCAAAATATGTAAAAAAAAAGAAAAAAAACTCTAAAAGTACATAAAAAAATATTTTATATCTTATTTTTATCCGTATTTAGCTCTGTACCATCGCTACCAGGATGGTGAACAATGAGGATCCCAATGCCCCTCCAGAGTATACACAAGAAACCAACACAAACATCTCAGAAATGTGAGTAGATTAGAAAGGGTCATTACTTCATTACTGGGAGTTCCAGGCTGATCTATGTACACAACACCAAATATAGGACATAAATAACAGAATATCAAATGCAGCATTCACCGTTTCATGGTTAACGGTCATTGTACTTTTGGCTTCAGAAAATGCAGAAGATAACAGCCCATAATTGTGGCATGTCATGCATTTTTAGCACTGCCTACTCTGTAGGAGAGCTGTAGTATTACTTGCCAGACATTCTTGGTAGTTGTGTTCTGATCCATGGAAGGTAGTTTGGAGCGGAAAACCTTCCCCACTATGACAGTCATATGTCCTATTAGGCCTTATAGTCAGTGTTCTTATAGTGAGACAACCCATTTTATACTGTGTTTACTTACGATTTACATGTTTTTCTTCTTCAAACAGGCAGAAAGAATCTGTTCCTGTATGTAATACAGACTATGCTGTTACCATCTTGCCACCCTCGTCTCCATTGCTAGGTATGTACATGTCTACAGCACCAACAATGTGAATGTTGACTTCAAGGCTCAAATATTTCCACATGGTTTTTCTGGTCTACTATGTTATCCATGTTTCATGGATCTCAGCTATGTTGACCATGGGTTCGTACTGTATCCCTATTTCCCTAATTTTGTACAGGAGTTTTTTTTCATGTATTCTGTTTATTACGTTGCATCATCTTTTAACCTAGTGAGATATAGCGACTGTGTTATACTGACACCCTCTAACAATCCTTCCTTACCTATGTCTTGTAGATCACTCTGATGAAAACAACCATCTGATCTCAGAGGATACGGAGGGCACAAGTGAGGACGATGAGAACTTTATCTTCCGAATATTTGCATCATCATCTTCTGAGAGGCTTTCTAAAGTAAGTATGTGATCGATAAATCCAAAATATGTACAAAAAAGGATCTATAAAATTAAAAAGTATATATATTTAATAACTTATTGTTATCCACATTTAGCACTCTACCACCACTAACGGGATGGTGAACAACGAGGATCCCAAGGCCCCTCCAGAGTGTACACCAGAATCCAACACAAACATCTCAGAAATGTGAGTAGATTATGGGGTCATTACTGGGAGCTCCAGGCTGATATATGTGCACAACATCAAATATAGGACATAAATACCATAATATCAAATGCAGCATCCACCGCCCCATGGTTATGGGTCATTGTGCTTTCAGCTTTCGGAATTGTTGGAGATAACAGCCCATAATTGTGGCCGGTCATGCACTTTTAGTGCTGCCCTCACTGTAGGAGAGATGTAGTATGAAATGCCGGCCATTCTTGGTAGTTGTTTTCCTCTCAGCTATCTATAAAAGGTAGTCTTGAGCAGAAGACCTTCCCCACTATGACAGTCATATGTCCTACTAGTCCTTATAGTCGGTGTTCTTCTAGTGAGACAACCCCTTTTATATGGAGTTTACTTGAGATTTACATGTTTTTCTTCTTCAAACAGGCAGAAAGTATCTGTTCCTGTATGTAATACAGACGATGCTGTTACCATCTTGCCACCCTCGTCCCCATTGCCAGGTATGTACATGTCTACAGCACCAGCAATGTGAATGTTGACTTCAAGGCTCAAATATTCCCACATGGTTTTATACAATACTATAGGTCTCTTATGTTATCCATATTATGACAAAGCAGATCCTATAAGAAGATATTGTTATTGATTTTTTTTTTTAATTTTTCATCAGAATTTCCATCTCATGAAGAAAGAAAATCGGCAATAAATCTGAGTATGGAGCAACAAAACTCAGAAAATGGAAAAAATGGGAAAAAGAGACGAGGTAAGTGTGAGAATCAACTCCATGTTGTGTGATGTCAGTGAGAATAATTCATGTGGAGTAGATGTCATCTGTCAGTGATGGGATTGTCACATGTATGATTGCTGACAATGACCCCTGACCTCTGTATGATAATATTCCTCTGCCGTCCGGCCACAGTGACTGCACAGCATTATCATGTAATATGGAGTCCCATCACTTACATTATATTTATTTCTCTTGTCATAGGTTCCATCTTCCGCCGGATCTTATCATCCTGCCGGCGTGGATTATCCAGGGCTGCTCGCGCATTTGCATGCTGTCACTGTTGCCCTAAAACCATCTAAAAGACGGGACACCTAAGCATCTAGCGCCCTGAAGTCCAGCAGATCCATCATCACTGCTGGAGCTGTATAGAAGGACCTTCACCATCTACCTGTGGCCTTCTGACTGGTCAACCTGGACAAGTTTCAGTAATGCCTCTGTCATCGGGCTCCGCGGTATTCATACTGCTCGTCTAACTTGTCATTTACTGATCACCTGGTATCTGACCTCGGCTATCTTCCTGACTTTGATTTAGTCTTTTGATAATGTTCACGATTTTATTCATCCCATTATTAATTAAAAAAAAGTAAAATCTGTTACTGTTGCTCTGATTCCTTTTTGTCTTGAATTCACAAATACTTGTAACTCACTAATTGCTCTTCTTCTCACTAAATGTATTTCTCATTATCCTTAATGCAGCAGTCAGTCTCATATTTCTGTCCAGCAGTTACACTGGTGCCTCCACCCTGTACCAGTCATTACACTCATCCACAAACCTCTGCACCCTGCTGCACAGTCCTGCATCTCTACCATATCTATACCCCAATGAGCTAAGATTAACATCCTCCATAATCAGGACCTCCCACTCTCATGTCCAAGACATTTTCTCTGCTGCACCAGCTCTCAGGAGTGCACTACTGCAGGCAATCATGTTCATTCCCACTATCAGAGATTTTAAGTGTGCAGTAGAAACAGATTATTTGTGGCAGGACTATCAAATCACCTCACTATTCTAAGTTTTTCCTACAGCACTCAGTAGCACTTAATATTTGTACATATACAGATAATGGTTGGTGACTGGTTCATGCAGCCTTAATTCCACAAAGATAGAAATAAAAGGTCAACATGTTTCATACATCCAAACCATCCTTAATCATGGCAGAAAAACATAATTTTAAGTTCCCACTATGAATATTTGGTGAGATATCACAGCTGTGTATTTTCACAGCACAAAGAACGCATCTTACAGATCAGCAAATCACAGTGTGCTGACGCTTAGTGTTGTAGTTTTGAACAACACCATTCATTTTATCATATAATGTGTTGAAAAATGAGAAAAAATGCCAGGTTTGGGCTCCTTCATTTTACAGTGTGTATTGTGTTGTAAAAACAAACTGGCAAAATGATTCAGAGTCAGTAGTACGATTACTGTGATACCAAACTTATAAGGTTTATATATATATATATATATATATATATATATATACAGTGTTTAGCATAAATCAGTACACCCAAATAGATTTGTCAGCAAACCTGTAGTTTCCTTTCAGAATCATCATTTTATATGGGATACCATACTACAAAATACTCTCGCAAATTTGAGCCATTGAATGCAAACAAGATTTGGTATTTTGCAGACCCCAAAAAAGTAATTTTCTTAACAAACTCATTCAAGATCATGTTTCAAAAATGAGAACATCCCAGTAACAGTCTTAAGAGAAAAGCTAAGTTTAGACAACAAAATTCTAATAAACAAGAACTGAACCACAGGTAAGTGTAATTATTCATTAAACAGATGTCCAGCAGACAGGTGTCTGTAAAAGGAAGTTACTTAATAAAGAAAACTCCTTCCCATTTCATGCTATCAGCAATGGCACCACATAGAAGGGAAATGTCACAAAACCTGAGAAAGAAAATAATTTCTTTGCAATAAATGTAAAGTCTACAAGAAGATCAGCAAAACTTTACTTATCAGTCAGAATACTGTAGCAAAAGTGATGCAAAACTATAACAAAGATGGAACTGCAACCATCTTACAGAGACGTCCAGGCCGACTATGGAAGTTAACACCTAAACAAAAGCGTCCTCTGATGAGAAGGGTAAGTGGCACCACATAGAAGAGAAATGTCACAAGACATTTCTGAGAAAGAAAATAATTTCTTTACAAAAAATGTGAAGTCTACAAGAAGATCAGCAAAGCTTTTCTTATCAGTCAGATGGAAGCTAACATCTAAACAAAAGCATCTTCTGATGAGAAGAAAATCGACAGGCAAATTCATTGCTATTAGCTGAAGAAGTAGAAAGCCAAACTAGGGTGAGTGTTTTCCATAACACGACACGGTGTACACTGCAAATGAATGGCATTCATGAGTGTCCTCCACAAAGGAAGCCTCTCTCCCTTAAAGCCCATGAACAATAAAAGTCCGTCTACAATTTGCCAGGGTCCATGCTTAAAACTATGAGGACTACCGGGACTGTATACTGTGTATGTGCATCTTATGTGTATGTCTGTATTTTATGTTTGTGTGCACTATGTATATGCATACGTTAAAATGTGTATAGAGTATTAGCATGTGCAAATTTTATATGTGTGCCTAATATAAATATACATGGAAATGTATATGTAGGTGGTGCCTGATGGAGGGTGGGGGACCCAGATCAGAAGTCCTGATTAAGGGCCCTTCACTGTCATTGTCTGCCCCTTATATAAACAGTAAAATCCTCTTTAATAACTGGACTTCCATTGGGGTGGACTTCTCATAGATGGCCAGTATGCATACTATATTGTGAATCTGGGCATCTCTCACAGAAAATCTGATCTGGATATGAGGGTGGTCTTCTATAAGCGGTGATGTTTTGGAGAGATTTAGGGAAAAGTCCCAATTCTTATCCATCGATCTGGTAATTTGAGTAAAATATTTGTGTTGATAACTGATCACAAAGTCACAAAATATGTAAGATTTGGCATAACCTGGTTCATTTTTCAAAAAGTTATGCTCAATTTTTTTAGCACCAAGTTTTGTTGCTTTTTGGTAGACTTACACTAACTTAGTATATTGTGTGAGAATTAAATGAATTATGAATTAGTTGGCGCATTTTACCACACTCTGGGGGTCCCTGACAGTCCTTCTTTACCGGCCCTGTAGTGATGCCAATGTAAACTTCCAAGTGACCGCGCAGTCAATCACTGTCACGAATGCAGGACAACCTATGATTAGCTAATTTTTGGGAAATCCTTATAACAAAAGGGGATTGAAAATATTTACAATTATTTTAAAAGCATTAAAAAAAAAACAGACCCAATACTTATAATTAGTTTGTTGAAAGTAGTCTAATTAAAGGGAGCTGAAAGGATTAGAGATTATGAACCCGATTCACCAGTGTTTTTGCCAGAAAACTGGCATAAAGCTCTTGAAAAGTTGCAAAGTTTTGTGACTTTTCCCATTTTCACATAATTTTAACTTCTTTAACCCCTTAAGCCCCGCGGGTGGTTTGCACGTTAATGACCGGGCCAATTTTTACAATTCTGACCACTGTCACTTTATGAGGTAATTACTCTGGAACGCTTCAACGGATCCCCCTGATTCTGAGATTGTTTTTTCGTGACATATTGTACTTCATGATTGTGGAAAAATTTCTTCGATATCACTTGCGTTTATTTGTGAAAAAAACGGAAATTTGGCGAAAATTTAGAAAATTTTGCAATTTTCAAAATTTGAATTTTTAAGCCCTGAAATCAGAGCGATATGTCACACAAAAGAGTTAATAAATAACATTTCCCACATGTCTACTTTACATGGTATCCGCTAACAATTTGAGCCGATTTTCCATTCAATTTGTTAGCGGATACCATGTTGCATTTAGAGAGTCCCTGCGTGCCCAAACATTGGAGCTCCCCCACAAGTGACCCCATTTTGGAAACTAGACCCCCCAAGGCACCTATCTAGATTCATAGTGAGCACTTGGAACCCCAGGTGCTTCACAAATTGATTCATAAAAATGAAAAAGTGTTTTTTTTTTTCACTTTTTCATTTTTACGAATCAATTTGTGAAGCACCTGGGGATTCCAAGTGCTCACTGTGCATCTAGATAGGTGCCTTCGGGGGTCTAGTTTCCAAAATGGGGTCACTTGTGGGGGAGCTCCAATGTTTGGGCACACAGGGGCTCTCCAAACGCAACATGGCGTCCGCTAACAATTTGAGCCGATTTTCCATTCAATTTGTTAGCGGACACCATGTCGCGTTTGGAGAGCCCGTGATGTGCCTAAACAGTGGAGCTCCCCCACAAGTGTCCCCATTTTGGAAACTATACCCCTCAAGGATTTTATTAAGGTGTATAGTGAACATTTTGAACCCAGAGGTACGGCACAGAATTTGTTTACATTAGGTCATCATATTGAATAAGTTGTCATTATTCTTGAGCGCAAGTGCTCGCTACTTGAGTTTGCATCGGGTACTCAGGTATGCACCATGTACAGCGTGTGCTCGAGTGACATGCTCGAGTCCCTGCTCCGCATGTTTCACGGTTATTAGACACCCCAAAAAAAACATGTGGGGATCGCTCGTGCATGGCAGGCAATCCCCGTAAAGTTTTTTGGCCGCGAAGCATATGGGGCAGAGACTCGAGCATGTCACTCAAATACCCACGATACTCAATGCATACCAGAGCACCCGATGCAAACTCAAGTAGCGAGCACTTGCTCTCAACACTAGTCGCCATATCGTCATCTTTTTTTCTTACTTTTGAAAAAAATCCCAACCCCAGCCCTAACCCTAGCACAACCCTAGCCCCAGCACAACCCTAGCCCCAGCACAACCCTAGCCCCAAACCCAGCCCTAACCCTAGCCCAATCCTAACCCAAGAGTTTATTTTTGACGCCGTTCCTTGTGCGGTATAAGTGATTAGACGACTTTATTCTTCGGGTCGGTGTGATTACAGCAATGCCAGAATCATATGGGGTTTTTATGACTGACAGCTGTCACACACTAAAAGACGCATTTTTTTTTAAATCTAGTTTTTGCATCGCCATATTTTGAGAGCTATAATTTTTCCAGATTTTGGCAGACAGTCATGTGACGGCTCGTTTTTTGCGGGATGACTTGATGTTGTTATTGGTGCCATTTTCAGGCACGTGACATTTTTTGATCGCTTTCTATTCCGATTTTTGGGAGGCAGAATAAACAAAAACCAACAATTCAGGAATTGTTTTTTTTTTTTTTATTCTGTTCCGCGTGTGGTAAAATTGATGAGGTAGCTTTATTCTTCGGGTCAGTACGTTTACAGCGGTACCACATTTGTATCATTTTTCTATGTTTTGGCGCTTATACACAATAAAAGCTATTTTATAGAAAAAAATATTTTTTAGTATCGCTTTATTCTGAGAGCTATAACTTTTATTTTTCGGCTGATGGAGCTGTATGGCGGCTTGCTTTTTGCGGGACGAGATGACGTTTTCAGCAGTATCATTTTTATTTATATGCGTCTTTTTGATCGCGTGTTATTCCACTTTTTGTTTGGCGGTATGGTGATAAAGCATTGCTTTTTGCTTCGTTTTTTTTTTTTTTTTTTTTACCGTGTTCACTGAAGGGGTTAACTAGTGGGACAGTTTTATAGGTCAGGTTTTTCCGGACGCGGCGATACCAAATATTTTTTTTATAATAATATTTATTGATGGGTACATTATATTTTTATTTTTGGTGTATTATTTTTTTTATTTTTTTATAATATTTTTGCACATTTTTTTTTTTTTTTTCCACTTTCACACAGTTTATACACTTTATTACTTTGTCCCACTCTGGGACTTTCACTTTTTTTTTTTCTGATCGCCTGCATGGCACAGGAATGGAGCACCATCCCTATGCCATGAAGGCTGTCAGAAATGCACAGTGTGAAGATTGCTTGGAGATGCACTGCGCATGTCCAAGCAATCTTCCTGCTCTCTGGTGACCCGGATGTTGTCATGACGACATCGGGTCGTCATGGCAACACCCGGGAAGCCTTTGCAGACTGCGCTGGAAGCCGGAAGAGGAGGTGAGTATCGCCGATCACCTCCCCTTGCCCCCGCAATGCCGCGATCGACTTCGATCGCAGCATCGCGGGGGTTAATGTGCTGGGAGCGGTGCAGGACCGCTCCCTGCACATAGTACCGGGTGTCAGCTGTGACAATCAGCTGACACCCGGCGGCGATCGCGCCCGCACAGCCTATGTGCGCGCGCGATCGCGATGACGTACTAATACGAGTCTGGCTCTTAAGTCCCAGGGCACAGACGCGTATTAGTACGTCAGATGTTATTAAGGGGTTAAAGCCCAAGACGTACTGATACGTATCTGCGCCCTGGGACTTAAGAGCCTGATATGTATTAGTACATCTTTGCGATCGCGCCCGCACACAGGCTGTGCGGGCGTGATCGCCGCCGGGTGTCAACTGATTGTCACAGCTGACACCCGGTGCTATGTGCTGGGAGAGGTCCCGCACATTAACCCCCGCAATGCTGCGATCGAAGTCGTTCGCAGCATTGCGGGGGCAAGGGGAGGTGATCGGGATAGTCACCTCTCCTGCCGGTTTCCAGCAATGTGTGCCGCGGCTTCCCGGATGTTGTCATGATGACCCGATTCACTGAGGGGTGCAGTTTTAAAAATGGTGTCACTTTTGGGTATTTTCAGTCATAAAGACCCCTCAAAGTGACTTCAAATGTGATGCGGTCCCTAATAAAATGGTTTTGTAAATTTTGTTGGAAAAATGAGAAATCGCTGGTCAATTTTAACCCTTATAGCTCCCTAATAAAAATAAATTTGGGTTCCAAAATTATGCTGATGTAAAGTAGACATATGGGAAATGTTATTTATTAACTTTTTTTGTGTGACATATCTCTCCGATTTAAGGGCATAAAAATTCAAATTTTGAAAATTGCAAAATTTTCAACATTTTCGCCAAATATCTGTTTTTTCACAAATAAACACAAGTGATATCGAAGAAATTCTACCACAATCATAAAGTACAATATGTCATGAAAAAATATTCTCAGAACCAGGGGGATCCGTTGAAGCGTTCCAGAGTAATTACCTCATAAAGTGACAGTGGTCAGAATTGTAAAAATTGGCCTTCTCATTAACGTGCAAACCACTTTGGGTTGTAAAGGGGTTAAGGACTCTACTTGCATATACAGTCATGGCGGAAAGTGCTGGCACCCTTGAAATTGTTTCAGAAAATTACACATGTTTTATTACACGCATGTTTATTTCCTTTGTGTTTATTGGAACAACACAAAAAAACTGAGAAAAAAAAGGCAAATTGGACATAATTTCACACAAAACTCCAAAAATGGGCCGGAATACATATATATATTTTTGATGGGACAACACTGAAGATGTGACACTTTGATACAATGTACAGTAGTCAGTGTACAGCTTGTTTAACTGTAAATTTGGTGTGCCTGCAAAATAACTCAACACACAGCCATTAATGTCTAAACAGCTGGCAACAAAAGTGAGTACACCCCTAAGTGTGTTCTCAGCTGATGTTATTTGTTGGTTTTTCTTTGCATCCCGAACAATTTTCTTGGCAGTTGTGGCTGAAATTTTTGTTGGTCTACCTGACTGTGGTTTGGTTTTTACAGAGCATCTGATTTTCCATTTGTTAATCACAGTTTGAACACTGCAGACTGGCATTATCAATTCCTGGGATATCTTTTTGTATCCCTTTCCTGTGTTATACTCTTTTTGCCTCCCTTTCCTGTGTTATACAGTTCAACTACCTTTTCCCGTAGATCCGTTGATAATTCTTTTGCTTTCCCCATCTCAAAATCCAGAAAAGTCAGTGGCTGGATCCCAGAAACTCACTCAGCTTTATGCACACACACTGATTACAAGCAAACAGGTCATAGGTGAGGATGTTACCTTTAGTAGCCATTCAAACCCATTTGTGTCAAATTCTGTGCATGTTATCAGGCCAAAATCACCAGGGTATGTGAACTTTTTGATCAGGATTATTTGGATGTTTTTGGTTGTCATTAGTGATGAGCGAGCACTAAAATGCTCGAGTACTCGTTGCTCGGGTCGAGCAAATTGAAATACTCGGGTGCTCAACCCGAGCAATGAGCCCAATATAAGTCTAGGGGAAACTTGAGCATTTTTCAGGTGGCTCCCCACGGCGGTCTGCAGAGGGCCTAAAAATTACCCAAATCGATGGGAACTGTGCTCAAATGACATGGGAACAACATGGGGAAGACCCCTGGAAGCATCTCTGACTCCCAGAACACTGCTGTCAACAACGTCGTCAGAGTATTACGCCACTTTTACGGCGTAAGGAACATCCTTTCCAGGGTGATGACTTGTATATAAGGCAAAATAAATAAACAAAAACAAAAATACTCCTACACACGTAGCATTTTTGACACGTTTTTGCACTTTTGCATTGCTTTCAACCAAGACAAATGCATTCACCAGGAAATGTCATTTTAACATTTTACAACCTTATCTGGCCATGTGGTGTGTGACACATCATCAGACACATGCATACAGTGCTGAAAAGACATGGGAGCAGCAAGGGGAAGACCTCTGGAAACATCTCTGACTCCCAGGTCACTGCCTAAATGTGTGCCCATCATAAGTGATCCTTGGCACATGCGAAGATGCCTCCCGCCATGCACCTGTCGTTGCAGACTTGAAACAATCACCGTCCACGTCCTTGTCCCACTGCAGTGTTCAGTTGTCCCTACCCCATTCCTTGGAATGCAAGCACAAGAATGCCGGCAGCCACCCACCCACAGGCTGCAATACTATACTGCCAAATTTCTGACAGCTGCTTGCACTTGAAATGTGGCCTTTTAGGCTCGTGGAGGCGGAAGCTTTTCATAACCTCATGCCGGCGGCGGCCGGGTGTCCATACTCGGTCCCCAGCCGCCACTATATTTCCCGGTATCGCCTCCGCCTTCCACAATCACGGGTCCCATAACATTACCCGTGCCCGCCCCAGTGCACTTACTGGGAAGGACCGCCTAACCACAAACACGTGGACAGGTGAATGTGGCCAGGGACGGTACGGAGCCAGTCCACAACTTTTTTTGCTAAGAGTTGTATTTAGCTCGGTGAAAGGACTGGCATAGAGGGAAACCGTATCTACCCTGCGTGTCATTTCTCCCAGAAAATCCTGTAAATGAGCTTGTTGCAGAAGCAATGGCAGCCCATCCAACATCAACTTGCACTTGTCAATGGTGCTTTGACACACACACATCTTTCTTTGCGCATTTAATTTCTTGAATACAGAGTTGGAAAATGGCCTGATCCGTAATGCGTTTTGAGAAATAACATGCATAAGCATGGCCGATCCGCATTAAAAAAGCAGCCATAGAGTGTCCGGGAACCTTCCCCCACACTTTTCTTAGCCAGGGCTGCTTTTCGGCAGAGTTGGACGGGCCCACCAGAGAACCGGAGACTCCTCCGGCGGGCCCTGGCTTCTCCTTCAGGAGAGTTCATAGTGCCGAGGTGAGGCCATGATGATGATAGAGGCCATCATCTGCTTAGTTTTCTTTTACTTGGAATGCAATTGCAAGTATGCAGCCAGCCACCCACCCACCCACAGACCGCAACACTAAACTGACAGATTTCTGGGCAGCTCTTTGCACTTGAAATATGGCCTTTTAAGCTTGTGGAGGTGGAAGCTTTTCACAACCTCATGCAGGCGGCGGCCGGGTGTCCATACTCGGTCCCCAGCCGCCAGTAATTTTCCCGGTATCGCCTTCGCCTTCCACAAGCACGGGTCCCACAACAGTACCCATGCCCTACCCAGTGCACTTACTAAGAAGGACTGCCTAACCACAAACACGTGGACAGGTGAATGTGGCCAGGGACGGTACGGAGCCAGTCCACAACTTTTTTTGATAAGAGTTGTATTTAGCTCAGTGAAAGGACTGGCATAGAGGGAAACCGTATCTACCCTGCGTGTCATTTCTCCCAGGAAGTCCTCTAAAGCTGCTTGCACTTGAAATGTGGTCTGAACATTACTGCTGGTACTTTTCTGTGGGAATTTTCTTGCCTCCTACCAGCCTGGAATATTTCCAGCAAACTATGGTACAACACCATGGTATTAGCACTGCCCCCAGTACCAGTAGCGAAGCCATCCTCAATTTCCTTCTCTGGAATTTTATTTGGTAGACTGAGTGGCTGCCCAAATAAATTTTCTCACAAAGGAGCTGATGATAGAGTGGCAGTAGGTTCAAGTTTCTCCAGCTTGTTAGATATTAGAGGGTGAACGGCAGCACATTGGATCAGTGGTTAGCACTGAAGTCTTGCAGCACTGGGATCCTGGGCTCAAATCCCAGCAAGGACAACATCTGCAAGAAATTTGTATGTTCTCCCCATGTTTGCATGTGTTTCCTCCTCAGTAAAAATAGAGTGTCCTGGAATCTTCCCACACACTTTTCTTAGCCAGGACTGCTTCTCAGCAGGGTTGGACAGTCCCACCAGAGAATTCTCTGGTGTGCCTTGGCTTCTACCTCAGGAGAGTTCATGATAGCGCTAACTTTGCAGCTGCTATGGGGCTCTTGAGCGGGTGAGAAAGGTTAGCTCTCAGAAACAAATCCTCTGTTGGGCACAATGTTTTTCAATCTGAAACAGCTTCTTAGTGGGAGTTGTATTTCACCACAGCCATATTCTTTAGCTCTGTGAAAGGACTGGCATAGAGGGAAACCTTATCTACCCCGGTTGTCATTTCTCTGTCACCAGGTTCCGCCCATTGTAACACATGACCATGCCTGGCTGTATGTTCAGCGGTGAGAGCCACAGATCAAGCTGCTGTGTTACAGCTTTCAACAACTATGCAGCGCTGGGCGGTTTGTCAATTAAGCATTAAGCATGTTATCTTCAGCACAGCCTGTTGCTGTTTGGCCAAGGCAGTGCTGCAGTGCTGTCAGCTTGTGACTGATGTGGTCATTTCGGAGATGGAGGAGGAGGTACATAAGCTGAACAATGTGATTACATTGAGGTTAAATTGGTGATGCTGTTTTTTATACTAAAGAAAGATCCTATTGTTATGTTTTTTTATGTTATTTTTTATGAAAAATGCATTCACCGGGAAATGTCACTTTAACATTTTACAACCTCATCTGGCAATGTTGTGTCATCAGACACATCCTGTTTTATTTATGATGGAGGGACTCTGAAAGTCATAAAGCCTATTTTTATAGGGACATCAGACGGCCCTTACTATTCTTAAAAGGCCAGCAGTCGGCCCTAGCTATTGTTAGAGAGCCATCAGAGGGCTATGCTTTGTTGTTCCCATTATTAACAAGTGGGTTTCCTATACTGTTATTGCGCATCCAGTGACTGCAAGGGTTGTCAAAAATTTGGACGCAACCTAATACCCCTTTGAAGAGACATAGAGGAGGGTCTCAGTAAAAAAAATGTTCCCATTATAAAGGAGCGGGTCTTCTATAGTGGTAATGCCCATGCTGTGACTGCAAGGGTGGCCAAAATTTTTGAAAAAAAACACTAACAATTTAAAGACACAAAGAGCATGGCCACAGTAACAAGGTACGACATGTTCCCGTTAGAAAGGAGAGGGTCTGCTATACAGTTATAGGGTATGCAGTGAATCCAACGGCTGACAAATTTTAGGAAAAACCCCACTAAGAATTTAAGGACACACAGAGCAGGGCCACAGTAACAAGGTACGACATGTTCCCATTAGAAAGTAGAGGGTCTGCTATACAGTTATAGGGTATGCAGTGAATCCAACGGCTGACAAATTTTAATGAAAAACCTCAATAAGAATTTAAAGACACACAGAGCAGGGCCACAGTAACAAGGTACGACATGCTCCCATTAGAAAGGACAGGATCTGCTATACAGTTATAGGGTATGCAGTGAGTCCAACGGCTGACCAATTTTAGGAAAAAAACGACTAAGAATTTAAAGACACATAGAGCAGGGTCACAGTAACGACAAATTCCCATTAGAAATTCTAGGGTCGGCTATACTGTTATAGGGTATGCAGTGAGTCCAACGGCTGACAGAGTTTAGGAAAATCCCCACTAAGAATTTAAAGACACACAGAGCAGGGCCACAGTAACAAGATATGACATGTTCCCATTAGAAAGGAGAGGGTCTGCTATACAGTTATAGGGTATGCAGTGAGTCCAACGGCTGACCAACTTTAGGAAAAACCCACTAAGAATTTAAAGACACATAGACCAGGCCACAGTAATGACAAATTCCCATTAGAAAGGAGAGAGTCTCCCATAGTGTTGGACTATGCAGTGACTGCAAGGGCTGCCAAAAATTTGGAGGCACTTCAATGGCCCTTGGAAGAGACGTGGAGGAGCGCATCATAAATTTTTTTTACCATTAGAAAGGAGCGGGCCTCCTATACTTGTAATGCCATGCACTAAGTGTATGGGCTGACAAACATTTACTCCTGGGGGGTATACATGAACATACTGTATAAAAATTTTTTTTTTCGGGCATCATAAAAATGTAGCGCCCCGAGGGCTCGGCCGCTACAGGGGTATTGCACCTCTGCCAGAGGTGTGATATTCCACTCCCGGGTAAGGATGGAGTATGGACCAGGGTTCAGTTAGCTGCATACAGCACACTCACCCCATTTCCGAGGGACAGCTCAACGGTGCTCCCATTAGACAGAAATGCAGGCACGACAGACCATGTCCCTGGCTGGAGTGGGGAGGGGGTAGGAATACCCAGTGATGTAGGAGCAGATAGGGGTTGGTTCCTGAGCGTAGATAGGAGCCCATTGTTTGCTGGTCACCTGGGCTCATGTTCTAGAGGGCACCATCTTAGAACAGTGTTCAGTCAGAGAGAAGAAGTGACAGAGTGGGGGCCTTGGTTGTCGAACGAAGTGTGCCCTCTGCCTCCAGCGTTTTCAGATGGGAATTTTTTTAATAGTTCCGCAACAAGGGCCTTCTGGTACTGCCTCATTTTTGTACACCTGTCCGCCTCAGGAATAAGAGATATAAAGTTCTCCTTGTAGAGTGGGTCTAAAAGTGTCACCAACCAGTAATGACCTAAAATTTTGAGAATGCGAGGGTCATGGGAAAGGCAGCATAACATAAACTCAGCCATGCGTGCCAGACTACTAACAGGCAAGACTTCCGTGTCCTCACCAAGAGGATGACTGACCATGCTCTCCTCCTCCTCCTCTCTGTCCTCTGGCCATCCACGCTGAACAGACGGTATGACAGCTGTGCAGATAGCACCGTCTATAGTGCATGAAACTAGTTCCTGTCCTTCCTCCTCCTCCTCTTCCTCATTGTCACCCAATCCACGTTGGGATGAGATGAGGCTTGGCTGTGTGTAATCACCCTGTATGGTTAATTGCTCCATCTTATCGTGCTCCGCCTCGCCTCAGAGCCGCCACCAGGTTCCGGCCATTGTCACACACGACCATGCCTGGCTGTAGGTTCAGCGGTTTGAGCCACAGATCTGCCTGCTCTTTCAGAGCTGTCCATAACTCTTCAGCATTGTGTGTTTTTTCACCTAAGCATATTAGCTTCAGCACAGCCTGTTGCCTCTTGGCCGAGGCAGTGCTGCAGTGCTTCCAGCTTGTGACTGATGCGGAGATGGAGGCTGAGGAGGAGGAGGAGGCTGAGGAGCATGAGGTGCAGGAGCTGTAGACCGTGGGGGCAACCCTGATTGACCTAGGGCCTGCAATCCTTGGCGTCGGGAGGACGTGTTCCGTCCCAAGGTCCGACTGGGTCCCGGTTTCCACTATTTTAACCCAGTGTGCTATCAGCGAGATGTACCATCCCTGCCCACAAGCACTTGTCCACGTGTCCGTGGTTAGGTGGACTTTACCGGTAACTGCGTTGTTGAGGTCACGGCTAATGTTTTGGGACACGTGCTTGTGTAATGTGGGGACGGCACACTGGGAGAAATAGTGGCGGCTGGGGACAGAGTACCGAGGGACGGCCGCCACCATCAGGTTGCGGAATGCTTCTGTCTCCACAAGCCTAAAAGGCAACATTTCGAGCCAAGCAGTCGTGAATTGTGAGAATTTAGTAGTGTGGCCTGTGGGACGTTGGCTGCATATTTGCGCTTGCATTCCAAGGACTGGAGTATGAACAACTGAACGCTGCGCTGGGACAAGGACATGGACGTGCTTCCTGATGCTGCTACTTGAGAGTGTGCAATGACAGGTGCAGGGCAGGAGGTATCTTTGCATGCACTATGGACAGGGGATTGGCTTGCATGCACAACAGCAGAAGAAGCAATGGTGCCACCTGTAGACACTGTTCCTGGACCCTGGTGTTCGGCCCACAAAGTCGAGTGCTTTGCTGCCATGTGCCTGATCATGCTGGTGGTGGTCAGGCTGGTCGTTTTGACACCCCTGCTGATGCTGGTCTGGCTCGTGATGCAAATGGCCTTTTTGGAGCTATCGGCAGAGTCTTTAAAAAACAACCAGACTCGGGAAGACCTAACAGTTGTAGTGGCAACTTCCTTCGTGTTGGTGTTACGGGAAACGGTAGCCTGCCTTCTGTCTGCGGCCACCACACTGCTTCTTCCTGCCTGTTGGGGTGCTCTGCCTCCCTCCCCCTGTGTGCTGCTGTCCTTGCTCTGCATGTCCTCCTGCCAGGTTGGGTCAGTTACTATATCATCCACCACCTCGTCTCCCACTTCTGCACCCTGGTACTATTCCTGACTTTCTGCCAATTGTGTCTCACATCGTCCACCTCTTGTCACAGTTTCCCACCGACGCCTTCGTGTGACCGTGGCTGCTCAAATATTTGGGCATCGCTACACGTGATCTCCTCTTGCCCCGCTTCAAGTGGACCGGGCGAGAGGCCCGAATCCATAAATGGAAAAGTGAACAGCTCTTCAGATTGTCCAAGTGTGGGATAAGTTGTCTCTGGGTACTCGGCATGGTGGGAGGAAGGAGGATCAGGGTGAGGAATATGCGGTCCAGACTCACGGCTACTGAGACTTGACCGTGTGGAAGACAGGGTGGTGCTGGTGGTGGCTAAGTGACTGGAAGCATTATCCGCTATCCAACCAACAACCTTTTGACACTGATCTGGGTTCAATAGTGGTGTGCTGCAGTCCCCTAGAAATTGGGACAGGAAGGTCAGGCGAGAAGATGTGGGTGTTTGTTGTGGCACAATTTCGGCTTGCCCACGGCCTTGTCCTCGGCCTCTGCATGCACCATTACCATCACGTCCAGTTCCCCGTCCCTTGCCACGTGCCTTGCCCATTTTAAATGGAGGATAGTATCTTCCACGCTCACTACAAATGACTGAGTTAGAAGCGAAGTTATATGTGATCGGGGTGATGGAGAAAACAGAGTTTTAAAAACCTGGCCTGTAAGTAAGTAGTGTGAACAGCAAACTGCTGTGAATTGCTTCACTGACACACTGAAAAAATGGAGGCCAGAAATGGCAGTATTTTCTGACAACGTATATGTGATCCGTGTGACGGAGAAAACACAGTTTTAAATAGCTGGATTTCTAGCGCTCTAATATGGAAAGGACCTGGCTATATTCTGCAGTGCCAACAAGCAAATGGCGCAGAAAAACTGTGTTCTCTGGATTGCTTTATAAGCAAATAATGAGGATTAAGATCCAAAGAAAAGTATTCCTCGCCCCTGAGACCTGGGCCTTTGTATAGAAATATCTAACAGCAGCAGAAGGCAGAATTGGAATGGAACCTCTTGTGCTATATGCACTGCAGTCTGCTATATACCCTGCCTGCCTGCCTATATACACTGCCTGCCTGATATCTCTGCAGATGGATTAGTCCTCAAAAGGACTGTTTGTTGAGATGGATATGTGTAATATGCGGTTTTTCTCCCTACACTACCTAATACACAATCAAATCTCTTCCTAACGCAGCATCAGCTCTCCCTACACTGTCTGATCCGGAGTGACTGTGATGAGCATGGCGGCGCCAGGTCTGATATACACCTGATGACGCTGTGCGGCCAGCCAATCACTGTAATGCCCACAACCAACATGGCTATGGCATTACAGTGCATGGCAGGCAATCCCTGCATGTTCATTGGCTCTGTAAAGAGCGCCAAACATGCAGGGAGGGGACCCGACTTCCCGCCCGACCAACCCGGAAATACTCGGTGAGCGCAGAGCATCTCGAGCAGTGAGATATTCGGGCAAGCACCGAGCAGTAGCGAGCATGCTCGCTCATCACTAGTTGTCATTAAGATTTAAAAAGAGAAAACACAGAAATGTGACAGTAAATGGCTTCACCCAACCAATAACCATGAGTGGAGAAAAAGTGTTTTTGTTATCATTCATTTTCTCTGAAACAAGGCCAAGAAAGCAAAAATTCTGCCGGGGTATGTAAACTTTTGAGCAGAACTGTATATGCGCCAGCCCCAGTGTCTCCTATTCTATGTACTCCAGCCCCAGTGTCTCCTATTCTATGTACTCCAGCCCCAGTGTCTCCTATTCTATGTACTCCAGCCCCAGTGTCTCCTATTCTATATACTCCAGCTTCTTCTGTGATGTATATGCTCTAGCCCCAATGTATCCTGTGATGAATATACGCCAGCCCCAGTGTCTCCTATTCTATATACTCCAGCCCCAGTGTCTCCTATTCTATATACTCCAGCTTCTTCTGTGATGTATATGCTCTAGCCCTAATGTATCCTGTGATGAATATACGCCAGCCCCAGTGTCTCCTATTCTATATACTCCAGCTCCAGTGTCTTCTGTGACGTAGCTAATGTAGCCCTAATGTCTCTTATGCAGAGGCGTCGCATGATAAAGCAGTGAGACACAAGCTCCCTGCCCTATCACTATCTCTTTCATATGCCACAGATCGCCATAGGCCTGCGGTTAACGAGATGTCAGCATACTCACGCAGGTGGCTCGGTGACATCATTGCATCGCTCTGCTCTGCAGTCCCGCCATGGAAGAGGAGACAGAGGCCGTGATGTAGGGAATCAGGATTAAGTGAGAATAAACGTTATTTTTTTAAATGATCGGGCAGTGGAGCCATCCTACTATATATCTGGAGTAGTGGGTCCATCATACTACATATGGAGTAGTGGGGCCATTATACTATATGTATGTGGGGCAGTGGGACCATCATAGTATATACAGGTGCATCTCACTAAATTAGAATATCTTCAAAAAGTTAATTTATTCCAGTTCTTCAATACTGTTTCAGTATGCTCCACAATCATGAGGAAGACTGCTGACTTGACAGATGTCCAGAAGGCAGTCATTGACACACTCCACAAGGTCCTAGAGTTCCAATTTTCATTTGGAAATCAAGGTCCCAGAGTCTGGAGGAAGAGTGGAGAGTCCACAATCCAAGCTGCTTGAGGTCTAGTGTGAAGGCTCCACAATCAGTGATGGTTTGGGGGGCCATGTCATCTGCTGGTGTAGGTCCACTGTGTTTTATCAAGACCAAAGTCAGCACAGCCGTCTACCAGGACATTTTACAGCACTTCATGCTTCCCTCTGCCCACAAGCTTTTTGGAGATGGAAATGTCATTCTCCAGCAGGACTTGGCCCCTGTCCACACGGCCAAAAGTACCAATACCTGGTTTACACACAACAGTATCACTGTGCTTGATTGGCAGCAAACTCGCCTGACCTTAACCCCATAGAGCAGGGGTCTCAAACTCGGCTGGGTATATGGGCCGCAAATGGAAAAAATTTGAATTTGGGGGGCCGCATTTTTTGTTCAATGTGACATTTTTAGTGATACCATTTTTTTTTGTATACACCTTTTGAACATTTTTGCCCTGTTTATTTTTTTATAGCTTGGGTCCTTATGGATGTGGCGATAATAAACGTGTACTTTTTTGTGTTTACTTTAGTTTACATATAAAACAGCATTTTTAGCGCCCAATATTTTTTCATGCTTTATTTTTATTTTTTTGATTTTTACAATTTTGTTTCCCCCAATTGGCCACATACAGTAAAATTGTCTTACAATTAGCATCATATAGTAATAATGGCAAACATCTTGTAGTAATGTCCCCATCTTGTACTAATGTGCCCCAACCAGGTCCCCATCCTGTGGCTATGTGCCCCATCCAGGTTCCCATCCTGTGGCTATGTGCCCCATCCAGATCCCCATCCTGTGGCAATGTTCCCGATCCAGGTCCCCATCTAGTGGCTATGTGTCCCATCCAGGTCTCCATCTTGTGGCTATGTGCCCCATCCAGGTCCCCATCCTGTGGCTATGTTCCCCATCCAGGTCCCCATCTTGTGGCTATGTGCCCCATCCAGGTCCCCATCTTTTGGCTATGTGCCCCATCCAGGTCCCCATCTTGTGGCTATGTGCCACATCCAGGTCCCCATCTAGTGGCTATGTGCCCCATCCAGGTCCCCATCTTGTGGCTCTGTGTCCCATCCAGGTCTCCATCTTGTGGCTATGTGCCCCATCCAGGTCCCCATCCTGTGGCTATGTTCCCCATCCAGGTCTCCATCTTGTGGCTATGTGCCACATCCAGGTCCCCATCTAGTGGCTCTGTGCCCCATCCAGGTCCCCATCTTGTGGCTATGTGCCACATCCAGGTCCCCATCTAGTGGCTCTGTGCCCCATCCAGGTCCCCATCTTGTGGCTATGTGCCCCATCCAGGTCCCCATCTTGTGGCTATGTGCCACATCCAGGTCCCCATCTAGTGGCTCTGTGTCCCATCCAGGTCTCCATCTTGTGGCTATGTGCCCCATCCAGGTCCCCATCCTGTGGCTATGTTCCCCATCCAGGTCTCCATCTTGTGGCTATGTGCCCCATCCAGGTCCCCATCTTTTGGCTATGTGCCCCATCCAGGTCCCCATCTTGTGGCTATGTGCCACATCCAGGTCCCCATCTAGTGGCTCTGTGCCCCATCCAGGTCCACATCTTGAGGCTATGTGCCCCATCCAGGTCCCCATCTTGTGGCTATGTGCCCCATCCAGGTCCCCATCTTTTGGCTATGTGCCCCATCCAGGTCCCCTCTTGTGGCTATGTGCCCCCTGTGCTGTTCTTCACACACATAAAAAAAAAAGAAGATGATTCTCACCTGTCCTCCGTTCCCTCGGCGTCCTTCCTGCAGATGTGGCCGCAGGCACCACAGAGTCAGACCCCTTGACGATCCCGACCTGGTCCAGGAGGAGCCGCCGACAGCAGCGCTGCATTGCCGCACACAGACTGTCTCCCAGCACAGCATTTCCAATGCCAGCCGCCGGCCAATCAGAGGCCAGCAGCTGACATCAGCGTACGGCAATGACGTCATACTCACTGCGCCGACACGCAGATATCAGCTGCTGGCCTCTGATTGGTCAGCGGCTGTCATTGGAAATGCTGTGCTGGGAAACAGTCTCTGTGTGGCAATTCAGCGCTGCTGTCGGCGGCTCCTCCTGGACCTGGTCAGGATCATCAAGGGGTCTGTGCCTGCGGGCCGCATAAAGCAGCCTCAGGGGCCGCATGCGGCCCGCGGGCCGCGTGTTTGAGACCCCTGCCATAGAGAATCTATTATAGAGAATCTATGGGGTATTGTCAAGAGAAAGATG